>NC_138210.1:29501992-29504492 GCF_964194415.1 Vipera berus | reverse complement strand
ATCTTTATCTTTTTTTTGTCTATCTGTCTGTCTATATGTCAATGTATCTATTCATGTCTGCCTGTCCATCTAACTTTTTTTTTTAATTAAATTTTTATACCGCCCTTCTCCCGAAGGACTGAGGGCGGTGAACAGGGCATATCTTAAAACTACAAAAGTACAAAAGTTAAAAAAGAATTAAATTATTGCCCACAATAAAAACAATAATATATATATATAAATATTAAAACCCTAAGTAATTCCCCATCAGGCCAGGCCAGCTTGTTCAAATAAATGGGTCTTTAACCCACGCCGGAAGGAGCGGAGATCCGGTGCCATCCGGAGCTCAACCGGCAGCTGATTCCACAAAGCCGGAGCGCCCACAGAGAAGGCCCTCCCCCTGGGGGCCACCAGTCGACATTCTCTGACTGGAGGCACCCTGAGGAGGCCCTCTCTGTGGGAACGCACGGGGCGGAGGGGAGTCGACGCCGGCAGCAGGTGGTCCCCGAGGTATTCCGGACCCATGCCATGTAAGGACTTAAAAACCATCACTAAGACCTTGAACCTCACCCGGAAGACAACTGGTAACCAATGCAGCTCGCGGAGCAAAGGTGTAACATGGGAGTACCGGGAAACTCCCAAGACAACTCTCGCGGCCGCATTCTGTACCAGTTGGAGCCTCCGAGTGGTCTTCAAGGGAAGCCCCATGTAGAGAGCATTGCAATAGTCAAGACGAGAGGTCACGAGCGCATGAGTGACCGTACACAGGGCATCCCGGTCTAGATAGGGCCGCAACTGCCGCACCAGGCGAACCTGTGCGAAAGCCCCCCTGGTCACGGCTACTACATGATCTTCTAAGGTAAGCCGTGCATCCAGGAGGACTCCCAAGTTGCGAGCCCTATCTACGGGGGGTAAAAACTGACCCCCCATAGAAAGTGATGGAACGTTTTGAATGTCCCGGGATGCCGGAATGTACAGCCACTCAGTCTTGTCAGGGTTGAGTTGAAGTCTGTTCCTCCCCATCCAGACCCGAACCGCCTCCAGGCAACGGGACATCACAGCGAGGGCATCACTGGGGTGGTTTGGGGTTGAAATGAAAAGTTGGGTATCATCAGCATATTGATGATACCCAACTCCAAAACCACGAATGATCTCACCCAGCGGTTTCATGTAGATGTTGAACAGGAGAGGCGAGAGAACCGAACCCTGAGGAACTCCACAAACGAGAGACCTAGGGGCCGATTTCTGCCCCCCTGCCAACACCGACTGCGAACGTCCCAGGAGATAGGAGGAGAACCACCGAAGAACTGTGCCTCCCACTCCCAATCCCCTGAGACGCCGCAGCAGGATACCATGGTCGATGGTATCGAAAGCCGCCGAGAGGTCTAATAGGACCAGGACAGAGGAATATCCCCTATCCCGGGCCCTCCAGAGATCATTCACCAGAGCGACCAATGCCGTCTCCGTGCTGTACCCGGGCCTGAAACCCGATTGGTACGGGTCTAGATAATCCGCTTCATCCAGGACCAGAGGGAGCTGATGCGCCACCACACTCTCAACAACCTTCGCAAGAAAGCGAAGGTTGGAGACTGGACGAAAGTTGTTCAAGACAGCTGGGTCCAAGGCAGGCTTCTTGAGGAGAGGTCTCACCACCGCCTCCTTCAAGACGGTGGGGAAATTACCCTCACTCAAGGAAGCAGATATCACCGCCTGGAACCAGCCTCGTGTCCTCTACCTGGCTGCATAAACCAGCCAGGAAGGGCACGGATCCAATAAACATGTGGTGGAGCTCAACCTCCCCATAATACTGTCCACTTCATCAGGGGTCACAGAATCAAACTCTTCCCAGATAACATTGACAAGACCGCCCGTGTCCTGATCGTCAGACTCTGCCCAGCTGGAGTCCAAACCGGTCCGAATCCGAGCGATTTTATCCGACAGATGTTGACCAAACTCCTCGGCACGACCCTGCAAGGGATCCTCCCTCACCTCCTGATTAAGGAGGGAGCGAGTCACCCTAAACAGGGCGGCCGGGCGATTATCTGCGGACGCGATGAGGGCAGAGAAGTAATTACACCTCGCTGCCCTCATCACTGCGAGATAAGACCTAATATAGGTTCTTAACCGCAACCGGTCGGATTCGGATCGGCTGGACCTCCAGCAGCTCTCTAGGCCCCGTTTCCGACGCTTCATCTCCCGGAGCTCCGCGGAGAACCATGGAGCTCGATGGGATCTGCACCGGGTCAGGGGCCGCAGGGGTACAACTCGGTCCAGTGCCTCAGTGGCTGCCTTT
The DNA here is from genome assembly GCF_964194415.1 of Vipera berus. Taxonomy (NCBI): domain Eukaryota; kingdom Metazoa; phylum Chordata; class Lepidosauria; order Squamata; family Viperidae; genus Vipera; species Vipera berus. Next base: position 29,502,220 of record NC_138210.1, on the reverse strand, counting down.
TCCCAGGCTTCCACTAAGGCATCCGCCGAGCTGTGAGCGACGGAGGCAGGTGGGGATCCCAGCGCTGCCTGGAACCCGAGAGGGTCCATTAAGCGTCTGGGGCGGTACCATCTAGTTGGTTCCACATCCCCACGGTGGGGGGTGGCAAGGCGGAAGACCAGCCGCAGGAGGTGATGATCGGTCCATGACAGGGGCATAATAAATGGAGAGCCCCCACCAAGATCATCC
>NC_138210.1:29466992-29486992 GCF_964194415.1 Vipera berus | reverse complement strand
CACTGGACCATATCCTTGAGCCCCACTCCGTGACTTTACGGGTTTTTTACCCTAATCCATCTCGCTGACTGGTTTACCTCTATTGTCCTCCCTTTTTCCTTTCCCCCTGGGCTGTGGAAGGCGCCGGGTGTATAACCACTGTGAGAGAGTGGTTAAGAGTTAGGAGTTTCCATCTGTTCCGTCTTAGAGGTGAGAGCTCTAGGCGGTATCTCTTTCCCCGGCTGCATATTTCAGGCTGCTCCCCGGGTTCTGACCGTTGTGAGAGAACGGGGATTGTCCCGGGGTTACCCAGCTCTAGTGGCAGAAGAGCTGGGTTTGCAGTCTGGATGCTCTCCTTCCATTTTTAAGATCCTCCCATTTTATTTATTCGATCTGGGTCTGTTTTGCTGTACTATCCAATTTTACTATGGTCTTGAGATACTCCAGCACGGTTTTACTCGCTCTCAGGGGTGCCCCCCCATCCTGGGAGCGACCCGCCTTATCTTTTAATTCACCTCTTGATGACGGGTCTGACTGTTGGGACCCTGAGAGATGGCCGGGCAGAAACAGGGGCCTAAGATATAAATTTAACAAGAGGCCCCTGATTACTTTTTTAGCTAAATTTTTTGTAGGGTTAGGGAGGGGGGAGGGTTGTGGTTGGTTGGAGAGGGGGGGGCAATCCGCCAACTGCTGTTCAGACCAGGCCTAGGAGAGATCGCGTTGAGAGGGAGCCGGGGTCGGTCATCTCTGGAGCTCTGGAGCGGGTCGTGGGATTGCCAATTCCCACGACGATAGGGAATGGCTGCAGGTGTAAGATCAGAGGGCCGTATCGACCTCCGGGAGGGCCTCTCCGCTATCTTCAAGCGGTGAGGCGCTCCGACCCTATGCCTTCGACCCAAGGCTCTGGGAGCGGGGATGTGCAGCCACCTGAGCTCCGACTGGTGTACCTAAATGCCAGGTCCGTTGCTAATAAGGCTCCCCTCGTCCGGGATCTAGTTGAGGGTGAGCAAGCGGACCTGGCTTGCATTACGGAAACCTGGTTGGGCCCAGAGGGTGGTATCCCCCTGGTGGATCTCTGCCCACCAGGCTTCCGGGTGCTGCACCGGCCTCGGACTCAGGGTAGGGGTGGGGGAGTGGCTGTGGTTATGAGGGAGACCTTATGCCCGCAGGAGGCCACCGTTCCTCAGATAGTCGGGTGTGAATCTCTCTTATTGAGGTTTGGTCCTAGGGCGCAGTTGGGCTTGCTTCTCGCGTACCTTTCGCCTAGTCGCGTAGCAGCAGCCCTGCCCGAGCTTCTCGATATCCTCTCAGGGCTGGTGATTGAGTTTCCTAAACTTATGGTTTTGGGAGACTTCAATCTACCATCCCTGGGAGGAGCATCTGAGTTAGCTCGGGAGTTCATGGCTTCCATGACGGCCATGGACCTGACGCAGGTAATTCATGGACCGACCCATGAGGGAGGCCACACCCTTGACTTGGTTTTCTTATCTGGTCGGTGGTTAGATGATCTTGGTGGGGGCTCTCCAATTGTTATGCCCCTGTCATGGACCGATCATCATCTCCTGCGGCTGGTCTTCCGTTTTGCCACTCCCCACCGTGGGGTTGTTGAGCCAACTAGATGGTTCCGCCCCAGGCGCTTAATGGACCCTGAGAGGTTTCAGGCAGCGCTGGGGGCCCCACCTGCCTCCCCAGCTCACAGCTCGGCAGATGCCTTAGTGGAGGCCTGGGAAAGGACGGCCACGGAGGCACTTGACCGAGTTGTACCCTTGCGGCCCCTGACCCGGTGCAGATCCCAATGGGCTCCATGGTTCTCCGCGGAGCTCCGGGAGATGAAGCGTCGGAGACGGGGCCTAGAGAGCGTTTGGAGGTCCAGCCGATCTGAATCCGACCGATTGCGACTAAGAACCCATATTAGGTCTTATCTCGCTGCGATGAGGGTAGCGAGATCTAACTACTTCGCTGCCCTCATCGCGTCCGCAGATAATCGCCCGGCCGCCCTGTTTAGGGTGACCCGCTCCCTCCTTAACCAGGAGGTTAGTGGGGATCCCTTGCAGGGGCGTGCCGAGGAATTTAGTCAACATCTGTCGGACAAAATCGCTCGGATTCGGACCGGTTTGGACTCCGACTGGGCAGTATCGGACGATCAGGACACGAGCGATCTTGTCGATGTCACCTGGGAGGAGTTCGATCCTGTGACTCCGGAGGAAGTAGACAGGATCATGGGGAGGCTGAGCTCCACCACATGTTTATTGGACCCGTGCCCTTCCTGGCTGGTTTATGCAGCCCGGGAGGGGACACGAGGCTGGTTCCAGGCGGTTATAGCTGCTTCTTTGAGTGAGGGTAGTTTTCCCGCCGCCCTGAAAGAGGCGGTGGTGAGACCTCTCCTCAAGAAGCCTGCCTTGGATCCGGCTGTTTTGAATAACTTTCGTCCGGTCTCCAACCTTCGCTTCCTTGCGAAGGTTGTTGAGAGTGTGGTGGCGCACCAGCTCCCTCTGGTCCTGGATGAAGCGGATTATCTAGACCCGTACCAATCGGGCTTCAGGCCTGGGTACAGCACGGAGACGGCATTGGTCGCGCTGGTGAATGATCTCTGGAGGGCTCGGGACAGAGGATACTCCTCTGTTCTAGTCCTATTAGACCTCTCAGCGGCTTTCGATACCATCGACCATGGTATCTTGCTGCGGCGTCTCAGGGGATTGGGAGTGGGAGGCACGGTTCTTCAGTGGTTCTCCTCCTATCTCCTGGGACGCTCGCAGTCGGTGTTGACAGGGGGGCAGAGGTCGACCGCGAGGCCTCTCGCTTGTGGAGTCCCTCAGGGGTCGGTCCTCTCGCCCCTTCTGTTCAACATCTATATGAAACCGCTGGGCGAGATCATTCGTGGTTTTGGAGTTGGGTACCATCAGTATGCTGATGATACCCAACTTTTCATTTCGACCCCAAACCACCCCAGTGATGCCCTCGACGTGATGTCCCGGTGCCTGGAGGCGGTCCGGGTCTGGATGGGGAGGAACAGGCTTCGTCTCAACCCTGACAAGACGGAGTGGCTGTGCGTACCGGCATCTCGGGATATTCAGGATATCCCACCCCTCATTATGGGGGGTGAGTCATTATCTCCTGTAGATAGGGCTCGCAACTTGGGAGTCCTCCTAGATTCACAGCTCTCTTTAGAAGACCATATTGTAGCTGTAACTAGGGGGGCGTTCGCCCAGGTTCGCCTGGTGCGCCAGTTGCGGCCCTATCTAGACCGGGATGCCTTGCGCACGGTCACTCATGCGCTCGTGACCTCTCGTCTTGATTACTGCAACGCTCTCTACATGGGGCTACCCTTGAAGACCACTCGGAGGCTCCAACTGGTACAGAATGCAGCCGCGAGAGTTGTATCGGGGGTCTCCCGATACTCCCGTGTTACACCTTTGCTCCGCGAGCTGCATTGGTTACCAGTTGTCTTCCGGGTGAGGTTCAAGGTGTTGGTATTGACCTACAAAGCCCTCCATGGCATGGGTCCAGAATACCTTGGGGAGCACCTGCAGCCGGCGTCATCTTCCCTCCGCCCAGTACGCTCCCACAGAGAGGGCCTCCTCAGGGTGCCGCCAGTCAAAGAATGCCGACTGGTGACCCCCAGGGGGAGAGCGTTCTCTGTGGGTGCACCGGATTTATGGAACCATCTTCTGGTAGAGCTCCGGATGGCGCCCGATCTCCGCTCCTTCCGGCGCGACCTTAAAACCCATCTCTTTAACGAAGCGGGCCTGGCCTGATGGGACGGGGTGGGATTGTTACTATGATTTTAATTTTAAATTTGTATTATTATGGGCACTGTTTAATCATGTTTTAATAATTTTAATTTTTTTGTACCTGTTTTTATGTATTGCCCTGTTAACCGCCCTGAGTCTCTTGAGAGAAGGGCGGTATATAAATAAAATAAATAAATAAATAAATAAATAAATAATATCTATCTATCTATCTATCTATCTATCTATCTATCTATCTATCTATCTATCCATCTATTCATTAATTCCTCTCTGACTGCCTGTCTCTCTCTCTCCCTCCATCTATCTATCTATCTATCTATCTATCTATCTATCTATCTATCTATCTATCTATCTATCTATCTATCATCTATCTATCAATAAATCATCTCTTTGCCTTTCTCTCTCTCTATCTCCATAATCTGTCCATCTATCATCTTTACAATAATGCATCTCGGCCTGTCTCTCTACCTCTCTCTCTCTCTCTCTCTCTGTCTATCTATCTATCTATCTATCTATCTATCTATCTATCTATCTATCTATCCATCCATCCGTCTTTCTTTTTGTCTGTCTATCTGTCTTTATCTATCTTTGTATCTATCTATCTATCTATCTATCTATCTATCTATCTATCTATCTATTAATGCATCCATCCATCCAGTCTATATCTATATATCATCTATCTATCTATCTATCTATCTATCTATCTATCTATCTATCTATCTATCTATCCTTCTGTCTATCTATCCATTAATCCATCTCTGTCTGACTTTCACTCTATATCGGTCATCTATCTATCTATCTGTCTATCTATCTATCTATCTATCTATCTATCTATCTATCTATCTATCTATCTATCTATCTATTATCTATGTATCCATTTATCTATCTCTCTCTGTCTGTCACTCTATATCTATCTATCTATCTATCTATCTATCTATCTATCTATCTATCTATCTATCTATCTATCCATCTATCTATCTATCCATCTATCCATTAATCCAGATATGTCTGCTTGTCTCTCTCTCTCTATCATCTATCTATCCATTAATCCATCTCTGTCTGCCTGTCTGCATTTCTGCTTGTCTATCCATCCATCCACCCTTCCTTCCATCCATCATTCATCCATCTATCTATCTATCTATCTATCTATCTATCTATCTATCTATCTATCTATCTATCTACCTATCTATCTATCTATCCATCTATTCATTAATTCCTCTCTGATTGCCTCTCTTTCTCTCTCTCCCTCTATCTATCTATCTATCTATCTATCTATCTATCTATCTATCTATCTATCTATCTATCTATCATCTATCTATCAATAAATCATCTCTTTGCCTTTCTCTCTCTCTATCTCCATAATCTGTCCATCTATCATCTTTCCAATAATGCATCTCTGCCTGTCTCTCTACCTCTCTCTCTCTCTCTGTCTATCTATCTATCTATCTATCTATCTATCTATCTATCTATCTATCTATCTATCTATCTATCTATTTTTTTATTGAAAAGTTTTAAAATACATTTTATCTTTAACCATCCCCCCTCCCCCCACCCCTACCTATCCCTCCCTCCCCCTCCCCCCCCGACTTCCCAGAGCTAAGTACAAGGTATAAAAACAAAGAACAATCATAAACATCCATATGCTACCAACAATAAATTCTTAAATCTATCACTCTCTAGCTCATATAAGATAACTACAAGCAATACTAATATACATATAAAAAGAAAAGAAAATAGAAAGGAAGACTTATTCAAATGCTAAATGAAACTTTTTAGTCCCATATTTGTTCTGGATATATTCAATCCATTTTTTCCACTCCATAATATAACGTTCTTGCGAATGATCTTTCAAATAAGCCGAGATCTTTGCCATTTCCGCCAGGTCAGAAACCTTTAAAGTCCATTCTTCTATAGTCGGCAGTTCCTCCTTCTTCCAATATTGACCTATTAAAAGTCTTGCTGCTGTAATTAAATTCAACATCAACTTAGTGTCCACAACAGTAGCATCTGTAATTATACCCAACAAAAACAATTGCGGACAAAACTTTATCCTTTGCTTGAAGATCTTCTGCATATTCCACCAAATTTTTATCCAAAAAGCCTTAGCCTTTTTGCAGGTCCACCATATGTGAAAATATGTTGCATCTTCGCCACCACACCTCCAGCATTTTGGCTGATAATTCGGATACATACTTGCAAGCTTTTTAGGATCTAAATGCCATCTATAAAACATTTTATAAAAGTTCTCTCTTAGGTTTTGAGCTTGTGTAAATTTTACGTTCCTCACCCAGATCTTTTCCCACGTGTCCATTGTAATAACTTCTTGGATATTCTGGGCCCATTTTATCATACAATCTTTAACAAGTTCTGTTTCTGAGTCAATTTCTATCAATGCAAGATATATCCGTTTGATATGTGCTGGACCCTGGTTTCTAATTTGCTTTATCAAATTTTCGTCAGTCATTGCAAAACCAATTTTCTGATCTTCTTTCCACCTGGCCCGTAACTGAGTATATTGAAACCAAGTTTGAACAATCTTCTCATCTCGCAAGAGATTATACGGCTTTAAACACCAAACACTTCTTTCCAAGCTTAAAATCTCCTTATACGTAGTCACATCATGCTTGAAACCAACGTTTATGTTTTCTATTGCGTGTTTTGGAATTGCCCACAATGGCATCTTGCAGTCTAACTTATGTCGATACTTCTTCCAAACTCTCAACAATGCCTGTCTTAGAATATGCACTTTAAATACATTATCTACCTTCTTATCATACAACAAATATGCATGCCAGCCAAATAACAAGTCGTGGCCCTCAAGATTTAATAATCTCTCTTCTGTCAAATTAATCCAATCACTTATTCCTGATAACGCAGCAGCTTCATAATATAATTTAAGATTAGGCATTTTAAGTCCACCTCTTTCACAAGTATCTTGCATAATCTTAAGTTTAACTCGTGGCCTTTTCCCTGTCCAAACAAATTTATTGATACCCCGTTGCCATTCTTCCAAATTAGAATCTTTTTTAAGAACCGGTATCATTTGAAATAAGAATAGAAATTTAGGCAGGACATTCATTTTCACTGCTGCGATTCTTCCCAGCAAAGACAATTGCAATTTTTCCCAACTCTCCATTTCTTTTTGAATTTTTCCCCATAATTTTTCATAATTATTTTTATATAACTTTGTATTAGAGGGTGACAAAAACACCCCCAAATATTTGACCCTTTTAGCAATCTCAAATCCAGTTAATCCTTCTAAAAGAGCCTTTTGCGATACTGTCATATTTTTGGCCAGAATTTTAGTTTTTTGTGCATTAACTTTAAATCCAGAAACCTTCCCATATTGCATTATTATCTCCATCAGGTCCACAACAGAGTTCTCCGGCTGGGTCACCGTAACAACCAGATCATATGCGAACGCTCTCAATCTATAATCCTGATCTCTAATTTGTATACCCTTAATTCTTTCCGAATTCCGTATTTTTACCAATAATATCTCCAATGTTAACACAAATAATAAAGGCGATAACGGACACCTTTGCCTTGTGCCCTTCTCAATATTACATGCTTCAGTCAAACTATTGTTAACTATTATCCTGGCAGTTTGTTTTTGATATAATGCCCTAATTGGTTGCAAAAATTTATCCCCAAAATTCATTTTATCTAGAACTTTCAACAAAAATTTCCAATTCAAGGGACTTCCGGTGGCGGCGCGGCGTCGAAGATAGCCGTTTCGGGCTGTCCGCTTCACAGCTGAGTTTTTCCACCTAAAACAGCGCCGATCAGCTGTTTAGGTGGATTTGAAGCCCCCTCCTCGGGAGAAGAGGAGGGGGTGAGGCCCCAGGTAGGGGTTGAGTTCTCCGGGGCCGCCTGAGCTGAAAGCTTGGGCGGCTGAAGGATTGAACTCCCCCGTAGCCTGGGTTGCTCCCAGCTGTTTAGCGTCTCTGCTCCGGGATTTTTGGAGCGGAGCCAGGCGTTTGCGACCACCCCTGCCAGAAGGAAAGACTTTGGAGTAAAAGGAGCAGGCAGAGCGGTACAGGAGGTTAAGGTGAAGAGGACTTTTATTCTTACTCTCTAGCTTAATGGACTTTATAAACTTAAAGTGAAAGTGCGCAACAAGTGAAAGTGAAGAAAGATGGCGGCTAAATCTTCCTCTAAAGTTCTTCGGAGTGCGGGAACTTCCCCGGTGCAACAGACATCGTTGCAAGCTCTGCTTCCTCCTGCACCTCCTGTGGCATTGACGCTTAAGGACTTACAAGATGCCTTTGCAAAGCAATCCCAGGTAATGTCAGAAATGCTGGATTATAAGATGGTAAAGTTGGAGGAGAAAATGGAGAAATTGGAGGAGATTGGATGGAGAAATTGTCTACAGTGGAAAGCGTGGCTGAATGTGTGCAATGTTTGGAAGAAAAAATGGAGGATCTTAGTCAAAAGAACACTATATTAGAAGTAAAGGTACTGGAGAATGAAAATTTAAGGGATAAAATGGATGGAGAATTGAGTCTTGTCCAGTATCATCAGATGCAGTATGCTATTAGAATCAGGGGCTTAAAAGAGAATCCTAAAGAAGACCTAAAGCAGCTGATTTCTGAGGCTTTGGAAGCAGTATTGGGCCAGCCAGCATCTGAAATAGAGGGATGTATGGATAAAGTTTTTCGTGTAAATTCATGGATTGCAAGGCAGAGGAAGTTACCTAGAGATGTGGTGGTCTATTTTACAAAGAGAGCAACTAGAGATGAAGTTATTCAAGCTGCTTATGATACTAAAGTTGTGGTTGCTGAGCAAGAAGTGCTGGTTCTAAAAGAAATTCCTCCAAAGATTTTAAGGAGAAGGAAGGATTTTGCATTTCTCGTACAGGAACTTAAGCAACGTGATATTAAGTTTAGATGGGAGATTCCAGTTGGATTGGTGGTGATGCACGAAGGTAAAAGATATCATCTGGTTACTGTGATTCAGGCGCGTGATTTCTACAACAATGTTTTAAAAGCAACCCCTCTATCACTCCTGGAAGCTGCAAAGGGATCTGGAGAGGGAAAACCTCAAGAGGCTAAAGGTGGACAGACAGAGGAGAATGGTGCTGGAGGGGATCAAATTACAGCTTCATTGGCGGCTGCTGGAGAGCAGAGGTTGACGCGCGCCGCTGTAAAACGAGCAAGACAAGTACAAGAGCAAGACCAGCAGAAGTTTATGGAACTCTCAAAGCGTACTTATAGTGAAGCTGTGGGAGGAGCGCGGCCCAAAGAAAATATAGGGGCTATTAAAGATGTGCTCCAAAAGCTTCAGGATGCCACGCATGGCGACTAAATTCCTAACCTGGAATGTCAATGGATTAAACTCACCACAGAAGAGAAAGAAAGTTTTTCAATATTTAAAACAATTTAAGATTGATGTTTTTTTTTTTTTTTTATTGAAAAGTTTTAAAATACAGTTTTCCTTTAAAAACCCCCCCCTTCCCCCTCCCTCCTCCCCTCCCTACCTCCCCCCTATCTCCCCCCTCCCCCTCTCCCTCCTCCCTCCCCTGCCTCCCCCCCCTACTTCCCCTCCTCCCCCCCTCCCCCCCCCCCGACTTCCCAGAGCAAAATACAAGGTATATATCTAAAAAGCAATCATAAACAATCATATACTAACAATTATAAACTCTAAAATCCATCACTCTCTAGCTTATATAGAGTAAACCAATCCTTAATAATACTAAATATGTATAAAGAACTAAAATAAAAGAAAACTAGCGTCATTCCCATCTATGTTCTTCCACAATTCACTATTTCCTAAACATATTCTCATTTACACATCACAAACACCTATCCCTATTAACCTCTCTAGCCAAAATAGGCTATAATAGATAATTCTTACACAAATTAACCCACATTAACCCACAAAACTTTCTTCCTCTTCCTCTGTAATAAATTGTCCATTAATTCCAAATTAAAGATTCTGTTACCATACATATCATCCCAAAACTCTTAAAAACACAACTACCACTTGACTATCAGTATGTTGTGGAAGTTCCATAGATTTCTACTAGACCTATCTTCTTTTCTTTTTTGAACGTTTTAAGGCAGCACGCGTCACCCTCTGTTCTCTAGGATCATCCAAAAGAGTTGCAGCTTGATCTCCTCCTGTACCATTCTCGTCTATCTGTCCATCTTCATCCTCTTGATGTTCTCCTTCTCCAGATCCCTCTGCAGCTTCCAAAAGAAAGAAAGAAAGTTTTTCAATATTTAAAACAATTTAAGACTGATGTTATATGTTTGCAAGAAACGCATATTAGGGTTATGGACCAAAAGTATTTATCGAACTCAAGGTTGGGCACGCAATTTGTTGCTTCTGCGATGAATAAGAAAAATGGAGTGGTTGTCTACGTTAAAAGTACTCTAACAGCGGAATTAATTGAAGTAGATAAGCAAGGAAGATATGTCATGATAGATTTGTTGTTAGAAGGTAAAAAAACGCTTTTAGTTGGACTATATGCTCCTAATCAACAACAAGCTGATTTTTTTAGTTCACTTCATACAAAGCTTACTCAATTGGATTACAAATCGTTTATTTTTATGGGGGACTGGAATGGTGTATTGGATGTACAGATGGACAAGGCTGGTTTTTTTAAGCGTGCTCCGAGTCATGCCAGATTGCCTAAATGTTTTTTTGAAATGAAGGACGACTTGGAATTGAGAGATATTTCGCGTGACATACACCTACATGAAAAGGATTATACTTTTTTTTCTGACAGACATCAATCTTTTTCTAGGATTGATTTTATTTTGCTGACTAATGATTTTTTTTCTAGGATTAAGAAGGTAAAGATTTGTGCAAGGACTATTTCGGACCATAGTCCAGTTTGGTTAGAGATCAATAAGGACAATAGGGATAGGCGCTCGTGGCGCGTAAATGAGAATTTGTTTAGAAATCAGAGAAATGTGGAAGAATGTAAACAGCGGATGAAGGATTTTTTTGAAATTAATATGAATAAGGATACTTCTATGGACATGGTTTGGGATGCTAGCAAGGCCTACATGAGAGGGGTGTTGATATATATGAATAATAAATACAGACGTACTTTGGAAGTTAGAAGGAAAGAACTGGAGAATGAAATTAGGGAGGGGCGCCCTACAATATCTCCTTCGGTGGAAGGGGTACCCGGTGGAGGAGGCGACGTGGGTGTCGCGGGAGGATGTCCATGCTCCACGTTTGATCCGGGCATTCCACCGAGCCCACCCTGGCAGGCCGGGGGGTGGGGGTCATGGGGGTGTGTGCACAGTGAATGATGCTATAACCCTGTTTTCTACATCTGCAGGAGGACCCTTGGTAGGGGGGGCGGCATGTCGGGCCGAGCACGCCCGACATTCGGACGGGCCGCGGGGTGACCCACCAGGCTGCCAGGCTCCCGCAGAGCACCCCGTCAGGCCCCGAAGCCTCCCGCCGGCGACCGTCGTCTCCCGGAGGGCCAGGACGGCATTCGGCCCTCCCAAGCACTCCGGAAGCCGCAGCAAACCCCCAGGCCCCAAAGCCTCCCGCTGTCGCCCGTCGTCATCCGGAGGGCCGGGTCAGCACGCGGCCCTCCCCAGCGACCCGGTAACCGCCCGGAGCAACTTACCAGGCCGCAGGGCCGTTCGCAGGCCTCCTTGTCTCGTCGCCATGCTGCCGGGTTCCAGAGACGGATGGCCACGCCCACGCAACTCCAACGGATCGGGGACTGGGACAGCGAGAGGAACGGCGCAGCGGCGGGCCGCCTGTCAGCTGGGGAGGCCGCGGACCAGCCGGCCGGGCTCCAGAAGCTGCTTACAGGCCGGGAAGGGGCTGTACGAAGAACGAGGCGGTGGCTGCCCAGCGCCCGAGCCGCAGGGCAAGAATGGGTGCCTGGGTGGGTCAGGGGGTGATGGAGACAACCGGTGGGCCGGGAAGGGGTTTAGCGAGCAGCTCGCGGCGGTCTGGGGTGGTGAAGGGAATGAAGAGTCAAGGCAGAACTCTGGGGAAAAGGAGGGAGGTTTAGGCTGGGGGGTAACTTACCGGCTGCATTGGTGGTGGGACGGGAGCCAAAAGGAGGGAACCATGGGAGGTGGGGTTTAAGTAGGGTGGGGGCGTGGTGGTGTAATTAAGGGTGTGGTGGTGGGAGTTAGCCTTGTCGGTTATTTAACAGCGTTGACTGTGCTGTAAAGTCAACGCTGACTTCATTTGTCTTTGAGCGAACGTTTATGCGAATAAACACAGCTTTGAAGAACCAGCTCCCGTTCCGGTTCCAATCTTTGGGTGATTCGTCGGACGGGGTCTGATACGTACTTTGGAAGCCAGAAGGAAAGAACTGGAGAATGAAATTAGGGAAAAAGAAAAGGCCCTAATCGTGAACCCATTGGATGTGAAGACTAAGGAGGTTATTAAGCTATTAAGAGGACAATTCGATAAATTGATGGCTGATCAAGTGGCAACCAACTTGCGGTTTGCTAGGCATAATACTTTTTGCAATGCTAATAAGCCAGGTAGATGGCTAGCTTATAGACTAAGGAAAAAGCAAAGGGCTTCTAATATAGATAAAATTGAACATAAGGGAAAGGTTGTGTTTCAACAGGATCTTATTAAGGAAGCCTTTGTGGATTTTTATTCTAAATTATATGCTAAGGAAAAGATTAATGAAAAAGACATTGATGTATATTTGGAGAATGCTAGCATCCCGGTTCTTACGCAAGCACAAAAAGAGGAGATTAACCAGTTCATAACAGAAGAAGAAATTCTTATAGCAATTAAGGAATTGAAGTTGGATAAAGCGCCAGGTACGGATGGTTTGACTGCGGTTTACTATAAAAATTTACAAATGGAGTTGATAAAGCCGTTAAAGGAACTGTTTCAGACAATTCAGAGAGGGGGAAAGGTGCCTCCGTCTTGGAGAACTGCTTTAATCTCTTTGATTCCGAAGGAAGATCAAGATGCTACTCAAGTTAAAAACTATAGACCGATATCACTTTTAAATACAGATTATAAAATATTTGCTAAGGTGTTGGCTAATAGATTGATGAGGGTTCTGCAACAGGTGATTCATGGGGATCAAACTGGGTTTATTAGTGGTAGGCAAATGAAAAATAATGTGAGGCATATAGTTGATGTGTTATAGTTTTTGGAAAGGAACAACCAGATCCCTGCGGCGCTAATTTTTTTAGATGCTGAAAAAGCTTTTGATCAATTGAATTGGCAATTTTTGATGAAAGTTTTAGATAAAATGAATTTTGGGGATAAATTTTTGCAACCAATTAGGGCATTATATCAAAAACAAACTGCCCGAATAATAGTTAACAATAGTTTGACTGAAGCATGTAATATTGAGAAGGGCACAAGGCAAGGGTGTCCGCTATCGCCTTTACTATTTGTGTTAACATTGGAGATATTATTAGTAAAAATACGGAGTTCGGAAAGAATTAAGGGTATACAAATTAGAGATCAGGATTATAGATTGAGGGCGTTCGCAGACGATCTGGTTGTTACAGTGACCCAGCCAGAAAATTCTGTTGTGGACCTGATGGAGATAATAATGCAATATGGGAGGGTTTCTGGATTTAAAGTTAATGCACAAAAAACTAAAATTCTGGCCAAAAATATGACAGTATCGCAAAAGGCTCTTTTAGAAGGATTAACTGGATTTGAGATTGCTAAAAGGGTCAAATATTTGGGGGTGTTTTTGTCACCCTCTAATACAAAGTTATATAAAAATAACTATGAAAAACTATGGGGTAAAATTCAAAAAGAAATGGAGAGTTGGGAAAAATTGCAATTGTCTTTGTTGGGAAGAATCGCAGCAGTGAAAATGAATGTCCTGCCTAAATTTTTATTCTTATTTCAAATGATACCGGTTCTTAAGAAAGATTCTAATTTGGAAGAATGGCAACGGGGTATCAATAAATTTGTTTGGGCAGGGAAAAGGCCACGAGTTAAACTTAAGATTATGCAGGATACTCGCGAAAGAGGTGGTCTTAAAATGCCCAATCTTAAATTATATTATGAAGCTGCTGCGTTAGCAGGGATAAGTGATTGGATTAATTTGACACAAGAGAGATTATTAAATCTTGAGGGCCACGACTTGTTATTTGGCTGGCATGCATATTTGTTGTATGATAAGAAGGTAGATAATGTGTTTAAAGTGCATATTTTAAGACAGGCATTGTTGAGAGTTTGGAAGAAGTATAGATACAAGTTAGACTGTAAGATACCATTGTGGGCAATTCCAAAACACGCAATAGAAAACATAAATGTTGGTTTTAAACATGACGTGACTACGTATAAGGAGATTTTAAGCTTGGAAAGAAGTGTATGGTGTTTAAAATCGTATAATTTCTTGCGAGATGAGAAGATTGTTCAAACCTGGTTTCAATATACTCAATTATGGGCCAGGTGGAAAGAAGATCAGAAAACTGGTTTTGCAATGACTGATGAAAATTTGATAAAGCAAATTAGAAATCAGGGTCCAGCACATATCAAACGGATATATCTTGCATTGATAGAAATTGATTCAGAAACAGAACTGGTTAAAGATTGTATGATAAAATGGGCCCAGAACATCCAAGAAGTTATTACAATGGACACGTGGGAAAAGATCTGGGTGAGGAACGTAAAATTTACACAAGCTCAAAACTTAAGAGAGAACTTTTATAAAATGTTTTATAGATGGCATTTAGATCCTAAAAAGCTTGCAAGTATGTATCCGAACTATCAGCCAAAATGCTGGAGCTGTGGTGGTGAAGATGCAACATATTTTCACATATGGTGGACTTGTAAAAAGGTCAAGGCTTTTTGGATAAAAATTTGGTGGAATATGCAGAAGATCTTCAAGCAAAAGATAAAGTTTTGTCCGCAATTCTTTTTGTTGGGTATAATTACAGATGCTACTGTTGTGGACACTAAGTTGATGTTAAATTTAGTTACAGCAGCAAGACTTTTAATAGGTCAGTATTGGAAGAAGGAGGAACTGCCGACTATAGAAGAATGGACTTTAAAGGTTTCTGACCTGGCAGAAATGGCAAAGATTTCGGCTTATTTGAAAGATCATTCGCAAGAACGTTATATTATGGAGTGGAAAAAATGGATTGAATATATCCAGAAGAAATACGGGACTAAAAAGTTTCACTTAGCATTTGAATAAGTCTTCCTTTCTATTTTCTTTTTTTTTCTCTCTCTATATGAAATATTAGTATTGTTTGTAGTTATCTTATATGAGCTAGAGAGTGATAGATTTAAGAATTTATTGTTGGTAGCATATGGATGTTTATGATTGTTCTTTGTTTTTATACCCTGTACTTAGCTCTGGGAAGTCGGGGGGGGGGAGGGGGGAAAGGGGGGGGAGGGGTAGGGAGGTATAGGTAGGGGAGGGGGAGGGGGGATTGTTAAAGATAAAATGTATTTTAAAACTTTTCAATAAAAAAAAAATTTCCAATTCAATTGATCAAAAGCTTTTTCAGCATCTAGAAAAATTAGCGCCGCAGGGATCTGGTTGTTCCTCTCCAAAAACTCTATCACATCAACTATATGCCTCACGTTATTTTTCATTTGCCTACCACTAATAAACCCAGTTTGATCCCCATGAATCACCTGTTGCAGAACCCTCATCAATCTGTTAGCCAACACCTTAGCAAATATCTTGTAATCTGTATTTAAAAGTGATATCGGTCTATAGTTTTTTACTTGAGTAGCATCTTGATCTTCCTTTGGAATCAAAGAGATAAAAGCAGTTCTCCAAGACGGAGGCACCTTTCCCCCTCTATGAATTGTCTGGAACAGTTCCTTTAACGGCTTTATCAACTCCAGTTGTAAATTTTTGTAATAAGCCGCAGTCAAGCCATCTGTACCTGGCGCTTTATCCACCTTCAATTCCTTAATTGCTATAAAAATTTCTTCTTCTGTTATCAATTGATTAATCTCCTCCTTTTGTGCTTGCGTAAGAACCGGGATGCTAGCATTCTCCAAATATACATCAATGTCTTTTTCATTAATCTTCTCCTTAGCATATAATTTAGAATAAAAATCCACAAAAGCTTCCTTAATAAGATCCTGTTGAAACACAACCTTTCCCTTATATTCAATTTTATCTATATTAGAAGCCCTTTGCTTTTTCCTTAGTCTGTAAGCTAGCCATCTACCTGGCTTATTAGCATTGCAAAAAGTATTATGCCTAGCAAACCGTAAATTGGTTGCCACTTTGATCAGCCATCAACTTATCAAATTGTCCTCTTAATAGGTTAATAACCTCTTTAGTCTTCACATCCAATGGGTTCACGATTAGGGCCTTTTCTTTTTCCCTAATTTCATTCTCCAGTTCTTTCCTTCTAACTTCCAAAGTACGTCTGCATTTATTATTCATATATATCAACACCCCTCTCATGTAGGCCTTGCTAGCATCCCAAACCATGTCCATAGAGGTATCCTTATTCATATTAATTTCAAAGAAATCCTTCATCTGCTGTTTACATTCTTCCACATTTCTCTGATTTCTAAACAGATTCTCATTTACGCGCCACGAGCGCCTATCCCTATTGTCCTTATTGATCTCTAACCAAACTGGACTATGGTCAGAAATAGTTCTTTTTTTTTTTATTGAAAAGTTTTAAGGTACAATTTTCCTTTAAAAATCCCCCCTTCCCCCTCCCTCCTCCCCCCCCTAGCTCCCCCCCCTCCCCCCCCCGACTTCCCAAAGCTAAATACAAGGTATATGTATAAAAAGCAATCATAAACAATCATATACTAACAACTATAAACTCTAAAATCCAACACTCTCTAGCTTATATAGGATAAAACAAGCCTTAATAATATTGAATATGTATAAAAAGAAACCAAAATAAGAAAAGAAAAAAAAAACGAAAGAAGACTTATTCATATGCTACATAAAACTTCTTAACCCTATACTTGTTCTGGATAAACTCAATCCATTTTCTCCATTCCATAATATAGCGTTCTTGCGAGTGATCTTTCAAATAGGCCGAAATCTTCGCCATCTCTGCCAGGTCGGAAACCTTTAAAGTCCACTCTTCTATGGTCGGCAGTTCCTCTTTCTTCCAATATTGGCCTATCAAAAGTCTTGCTGCCGTAATTAAGTTCAACATCAACTTGGTGTCCACAACTGTAGCGTCTGCAATTATTCCCAACAAAAAAAGTTGCGGACAAAACTTTATCCTCTGTTTAAAAATCTTCTGCATATTCCACCAGACTTTTATCCAAAAAGCCTTAACCTTCTTACATGTCCACCATATGTGAAAATATGTTGCATCTTCATCTCCGCACCTCCAACATTTAGGCTGATAATTCGGATACATACTTGCAAGCTTTTTAGGATCTAAATGCCATCTATAAAACATTTTGTAAAAGTTCTCCCTTAGATTTTGAGCTTGAGTAAATTTTACGTTCCTCACCCAAATCTTTTCCCAGGTGTCCATTGTGATAACTTCCTGGATGTTTTGGGCCCATTTTATCATACAATCCTTAACAAGCTCTGTTTCTGAGTCAATCTCTATCAATGCAAGATATATCCGTTTGATATGTGCTGGTCCCTGATTTCTAATTTGCTTTATCAAATTTTCATCAGACATTGTAAATCCATTTTTCTGGTCTTCTTTCCACCTGGCCCGTAACTGAGTATATTGAAACCAATTTTGAACAACCTTCTCTTCTCGCAAGAGGCTATATGATTTCAAACACCAAACATTTCTTTCCAAGCTAAGGATCTCCTTGTACGTAGTCACATCATGTTTAAAGCCAGCATGTATATTTTCTATTGCGTGTTTTGGAATTGCCCACAATGGTATCTTACAACTTAACTTATGTCTATACTTCTTCCAAACTCTCAGCAATGCCTGTCTTAAAATATGCACCCTAAACACGTTGTCTACCTTCTTATCATACAACAAATATGCATGCCAGCCAAACAACAAATCATGGCCCTCAAGATTTAATAACCTCCCTTGCGTCAAGTTAATCCAATCACTTATTCCTACTAATGCAGCAGCTTCATAATATAATTTAAAATTAGGCAATTTAAGGCCACCTCTCTCACGAGTATCCTGCATAATCTTAAGTTTAACTCGTGGCTTTTTCCCTGCCCACACAAATTTATTGATACCTCGCTGCCATTCCTCCAAATTAGAATCTTTCTTAAGAATCGGTATCATTTGGAAAAAAAATAAAAATTTAGGCAGGACATTCATTTTTACTGCTGCAATCCGTCCCAACAAAGACAATTGCAATTTTTCCCAACTCTCCAGTTCTTTTTGAATTTTCCCCCATAGTTTTTCATAATTATTTTTATATAGCTTTGTATTAGAGGGTGACAAAATCACCCCCAAATATTTAACCCTTTTAACAATCTCAAATCCAGTTAATCCTTCTAAGAGAGCCTTTTGCGAAACTGTCATATTTCTGGCCAAAATTTTGGTTTTCTGTGTATTAACTTTAAATCCAGAAACCTTCCCATATTGTGTTATTATCTCCATCAGGTCCACAACAGAGTTCTCTGGCTGGGTCACTGTAACAACCAGATCGTCTGCGAATGCTCTCAATCTGTAGTCCTGATCTCCAATTTGTATCCCCTTAATTTTTCCCGAATTCCGAATTTTAACCAATAATATCTCTAATGTTAACACAAATAACAAGGGCGATAACGGACACCCTTGCCTTGTGCCCTTCTCAATATTACATGCTTCTGTCAAGCTATTATTAACTATAATTCGGGCAGTTTGTTTTTGATATAATGCCCTAATCGGTTGTAAAAAATTTTCCCCAAAATCCATTTTGTCTAAAACTTTCAACAAAAATTTCCAATTCAATTGATCAAAAGCTTTTTCAGCATCTAAAAAAATTAGCACCGCAGCGATCTGGTTGTTCCTTTCCAAAAACTCTAACACATCAACTATATGCCTATATGGTCAGAAATAGTTCTTGCACAGATCTTTACATTCTTAATCCTAGAAAAAAAAATCATTAGTCAACAAAATAAAATCAATCCTGGAAAAAGATTGATGTCTGTCAGAAAAAAAAGTATAATCCTTTTCATGTAGATGAGTGTCACGCCAAATATCTCGCAATTCCAAATCGTCCTTCATTTCGAAAAAAGATTTAGGCAATCTGGCATGACTCGGAACACGCTTAAAAGAGCCAGCCTTATCCATCTGTACGTCCAAAACACCATTCCAGTCTCCCATAAAAATAAACGATTTGTAATCCAATTGGGTAACCTTTGTGTGTAGTGAACTAAAAAAAATCACCTTGTTGTTGATTAGGAGCATACAGTCCAACTAAAAGCGTTTTTTTACCTTCTAACAGCAAATCTATCATAACATATCTTCCTTGCTTATCTACTTCAATTAGTTCCGCTATTAGAGTACTTTTAACGTAGACAACCACTCCATTTTTCTTATTCATCGCAGAGGCAACAAATTGCGTGCCCAACCTTGAGTTCGATAAATACTTTTGGTCCATAACCCTAATATGCGTTTCTTGCAAACATATAACATCAGTCTTAAATTGTTTTAAATATTGAAAAACTTTCTTTCTTTTCTGTGGTGAGTTTAATCCATTGACATTCCAGGTTAGAAATTTAGTCGCCATGCTTGGCGCCCCGAAGCTTTTGGAGCACATCTTCAATGGCCCCTGCAACTTCTTTGGGCCGCGCTCCTCCCACAGCTTCACTGTAAGTATGCTTTGAAAGTTCCATAAACTTCTGCTGGTCTTGCTCTTGTACTTGTCTTGCTCGTCTTAAAGCGGCACGCGTCAACCTCTGCTCTCCAGCAACAGCCGATGAAACTGTAGTTTGATCCCCTCCAGCACCGTTCTCCTCTGTCTGTCCCCCTTCAGCATCTTGAGATTTTCCCTCTCCAGATCCCTTTGCAGCTTCCAAGAGTGATAGAGGGGTTGCTTTTAAAACATTGCTGTAGAAATCACGCGCCTGAGCCACGGTGACCAGACGATATCTTTTACCTTCGTGCATCACCACCAATCCGACTGGAATCTCCCATCTAAACTTGATATCACGTTGCTTAAGTTCCTGTGCAAGAAATGCAAAATCTTTCCTTCTTCTTAAAATCTTTGGAGGAATCTCTTTTAGAACCAGGACTTCTTGCTCAGCAACCACAACCTTAGTATCATAAGCAGCTTGAATAACTTCATCTCTAGTTGCTCTCTTTGTAAAATAGACCACCACATCTCTAGGTAGCTTCCTCTGCCTTGCAATCCATGAATTAACACGAAAAATTATATCCATGCTTGCCTCTATTTCAGATGCTGGCTGGCCCAGTACTGCTTCCA
>NC_138210.1:29350792-29355792 GCF_964194415.1 Vipera berus | reverse complement strand
TATCTATCTATCTATCTATCTATTAATGCATCCATCCATCCAGTCTATATCTATCTATCTATCTATCTATCTATCTATCTATCTATCTATCTATCTATCTATCTATCTATCTATCTATCAATCTATCTATCTATCTATCTATCTATCTACCTATTATCTATGTATCCATTTATCTATCTATCTCTGTCTGTCACTCTATATCTATCCATTAATGCATCCATCCATCCAGTCTATATCTATCTATCTATCTATCTATCTATCTATCTATCTATCTATCTATCTATCTATCTATCTATCAATGCATCCATCCATCCAGTCTATATCTATCTATCTATCTATCTATCTATCTATCTATCTATCTATCTATCTATCTATCTATCTATCTATCTATCTATCTATCTATCTATCTATAAGAGCCTTGGTGGAGCAGTGGGCTAATGCCTCCTTAAGTAACACCAGCTGCCTGCAATTAGTGCAGGTTCGCATCCCACCAGGCTCAAGGTTGACTCAGCCTTCCATCCTTCCGAGATAGGTAAAATGAGGACCCAGATTGTTGGGGGCAATTAAGCTGACTTTGTAATAATGCCGCTTGGGGTGTGTGTGAAAGCCCTAATAAGCAGGCATATACATAGAATGAAGGCTACTGCTAAGCTTGTAAGCCGCCCTGAGTCTTCGGAGAAGGGCGGGATATAAATGGAATAAAAATAAATAAAATAAATAAAATAAATATCTATCTTTCTATTATCTATGTATCCATTTATCTATCTCTCTCTGTCTGTCACTCTATATCTATCCATTAATGCATCCATCCATCCAGTCTATATCTATCTATCTATCTATCTATCTATCTATCTATCTATCTATCTATCTATCTATCTATCTATCTATCTATCTATCTATCTATCTATCCATCTATTCATTAATTCCCCTCTGACTGCCTGTCTCTCTCTTTCCCTCCATCTATCTATCTATCTATCTATCCTTCTGTCTATCTATCCATTAATCCATCTCTGTCTGACTTTCACTCTATATCTGTCATCTATCTGTCTGTCTATCTATCTATCTATCTATCTATCTATCTATCTATCTATCTATCTATCTATCTATCATCTATCTATCTATATATCCATCTATTCATTAATTCCCCTCTGACTGCCTGTCTCTCTCTTTCCCTCTATCTATCTATCTATCTATCTATCTATCTATCTATCTATCTATCTATCTATCTGTCTGTCTGTCTGTCTGTCTGTCTGTCTGTCTGTCTGTCTGTCTGTCAGTCTGTCTGTCTGTCTGTCTGTCTGTCTGTCTGTCTGTCTGTCTGTCTGTCTGTCGGTCTGTCTGTCGGTCGGTCGGTCTGTCTATCTATCTATCTATCTATCTATCTATCTATCTATCTATCTATCTATCTATCTATCTATCTATCTATCTATCAATCTATCTATCTATCCATAAATCCATCTCTGTCTGCCTTTCACTCTATATCTATCTATCTATCTATCTATCTATCTATCTATCTATCTATCTATCTATCTATCTATCAATCATCTATCTATCAATAAATCATCTCTTTGCCTTTCTCTCTCTCTATCTCCATAATCTGTCCATCTATCATCGTTACAATAATGCATCTCTGCCTGTCTCTCTACCTCTCTCTCTCTCTCTCTCTCTGTCTATCTATCTATCTATCTATCTATCTATCTATCTATCTATCTATCTATCTATCTATCTATCTATCCATCCGTCTTTCTTTTTGTCTGTCTATCTGTCTTTATCTATCTTTGTATCTATCTATCTATCTATCTATCTATCTATCTATCTATCTATTAATGCATCCATCCATCCAGTCTATATCTATCTATCTATCTATCTATCTATCTATCTATCTATCTATCTATCTATCTATCTATCTATCTATCTATTATCTATGTATCCATTTATCTATCTCTCTCTGTCTGTCACTCTATATCTATCTATCTATCTATCTATCTATCTATCTATCTATCTATCTATCTATCTATCTATCTATCCATTAATGCATCCATCCATCCAGTCTATATCTATCTATCTATCTATCTATCTATCTATCTATCTATCTATCTATCTATCTATCTATCTATTATCTATGTATCCATTTATCTATCTCTCTCTGTCTGTCACTCTATATCTATCCATTAATGCATCCATCCATCCAGTCTATATCTATCTATCTATCTATTTCCACCCCAAACCACCCCAGCGATGCCCTCAACGTGATGTCCCGTTGCCTGGAGGCGGTCCGGGTCTGGATGGGGAGGAACAGGCTTCGACTCAACCCTGACAAGACTGAGTGGCTGTTCGTGCCGGCATCCCGGGAAATTCAGATTATTCCATCATTGGCCATGGGGGGTGAGCTATTACCCCCCGTAGATAGGGCTCGCAACTTGGAGGTCCTTCTAGATTCACAGCTCTCTTTGGAAGAGCATATTGGAGCTGTGACTAGGGGGGCCTTTGCCCAGGTTCGCCTGGTGCGCCAGTTGCGGCCCTATCTAGACCGGGATGCCTTGCGCACAGTCACTCATGCGCTCGTGACCTCTCGTCTAGACTACTGTAATGCTCTCTACATGGGGCTGCCCTTGAGGTCCACCCGGAGACTCCAGCTGGTGCAGAATGCAGCCGCGCGAGTTGTCTTGGGAGTTTCCCGATACTCCCATGTTACACCTCTGCTCCGCGAGCTGCATTGGCTACCGGTTGCTCTCCGGGTGAGGTTCAAGGTGTTAGTTATGACGTACAAAGCCCTTCATGGCATGGGTCCGGATTACCTACGGCAACACCTGCGACCGGCGTCAACGTCCCTCCGTCCAGTGCGCTCCCACAGAGAGGGCCTCCTCAGGGTGCCGCCGATCAAAGAATGCCGATTGGCGACCCCCAGGGGGAGAGCGTTCTCTGTGGGCGCGCCAGACCTTTGGAACAGCTTACCGGTTGAGCTCCGGACGGCCCCCGACCTTCGCTCCTTCCGGCGCAATCTTAAAACATTCTTTTTCGAACAAGCTGGCCTGGTCTGACGGGGTGGGGTTGGGTTTTTTAAAATTAGTTTTTAACTTAATATGTATTGATTTTATGGGCATGATGTTTAATTGGTTTTTAATGGTTTTTTAATTTTTGTATCTGATTTTTATTGTGTATTGCCCTGTTCACCGCCCTGAGTCCTTCGGGAGAAGGGCGGTATAGAAATCAAATTATTAAATTAAATTAAATTAAATTAAATTAAATCTATCTATCTATCTATCTATCTATCTATCTATCTATCTATCTATCTATTAATGCATCCATCCATCCAGTCTATATCTATCTATCTATCTATCTATCTATCTATCTATCTATCTATCTATCTATCTATCTATCTATCTATTATCTATGTATCCATTTATCTATCTCTCTCTGTCTGTCACTCTATATCTATCTATCTATCTATCTATCTATCTATCTATCTATCTATCTATCTATCTATCAGTCTGGCTGTCTGTCTGTCTGTCTGTCTGTCTGTCTGTCTGTCGGTCGGTCGGTCGGTCGGTCGGTCTGTCTGTCTATCTATCTATCTATCTATCTATCTATCTATCTATCTATCTATCTATCTATCCATAAATCCATCTCTGTCTGCCTTTCACTCTATATCTATCTATCTATCTATCTATCTATCTATCTATCTATCTATCTATCTATCAATCATCTATCTATCAATAAATCATCTCTTTGCCTTTCTCTCTCTCTATCTCCATAATCTGTCCATCTATCATCGTTACAATAATGCATCTCTGCCTGTCTCTCTACCTCTCTCTCTCTCTCTGTCTGTCTATCTATCTATCTATCTATCTATCTATCTATCTATCTATCTATCTATCTATCTATCCATCCGTCTTTCTTTTTGTCTGTCTATCTGTCTTTATCTATCTTTGTATCTATCTATCTATCTATCTATCTATCTATCTATCTATCTATCTATTAATGCATCCATCCATCCAGTCTATATCTATCTATCTATCTATCTATCTATCTATCTATCTATCTATCTATCTATCTATCTATCTATCTATTATCTATGTATCCATTTATCTATCTCTCTCTGTCTGTCACTCTATATCTATCTATCTATCTATCTATCTATCTATCTATCTATCTATCTATCTATCTATCTATCTATCTATTAATGCATCCATCCATCCAGTCTATATCTATCTATCTATCTATCTATCTATCTATCTATCTATCTATCTATCTATCTATCCATCCGTCTTTCTTTTTGTCTGGCTATCTGTCTTTATCTATTTTTGTATCTATCTATCTATCTATCTATCTATCTATCTATCTATCTATCTATTATCTATGTATCCATTTATCTATCTCTCTCTGTCTGTCACTCTATATCTATCCATTAATGCATCCATCCATCCAGTCTATATCTATCTATCTATCTATCTATCTATCTATCTATCTATCTATCTATCTATCTATCTATTATCTATGTATCCATTTATCTCTCTCTCTCTGTCTGTCACTCTATATCTATCCATTAATGCATCCATCCATCCAGTCTATATCTATCTATCTATCTATCTATCTATCTATCTATCTATCTATCTATTAATGCATCCATCCATCCAGTCTATATCTATCTATCTATCTATCTATCTATCTATCTATCTATCTATCTATCTATCTATCTATCTATCTATCTATCTATCTATTATCTATGTATCCATTTATCTATCTCTCTCTGTCTGTCACTCTATATCAATCTATCTATCTATCTATCTATCTATCTATCTATCTATCTATCAGTCTGGCTGTCTGTCTGTCTGTCTGTCTGTCTGTCTGTCTGTCTGTCTGTCTGTCTGTCTGTCGGTCGGTCGGTCGGTCTGTCTGTCTGTCTGTCTATCTATCTATCTATCTATCTATCTATCTATCTATCTATCTATCTATCTATCTATCCATAAATCCATCTCTGTCTGCCTTTCACTCTATAT
>NC_138210.1:29338292-29340792 GCF_964194415.1 Vipera berus | reverse complement strand
ATCTATCTATCTATCTATCTATCTATCTATCTATCTATCTATCTATCTATCTATCATCTATCTATCTATATATCCATCTATTCATTAATTCCCCTCTGACTGCCTGTCTCTCTCTTTCCCTCTATCTATCTATCTATCTATCTATCTATCTATCTATCTATCTATCTATCTGTCTGTCTGTCTGTCTGTCTGTCTGTCTGTCTGTCTGTCTGTCTGTCTGTCAGTCTGTCTGTCTGTCTGTCTGTCTGTCTGTCTGTCTGTCTGTCTGTCTGTCTGTCTGTCGGTCTGTCTGTCTGTCGGTCGGTCGGTCGGTCTGTCTATCTATCTATCTATCTATCTATCTATCTATCTATCTATCTATCTATCTATCTATCTATCTATCTATCTACCTATCTATCTATCTATCTATCAATCTATCTATCTATCCATAAATCCATCTCTGTCTGCCTTTCACTCTATATCTATCTATCTATCTATCTATCTATCTATCTATCTATCTATCTATCTATCTATCTATCTATCAATCATCTATCTATCAATAAATCATCTCTTTGCCTTTCTCTCTCTCTATCTCCATAATCTGTCCATCTATCATCGTTACAATAATGCATCTCTGCCTGTCTCTCTACCTCTCTCTCTCTCTCTCTCTCTGTCTATCTATCTATCTATCTATCTATCTATCTATCCATCCGTCTTTCTTTTTGTCTGTCTATCTGTCTTTATCTATCTTTGTATCTATCTATCTATCTATCTATCTATCTATCTATCTATCTATCTATCTATCTATCTATTAATGCATCCATCCATCCAGTCTATATCTATCTATCTATCTATCTATCTATCTATCTATCTATCTATCTATCTATCTATCTATCTATCTATCTATCTATTATCTATGTATCCATTTATCTATCTCTCTCTGTCTGTCACTCTATATCTATCTATCTATCTATCTATCTATCTATCTATCTATCTATCTATCTATCTATCCATTAATGCATCCATCCATCCAGTCTATATCTATCTATCTATCTATCTATCTATCTATCTATCTATCTATCTATCTATCTATCTATCTATCTATCTATTATCTATGTATCCATTTATCTATCTCTCTCTGTCTGTCACTCTATATCTATCCATTAATGCATCCATCCATCCAGTCTATATCTATCTATCTATCTATTTCCACCCCAAACCACCCCAGCGATGCCCTCAACGTGATGTCCCGTTGCCTGGAGGCGGTCCGGGTCTGGATGGGGAGGAACAGGCTTCGACTCAACCCTGACAAGACTGAGTGGCTGTTCGTGCCGGCATCCCGGGAAATTCAGATTATTCCATCATTGGCCATGGGGGGTGAGCTATTACCCCCCGTAGATAGGGCTCGCAACTTGGGGGTCCTTCTAGATTCACAGCTCTCTTTGGAAGAGCATATTGGAGCTGTGACTAGGGGGGCCTTTGCCCAGGTTCGCCTGGTGCGCCAGTTGCGGCCCTATCTAGACCGGGATGCCTTGCGCACAGTCACTCATGCGCTCGTGACCTCTCGTCTAGACTACTGTAATGCTCTCTACATGGGGCTGCCCTTGAGGTCCACCCGGAGACTCCAGCTGGTGCAGAATGCAGCCGCGCGAGTTGTCTTGGGAGTTTCCCGATACTCCCATGTTACACCTCTGCTCCGCGAGCTGCATTGGCTACCGGTTGCTCTCCGGGTGAGGTTCAAGGTGTTAGTTATGACGTACAAAGCCCTTCATGGCATGGGTCCGGATTACCTACGGCAACACCTGCGACCGGCGTCAACGTCCCTCCGTCCAGTGCGCTCCCACAGAGAGGGCCTCCTCAGGGTGCCGCCGATCAAAGAATGCCGATTGGCGACCCCCAGGGGGAGAGCGTTCTCTGTGGGCGCGCCAGACCTTTGGAACAGCTTACCGGTTGAGCTCCGGACGGCCCCCGACCTTCGCTCCTTCCGGCGCAATCTTAAAACATTCTTTTTCGAACAAGCTGGCCTGGTCTGACGGGGTGGGGTTGGGTTTTTTAAAATTAGTTTTTAACTTAATATGTATTGATTTTATGGGCATGATGTTTAATTGGTTTTTAATGGTTTTTTAATTTTTGTATCTGATTTTTATTGTGTATTGCCCTGTTCACCGCCCTGAGTCCTTCGGGAGAAGGGCGGTATAGAAATCAAATTATTAAATTAAATTAAATTAAATTAAATTAAATTAAATCTATCTATCAATCTATCTATCTATCTATCTATCTATCTATCTATCTATCTATCTATCTATCTATCTATCTATTAATGCATCCATCCATCCAGTCTATATCTATCTATCTATCTATCTATCTATCTATCTATCTATCTATCTATCTATTATCTATGTATCCATTTATCTATCTCTCTCTGTCTGTCACTCTATATCTATCTATCTATCTATCTATCTATCTATCTATCTATCTATCTATCTATCTATCTATCTATCTATCAGTCTGTCTGTCTGTC
>NC_138210.1:29310792-29313292 GCF_964194415.1 Vipera berus | reverse complement strand
TCTGTCACTCTATATCTATCCATTAATGCATCCATCCATCCAGTCTATATCTATCTATCTATCTATCTATCTATCTATCTATCTATCTATCTATCTATCTATCTATCTATCTATTAATGCATCCATCCATCCAGTCTATATCTATCTATCTATCTATCTATCTATCTATCTATCTATCTATCTATCTATCTATCTATCTATCTATTATCTATGTATCCATTTATCTCTCTCTCTCTGTCTGTCACTCTATATCTATCCATTAATGCATCCATCCATCCAGTCTATATCTATCTATCTATCTATCTATCTATCTATCTATCTATCTATCTATCTATCTATCTATCTGTCTATTAATGCATCCATCCATCCAGTCTATATCTATCTATCTATCTATCTATCTATCTATCTATCTATCTATCTATCTATCTATCTATTATCTATGTATCCATTTATCTATCTCTCTCTGTCTGTCACTCTATATCTATCTATCTATCTATCTATCTATCTATCTATCTATCTATCTATCTATCTATCTATCTATCTATCTATCTATCTAGCTATCTAGCTATCTAGCTATCTTTCTAATTATCTATCTATCTATCTATCCATCTATCCATTAATCCAGATATGTCTGCTTGTCTCTCTCTCTCTATCATCTATCTATCCATTAATCCATCTCTGTCTGCCTGTCTGCATTTCTGCTTGTCTATCCATCCAGCCATCCTTCCTTCCATCCATCTATCTATCTATCTATCTATCTATCTATCTATCTATCTATCTATCTATCTATCATGTATCTATCTATCTATCTATCTATCAATCTATCTATCTATCTATCTATCTATCCATTAATGCATCCATCCATCCAGTCTATATCTATCTATCTATCTATCTATCTATCTATCTATCTATCTATCTATCTATCTATCTATCTATCTATCTATCTATCTATCTATCTATCTATCTATCTATAAGAGCCTTGGTGGAGCAGTGGGCTAATGCCTCCTTAAGTAACACCAGCTGCCTGCAATTAGTGCAGGTTCGCATCCCACCAGGCTCAAGGTTGACTCAGCCTTCCATCCTTCCGAGATAGGTAAAATGAGGACCCAGATTGTTGGGGGCAATTAAGCTGACTTTGTAATAATGCCGCTTGGGGTGTGTGTGAAAGCCCTAATAAGCAGGCATATACATAGAATGAAGGCTACTGCTAAGCTTGTAAGCCGCCCTGAGTCTTCGGAGAAGGGCGGGATATAAATGGAATAAAAATAAATAAAATAAATAAAATAAATATCTATCTTTCTATTATCTATGTATCCATTTATCTATCTCTCTCTGTCTGTCACTCTATATCTATCCATTAATGCATCCATCCATCCAGTCTATATCTATCTATCTATCTATCTATCTATCTATCTATCTATCTATCTATCTATCTATCTATCATCTATCTATCTATCCTTCTGTCTATCTATCCATTAATCCATCTCTGTCTGACTTTCACTCTATATCTGTCATCTATCTGTCTGTCTATCTATCTATCTATCTATCTATCTATCTATCTATCTATCTATCTATCTATCTATCTATCTATCCATCTATTCATTAATTCCCCTCTGACTGCCTGTCTCTCTCTTTCCCTCCATCTATCTATCTATCAATCTATCTATCTATCTATCTATCTATCTATCTATCTATCTATCTATCTATCTATCTATCTATCTATCTATCTATCTATCTATCTATCTATCAGTCTGGCTGTCTGTCTGTCTGTCTGTCTGTCTGTCTGTCTGTCTGTCTGTCTGTCGGTCGGTCGGTCGGTCTGTCTGTCTATCTATCTATCTATCTATCTATCTATCTATCTATCTATCTATCAATCATCTATCTATCAATAAATCATCTCTTTGCCTTTCTCTCTCTCTATCTCCATAATCTGTCCATCTATCATCGTTACAATAATGCATCTCTGCCTGTCTCTCTACCTCTCTCTCTCTCTCTGTCTGTCTATCTATCTATCTATCTATCTATCTATCTATCTATCTATCTATCTATCTATCTATCCATCCGTCTTTCTTTTTGTCTGTCTATCTGTCTTTATCTATCTTTGTATCTATCTATCTATCTATCTATCTATCTATCTATCTATCTATCTATCTATCTATCTATCTATTATCTATGTATCCATTCATCTATCTCTCTCTGTCTGTCACTCTATATCTATCTATCTATCTATCTATCTATCTATCTATCTATCTATCTATCTATCCATTAATGCATCCATCCATCCAGTCTATATCTATCTATCTATCTATCTATCTATCTATCTATCTATCTATCTATCTATTATCTATGTATCCATTTATCTATCTCTCTCTGTCTGTCACTCTATATCTATCCATTAATGCATCCATCCATCCAGTCTATATCTATCTATCTATCTATCTATCTATCTATCTATCTATCTATCTATCTATCTATCTATTATCTATGTATCCATTTATCT
>NC_138210.1:29283292-29288292 GCF_964194415.1 Vipera berus | reverse complement strand
ATCTATCTATCTATTAATGAATCCATCCATCCAGTCTATATCTATCTATCTATCTATCTATCTATCTATCTATCTATCTATCTATCTATCTATCTATCTATCTATCTATCTATTATCTATGTATCCATTTATCTATCTCTCTCTGTCTGTCACTCTATATCTATCTATCTATCTATCTATCTATCTATCTATCTATCTATCTATCTATCTATCTATCTATCTATCTATCTATCTAGCTATCTAGCTATCTAGCTATCTAGCTATCTAGCTATCTAGCTATCTTTCTAATTATCTATCTATCTATCTATCTATCCATCTATCCATTAATCCAGATATGTCTGCTTGTCTCTCTCTCTCTATCATCTATCTATACATTAATCCATCTCTGTCTGCCTGTCTGCATTTCTGCTTGTCTATCCATCCAGCCATCCTTCCTTCCATCCATCTATCTATCTATCTATCTATCTATCTATCTATCTATCTATCTATCTATCTATCTATCATGTATCTATCTATCTATCTATCTATCTATCTATCTATCTATCTATCTATCCATTAATGCATCCATCCATCCAGTCTATATCTATCTATCTATCTATCTATCTATCTATCTATCTATCTATCTATCTATCTATCTATCTATCTATCTATCTAGCTATCTAGCTATCTAGCTATCTAGCTATCTAGCTATCTAGCTATCTAGCTATCTAGCTATCTAGCTATCTAGCTATCTATCTATCTATAAGAGCCTTGGTGGAGCAGTGGGCTAATGCCTCCTTAAGTAACACCAGCTGCCTGCAATTAGTGCAGGTTCGCATCCCACCAGGCTCAAGGTTGACTCAGCCTTCCATCCTTCCGAGATAGGTAAAATGAGGACCCAGATTGTTGGGGGCAATTAAGCTGACTTTGTAATAATGCCGCTTGGGGTGTGTGTGAAAGCCCTAATAAGCAGGCATATACATAGAATGAAGGCTACTGCTAAGCTTGTAAGCCGCCCTGAGTCTTCGGAGAAGGGCGGGATATAAATGGAATAAAAATAAATAAAATAAATAAAATAAATATCTATCTTTCTATTATCTATGTATCCATTTATCTATCTCTCTCTGTCTGTCACTCTATATGTATCCATTAATGCATCCATCCATCCAGTCTATATCTATCTATCTATCTATCTATCTATCTATCTATCTATCTATCTATCTATCTATCTATCATCTATCTATCTATCCTTCTGTCTATCTATCCATTAATCCATCTCTGTCTGACTTTCACTCTATATCTGTCATCTATCTGTCTGTCTATCTATCTATCTATCTATCTATCTATCTATCTATCTATCTATCTATCTATCTATCTATCCATCTATTCATTAATTCCCCTCTGACTGCCTGTCTCTCTCTTTCCCTCCATCTATCTATCTATCAATCTATCTATCTATCTATCTATCTATCTATCTATCTATCTATCTATCTATCTATCTATCTATCTATCTATCTATCTATCTATCTATCAGTCTGGCTGTCTGTCTGTCTGTCTGTCTGTCTGTCTGTCTGTCTGTCGGTCGGTCGGTCGGTCTGTCTATCTATCTATCTATCTATCTATCTATCTATCTATCTATCTATCTATCTATCTATCTATCATCTATCTATCAATAAATCATCTCTTTGCCTTTCTCTCTCTCTATCTCCATAATCTGTCCATCTATCATCGTTACAATAATGCATCTCTGCCTGTCTCTCTACCTCTCTCTTTCTCTCTGTCTATCTATCTATCTATCTATCTATCTATCTATCTATCTATCCATCCGTCTTTCTTTTTGTCTGTCTATCTGTCTTTATCTATCTTTGTATCTATCTATCTATCTATCTATCTATCTATCTATCTATCTATCTATCTATCTATTAATGCATCCATCCATCCAGTCTATATCTATCTATCTATCTATCTATCTATCTATCTATCTATCTATCTATCTATCTATCTATCTATCTATCTATTATCTATGTATCCATTTATCTATCTCTCTCTGTCTGTCACTCTATATCTATCTATCTATCTATCTATCTATCTATCTATCTATCTATCTATCTATCCATTAATGCATCCATCCATCCAGTCTATATCTATCTATCTATCTATCTATCTATCTATCTATCTATCTATCTATCTATCTATTATCTATGTATCCATTTATCTATCTCTCTCTGTCTGTCACTCTATATCTATCCATTAATGCATCCATCCATCCAGTCTATATCTATCTATCTATCTATCTATCTATCTATCTATCTATCTATCTATCTATCTATCTATCTATCTATCTATTATCTATGTATCCATTTATCTCTCTCTCTCTGTCTGTCACTCTATATCTATCCATTAATGCATCCATCCATCCAGTCTATATCTATCTATCTATCTATCTATCTATCTATCTATCTATCTATCTATCTATCTATTAATGCATCCATCCATCCAGTCTATATCTATCTATCTATCTATCTATCTATCTATCTATCTATCTATCTATCTATTATCTATGTATCCATTTATCTCTCTCTCTCTGTCTGTCACTCTATATCTATCCATTAATGCATCCATCCATCCAGTCTATATCTATCTATCTATCTATCTATCTATCTATCTATCTATCTATCTATCTATCTATCTACCTATCTATCTATCTATTAATGCATCCATCCATCCAGTCTATATCTATCTATCTATCTATCTATCTATCTATCTATCTATCTATCTATCTATCTATTATCTATGTATCCATTTATCTATCTCTCTCTGTCTGTCACTCTATATCTATCTATCTATCTATCTATCTATCTATCTATCTATCTATCTATCTATCTATCTATCTATCTAGCTATCTATCTATCTAGCTATCTAGCTATCTAGCTATCTAGCTATCTAGCTATCTAGCTATCTAGCTATCTAGCTATCTTTCTAATTATCTATCTATCTATCTATCCATCTATCCATTAATCCAGATATGTCTGCTTGTCTCTCTCTCTCTATCATCTATCTATCCATTAATCCATCTCTGTCTGCCTGTCTGCATTTCTGCTTGTCTATCCATCCAGCCATCCTTCCTTCCATCCATCCATCTATCTATCTATCTATCTATCTATCTATCTATCTATCTATCTATCTATCTATCTAATATCTATGTATCCATTTATCTCTCTCTCTCTGTCTGTCACTCTATATCTATCCATTAATGCATCCATCCATCCAGTCTATATCTATCTATCTATCTATCTATCTATCTATCTATCTATCTATCTATCTATTATCTATGTATCCATTTATCTCTCTCTCTCTGTCTGTCACTCTATATCTATCCATTAATGCATCCATCCATCCAGTCTATATCTATCTATCTATCTATCTATCTATCTATCTATCTATCTATCTATCTATCTATCTATCTATCTATTAATGCATCCATCCATCCAGTCTATATCTATCTATCTATCTATCTATCTATCTATCTATCTATCTATCTATCTATCTATCTATCTATCTATCTATCTATTATCTATGTATCCATTTATCTCTCTCTCTCTGTCTGTCACTCTATATCTATCCATTAATGCATCCATCCATCCACTCTATATCTATCTATCTATCTATCTATCTATCTATCTATCAATCTATCTATCTATCTATCTACCTATCTATCTATCTATTAATGAATCCATCCATCCAGTCTATATCTATCTATCTATCTATCTATCTATCTATCTATCTATCTATCTATCTATCTATCTATCTATCTATCTATTATCTATGTATCCATTTATCTATCTCTCTCTGTCTGTCACTCTATATCTATCTATCTATCTATCTATCTATCTATCTATCTATCTATCTATCTATCTATCTATCTATCTATCTATCTATCTATCTAGCTAGCTAGCTAGCTATCTAGCTATCTAGCTATCTAGCTATCTAGCTATCTAGCTATCTTTCTAATTATCTATCTATCTATCTATCCATCTATCCATTAATCCAGATATGTCTGCTTGTCTCTCTCTCTCTATCATCTATCTATACATTAATCCATCTCTGTCTGCCTGTCTGCATTTCTGCTTGTCTATCCATCCAGCCATCCTTCCTTCCTTCCATCCATCTATCTATCTATCTATCTATCTATCTATCTATCTATCTATCTATCTATCTATCTATCTATCTATCTATCATGTATCTATCTATCTATCTATCTATCTATCTATCTATCTATCTATCCATTAATGCATCCATCCATCCAGTCTATATCTATCTATCTATCTATCTATCTATCTATCTATCTATCTATCTATCTATCTATCTATCTATCTATCTATCTATCTATCTATCTATCTATCTATCTATCTATCTAGCTATCTAGCTATCTAGCTATCTAGCTATCTAGCTATCTAGCTATCTAGCTATCTAGCTATCTAGCTATCTAGCTATCTAGCTATCTAGCTATCTATAAGAGCCTTGGTGGAGCAGTGGGCTAATGCCTCCTTAAGTAACACCAGCTGCCTGCAATTAGTGCAGGTTCGCATCCCACCAGGCTCAAGGTTGACTCAGCCTTCCATCCTTCCGAGATAGGTAAAATGAGGACCCAGATTGTTGGGGGCAATTAAGCTGACTTTGTAATAATGCCGCTTGGGGTGTGTGTGAAAGCCCTAATAAGCAGGCATATACATAGAATGAAGGCTACTGCTAAGCTTGTAAGCCGCCCTGAGTCTTCGGAGAAGGGCGGGATATAAATGGAATAAAAATAAATAAAATAAATAAAATAAATATCTATCTTTCTATTATCTATGTATCCATTTATCTATCTCTCTCTGTCTGTCACTCTATATGTATCCATTAATGCATCCATCCATCCAGTCTATATCTATCTATCTATCTATCTATCTATCTATCTATCTATCTATCTATCTATCTATCATCTATCTATCTATCCTTCTGTCTATCTATCCATTAATCCA
>NC_138210.1:29278292-29280792 GCF_964194415.1 Vipera berus | reverse complement strand
ATCCATCCATCCAGTCTATATCTATCTATCTATCTATCTATCTATCTATCTATCTATCTATCTATCTATCTATCTATCTATCTATCTATCTATTAATGCATCCATCCATCCAGTCTATATCTATCTATCTATCTATCTATCTATCTATCTATCTATCTATCTATCTATCTATGTATCTATCTATCTATTATCTATGTATCCATTTATCTCTCTCTCTCTGTCTGTCACTCTATATCTATCCATTAATGCATCCATCCATCCACTCTATATCTATCTATCTATCTATCTATCAATCTATCTATCTATCTATCTATCTATCTACCTATCTATCTATTAATGAATCCATCCATCCAGTCTATATCTATCTATCTATCTATCTATCTATCTATCTATCTATCTATCTATCTATCTATCTATCTATCTATCTATTATCTATGTATCCATTTATCTATCTCTCTCTGTCTGTCACTCTATATCTATCTATCTATCTATCTATCTATCTATCTATCTATCTATCTATCTATCTATCTATCTATCTATCTATCTATCTATCTAGCTATCTAGCTATCTAGCTATCTAGCTATCTAGCTATCTTTCTAATTATCTATCTATCTATCTATCCATCTATCCATTAATCCAGATATGTCTGCTTGTCTCTCTCTCTCTATCATCTATCTATACATTAATCCATCTCTGTCTGCCTGTCTGCATTTCTGCTTGTCTATCCATCCAGCCATCCTTCCTTCCATCCATCTATCTATCTATCTATCTATCTATCTATCTATCTATCTATCTATCTATCTATCTATCTATCATGTATCTATCTATCTATCTATCTATCTATCTATCTATCTATCTGTCTATCTATCTATCTATCTATCTATCTATCTATCCATTAATGCATCCATCCATCCAGTCTATATCTATCTATCTATCTATCTATCTATCTATCTATCTATCTATCTATCTATCTATCTATCTATCTATCTAGCTATCTAGCTATCTAGCTATCTAGCTATCTAGCTATCTAGCTATCTATAAGAGCCTTGGTGGAGCAGTGGGCTAATGCCTCCTTAAGTAACACCAGCTGCCTGCAATTAGTGCAGGTTCGCATCCCACCAGGCTCAAGGTTGACTCAGCCTTCCATCCTTCCGAGATAGGTAAAATGAGGACCCAGATTGTTGGGGGCAATTAAGCTGACTTTGTAATAATGCCGCTTGGGGTGTGTGTGAAAGCCCTAATAAGCAGGCATATACATAGAATGAAGGCTACTACTAAGCTTGTAAGCCGCCCTGAGTCTTCGGAGAAGGGCGGGATATAAATGGAATAAAAATAAATAAAATAAATAAAATAAATATCTATCTTTCTATTATCTATGTATCCATTTATCTATCTCTCTCTGTCTGTCACTCTATATGTATCCATTAATGCATCCATCCATCCAGTCTATATCTATCTATCTATCTATCTATCTATCTATCTATCTATCTATCTATCTATCTATCATCTATCTATCTATCCTTCTGTCTATCTATCCATTAATCCATCTCTGTCTGACTTTCACTCTATATCTGTCATCTATCTGTCTGTCTATCTATCTATCTATCTATCTATCTATCTATCTATCTATCTATCTATCTATCTATATATCCATCTATTCATTAATTCCCCTCTGACTGCCTGTCTCTCTCTTTCCCTCCATCTATCTATCTATCAATCTATCTATCTATCTATCTATCTATCTATCTATCTATCTATCTATCTATCTATCTATCTATCTATCTATCAGTCTGGCTGTCTGTCTGTCTGTCTGTCTGTCTGTCTGTCTGTCTGTCTGTCTGTCTGTCGGTCGGTCGGTCGGTCTGTCTATCTATCTATCTATCTATCTATCTATCTATCTATCTATCTATCTATCTATCAATCATCTATCTATCAATAAATCATCTCTTTGCCTTTCTCTCTCTCTATCTCCATAATCTGTCCATCTATCATCGTTACAATAATGCATCTCTGCCTGTCTCTCTACCTCTCTCTCTCTCTGTCTGTCTATCTATCTATCTATCTATCTATCTATCTATCTATCTATCTATCTATCTATCTATCTATCCATCCGTCTTTCTTTTTGTCTGTCTATCTGTCTTTATCTATCTTTGTATCTATCTATCTATCTATCTATCTATCTATCTATCTATCTATCTATCTATCTATTAATGCATCCATCCATCCAGTCTATATCTATCTATCTATCTATCTATCTATCTATCTATCTATCTATCTATCTATCTATCTATCTATCTATCTATTATCTATGTATCCATTTATCTATCTCTCTCTGTCTGTCACTCTATATCTATCTATCTATCTATCTATCTATCTATCTATCTATCTATCTATCTATCTATCCATTAATGCATCCATCCATCCAGTCTATATCTATCTATCTATCTATCTATCTATCTATCTATCTATCTATCTATCTATCTATCTATCTATCTATCTA
>NC_138210.1:29255792-29263292 GCF_964194415.1 Vipera berus | reverse complement strand
GTCTATCTATCTATCTATCTATCTATCTATCCATTAATGCATCCATCCATCCAGTCTATATCTATCTATCTATCTATCTATCTATCTATCTATCTATCTATCTATCTATCTATCTATCTATCCATCCGTCTTTCTTTTTGTCTGGCTATCTGTCTTTATCTATTTTTGTATCTATCTATCTATCTATCTATCTATCTATCTATCTATCTATCTATCTATTATCTATGTATCCATTTATCTATCTCTCTCTGTCTGTCACTCTATATCTATCCATTAATGCATCCATCCATCCAGTCTATATCTATCTATCTATCTATCTATCTATCTATCTATCTATCTATCTATCTATCTATCTATCTATTATCTATGTATCCATTTATCTCTCTCTCTCTGTCTGTCACTCTATATCTATCCATTAATGCATCCATCCATCCAGTCTATATCTATCTATCTATCTATCTATCTATCTATCTATCTATCTATCTATCTATTAATGCATCCATCCATCCAGTCTATATCTATCTATCTATCTTTCTATCCATCTATCTATCTATCTATCTATCTATCTATCTATCTATCTATCTATCTATCTATCTATCTATCTATTATCTATGTATCCATTTATCTATCTCTCTCTGTCTGTCACTCTATATCTATCTATCTATCTATCTATCTATCTATCTGTCTGTCTGTCTGTCTGTCTGTCAGTCTGTCTGTCTGTCTGTCTGTCTGTCTGTCTGTCTGTCTGTCTGTCTGTCGGTCGGTCTGTCTATCTATCTATCTATCTATCTATCTATCTATCTATCTATCTATCTATCTATCTATCTATTATCTATGTATCCATTTATCTCTCTCTCTCTGTCTGTCACTCTATATCTATCCATTAATGCATCCATCCATCCAGTCTATATCTATCTATCTATCTATCTATCTATCTATCTATCTATCTATCTATCTATCTATCTATCTATTAATGCATCCATCCATCCAGTCTATATCTATCTATCTATCTATCTATCTATCTATCTATCTATCTATCTATCTATTATCTATGTATCCATTTATCTATCTCTCTCTGTCTGTCACTCTATATCTATCTATCTATCTATCTATCTATCTATCTATCTATCTATCTATCTATCTATCAGTCTGTCTGTCTGTCTGTCTGTCTGTCTGTCTGTCTGTCTGTCTGTCTGTCTGTCGGTCGGTCGGTCGGTCGGTCTGTCTGTCTGTCTATCTATCTATCTATCTATCTATCTATCCATTAATGCATCCATCCATCCAGTCTATATCTATCTATCTATCTATCTATCTATCTATCTATCTATCTATCTATCTATCTATCTATCCATCCGTCTTTCTTTTTGTCTGGCTATCTGTCTTTATCTATTTTTGTATCTATCTATCTATCTATCTATCTATCTATCTATCTATCTATCTATTATCTATGTATCCATTTATCTATCTCTCTCTGTCTGTCACTCTATATCTATCCATTAATGCATCCATCCATCCAGTCTATATCTATCTATCTATCTATCTATCTATCTATCTATCTATCTATCTATCTATCTATTATCTATGTATCCATTTATCTCTCTCTCTCTGTCTGTCACTCTATATCTATCCATTAATGCATCCATCCATCCAGTCTATATCTATCTATCTATCTATCTATCTATCTATCTATCTATCTATCTATTAATGCATCCATCCATCCAGTCTATATCTATCTATCTATCTTTCTATCCATCTATCTATCTATCTATCTATCTATCTATCTATCTATCTATCTATCTATCTATTATCTATGTATCCATTTATCTATCTCTCTCTGTCTGTCACTCTATATCTATCTATCTATCTATCTATCTATCTATCTATCTGTCTGTCTGTCTGTCTGTCAGTCTGTCTGTCTGTCTGTCTGTCTGTCTGTCTGTCTGTCTGTCTGTCGGTCGGTCGGTCTGTCTATCTATCTATCTATCTATCTATCTATCTATCTATCTATCTATCTATCTATCTATTATCTATGTATCCATTTATCTCTCTCTCTGTCTGTCACTCTATATCTATCCATTAATGCATCCATCCATCCAGTCTATATCTATCTATCTATCTATCTATCTATCTATCTATCTATCTATCTATCTATTAATGCATCCATCCATCCAGTCTATATCTATCTATCTATCTATCTATCTATCTATCTATCTATCTATCTATCTATCTATTATCTATGTATCCATTTATCTATCTCTCTCTCTGTCTGTCACTCTATATCTATCTATCTATCTATCTATCTATCTATCTATCTATCTATCTATCTATCTATCTATCTATCAGTCTAGCTGTCTGTCTGTCTGTCTGTCTGTCTGTCTGTCTGTCTGTCGGTCGGTCGGTCGGTCTGTCTGTCTGTCTGTCTATCTATCTATCTATCTATCTATCTATCTATCTATCTATCTATCTATCTATCCATAAATCCATCTCTGTCTGCCTTTCACTCTATATCTATCTATCTATCTATCTATCTATCTATCTATCTATCTATCTATCCATTAATGCATCCATCCATCCAGTCTATATCTATCTATCTATCTATCTATCTATCTATCTATCTATCTATCTATCTATCTATCCATCCGTCTTTCTTTTTGTCTGGCTATCTGTCTTTATCTATTTTTGTATCTATCTATCTATCTATCTATCTATCTATCTATCTATCTATCTATCTATCTATCTATTATCTATGTATCCATTTATCTATCTCTCTCTGTCTGTCACTCTATATCTATCCATTAATGCATCCATCCATCCAGTCTATATCTATCTATCTATCTATCTATCTATCTATCTATCTATCTATCTATCTATCTATCTATCTATCTATTATCTATGTATCCATTTATCTCTCTCTCTCTGTCTGTCACTCTATATCTATCCATTAATGCATCCATCCATCCAGTCTATATCTATCTATCTATCTATCTATCTATCTATCTATCTATCTATCTATCTATCTATCTATCTATCTATCTATCTATTAATGCATCCATCCATCCAGTCTATATCTATCTATCTATCTATCTATCTATCTATCTATCTATCTATCTATCTGTCTGTCTGTCTGTCTGTCTGTCTGTCTGTCTGTCTGTCTGTCTGTCTGTCTGTCTGTCAGTCTGTCTGTCTGTCTGTCTGTCTGTCTGTCTGTCGGTCTGTCTGTCTATCTATCTATCTATCTATCTATCTATCTATCTATCTATCTATCTATCTATCTATCTATTATCTATGTATCCATTTATCTCTCTCTCTGTCTGTCACTCTATATCTATCCATTAATGCATCCATCCATCCAGTCTATATCTATCTATCTATCTATCTATCTATCTATCTATCTATCTATCTATCTATCTATCTATTAATGCATCCATCCATCCAGTCTATATCTATCTATCTATCTTTCTATCCATCTATCTATCTATCTATCTATCTATCTATCTATCTATCTATCTATCTATCTATTATCTATGTATCCATTTATCTATCTCTCTCTGTCTGTCACTCTATATCTATCTATCTATCTATCTATCTATCTATCTATCTATCTATCTATCTGTCTGTCTGTCTGTCTGTCTGTCAGTCTGTCTGTCTGTCTGTCTGTCTGTCTGTCTGTCTGTCTGTCGGTCGGTCGGTCTGTCTATCTATCTATCTATCTATCTATCTATCTATCTATCTATCTATCTATCTATCTATCTATCTATCTATTATCTATGTATCCATTTATCTCTCTCTCTGTCTGTCACTCTATATCTATCCATTAATGCATCCATCCATCCAGTCTATATCTATCTATCTATCTATCTATCTATCTATCTATCTATCTATCTATCTATCTATCTATTAATGCATCCATCCATCCAGTCTATATCTATCTATCTATCTATCTATCTATCTATCTATCTATCTATCTATCTATCTATCTATCTATCTATCTATCTATCTATCTATTATCTATGTATCCATTTATCTATCTCTCTCTCTGTCTGTCACTCTATATCTATCTATCTATCTATCTATCTATCTATCTATCTATCTATCTATCTATCTATCAGTCTGGCTGTCTGTCTGTCTGTCTGTCTGTCTGTCTGTCTGTCGGTCGGTCGGTCGGTCTGTCTGTCTGTCTGTCTGTCTATCTATCTATCTATCTATCTATCTATCTATCTATCTATCTATCCATAAATCCATCTCTGTCTGCCTTTCACTCTATATCTATCTATCTATCTATCTATCTATCTATCTATCTATCTATCTATCTATCTATCTATCTATCTATCTATCCATTAATGCATCCATCCATCCAGTCTATATCTATCTATCTATCTATCTATCTATCTATCTATCTATCTATCTATCTATCTATCTATCTATCCATCCGTCTTTCTTTTTGTCTGGCTATCTGTCTTTATCTATTTTTGTATCTATCTATCTATCTATCTATCTATCTATCTATCTATCTATTATCTATGTATCCATTTATCTATCTCTCTCTGTCTGTC
Source organism: Vipera berus (assembly GCF_964194415.1). Classification (NCBI taxonomy): domain Eukaryota; kingdom Metazoa; phylum Chordata; class Lepidosauria; order Squamata; family Viperidae; genus Vipera; species Vipera berus. The sequence continues at coordinate 29,258,739 of NC_138210.1, read as the reverse complement.
ACTCTATATCTATCCATTAATGCATCCATCCATCCAGTCTATATCTATCTATCTATCTATCTATCTATCTATCTATCTATCTATCTATCTATTATCTATGTATCCATTTATCTCTCTCTCTCTGTCTGTCACTCTATATCTATCCATTAATGCATCCATCCATCCAGTCTATATCTATCTATCTATCTATCTATCTATCTATCTATCTATCTATCTATTAATGCATCCATCCATCCAGTCTATATCTATCTATCTATCTATCTATCTATCTATCTATCTATCTGTCTGTCTGTCTGTCTGTCTGTCTGTCTGTCTGTCTGTCTGTCTGTCTGTCTATTATCTATGTATCCATTTATCTATCTCTCTCTGTCTGTCACTCTATATCTATCTATCTATCTATCTATCTATCTATCTATCTATCTATCTATCTATCTATCAGTCTGTCTGTCTGTCTGTCTGTCTGTCTGTCTGTCTGTCTGTCTGTCGGTCGGTCGGTCGGTCTGTCTATCTATCTATCTATCTATCTATCTATCTATCTATCTATCTATCTATCTATCATCTATCTATCAATAAATCATCTCTTTGCCTTTCTCTCTCTCTATCTCCATAATCTGTCCATCTATCATCGTTACAATAATGCATCTCTGCCTGTCTCTCTACCTCTCTCTCTCTCTCTGTCTGTCTATCTATCTATCTATCTATCTATCTATCTATCTATCTATCCATCCGTCTTTCTTTTTGTCTGTCTATCTGTCTTTATCTATCTTTGTATCTATCTATCTATCTATCTATCTATCTATCTATCTATCTATTAATGCATCCATCCATCCAGTCTATATCTATCTATCTATCTATCTATCTATCTATCTATCTATCTATCTATTATCTATGTATCCATTTATCTATCTCTCTCTGTCTGTCACTCTATATCTATCCATTAATGCATCCATCCATCCAGTCTATATCTATCTATCTATCTATCTATCTATCTATCTATCTATCTATCTATCTATCTATTATCTATGTATCCATTTATCTCTCTCTCTCTGTCTGTCACTCTATATCTATCCATTAATGCATCCATCCATCCAGTCTATATCTATCTATCTATCTATCTATCTATCTATCTATCTATCTATCTATCTATCTATCTATCTATTAATGCATCCATCCATCCAGTCTATATCTATCTATCTATCTATCTATCTATCTATCTATCTATCTATTATCTATGTATCCATTTATCTATCTCTCTCTGTCTGTCACTCTATATCTATCTATCTATCTATCTATCTATCTATCTATCTATCTATCTATCTATCTATCTATCTATCTGTCAGTCTGTCTGTCTGTCTGTCTGTCTGTCTGTCTGTCTGTCTGTCTGTCGGTCGGTCGGTCGGTCTGTCTGTCTGTCTATCTATCTATCTATCTATCTATCTATCTATCTATCCATTAATGCATCCATCCATCCAGTCTATATCTATCTATCTATCTATCTATCTATCTATCTATCTATCTATCTATCTATCTATCTATCCATCCGTCTTTCTTTTTGTCTGGCTATCTGTCTTTATCTATTTTTGTATCTATCTATCTATCTATCTATCTATCTATCTATCTATCTATCTATCTATCTATTATCTATGTATCCATTTATCTATCTCTCTCTGTCTGTCACTCTATATCTATCCATTAATGCATCCATCCATCCAGTCTATATCTATCTATCTATCTATCTATCTATCTATCTATCTATCTATCTATCTATCTATCTATTATCTATGTATCCATTTATCTCTCTCTCTCTGTCTGTCACTCTATATCTATCCATTAATGCATCCATCCATCCAGTCTATATCTATCTATCTATCTATCTATCTATCTATCTATCTATTAATGCATCCATCCATCCAGTCTATATCTATCTATCTATCTTTCTATCCATCTATCTATCTATCTATCTATCTATCTATCTATCTATCTATCTATCTATCTATCTATTATCTATGTATCCATTTATCTATCTCTCTCTGTCTGTCACTCTATATCTATCTATCTATCTATCTATCTATCTATCTATCTGTCTGTCTGTCTGTCTGTCAGTCTGTCTGTCTGTCTGTCTGTCTGTCTGTCTGTCTGTCTGTCTGTCGGTCGGTCGGTCTGTCTATCTATCTATCTATCTATCTATCTATCTATCTATCTATCTATCTATCTATCTATTATCTATGTATCCATTTATCTCTCTCTCTCTGTCTGTCACTCTATATCTATCCATTAATGCATCCATCCATCCAGTCTATATCTATCTATCTATCTATCTATCTATCTATCTATCTATCTATCTATCTATCTATTAATGCATCCATCCATCCAGTCTATATCTATCTATCTATCTATCTATCTATCTATCTATCTATCTATCTATTATCTATGTATCCATTTATCTATCTCTCTCTGTCTGTCACTCTATATCTATCTATCTATCTATCTATCTATCTATCTATCTATCTATCTATCTATCTATCAGTCTGTCTGTCTGTCTGTCTGTCTGTCTGTCTGTCTGTCTGTCTGTCTGTCTGTCGGTCGGTCGGTCGGTCTGTCTGTCTGTCTATCTATCTATCTATCTATCTATCTATCTATCCATTAATGCATCCATCCATCCAGTCTATATCTATCTATCTATCTATCTATCTATCTATCTATCTATCTATCTATCTATCTATCTATCCATCCGTCTTTCTTTTTGTCTGGCTATCTGTCTTTATCTATTTTTGTATCTATCTATCTATCTATCTATCTATCTATCTATCTATCTATCTATTATCTATGTATCCATTTATCTATCTCTCTCTGTCTGTCACTCTATATCTATCCATTAATGCATCCATCCATCCAGTCTATATCTATCTATCTATCTATCTATCTATCTATCTATCTATCTATCTAT
>NC_138210.1:29225792-29228292 GCF_964194415.1 Vipera berus | reverse complement strand
TATCTATCTATCTATCTATTATCTATGTATCCATTTATCTATCTCTCTCTGTCTGTCACTCTATATCTATCCATTAATGCATCCATCCATCCAGTCTATATCTATCTATCTATCTATCTATCTATCTATCTATCTATCTATCTATCTATCTATTATCTATGTATCCATTTATCTCTCTCTCTCTGTCTGTCACTCTATATCTATCCATTAATGCATCCATCCATCCAGTCTATATCTATCTATCTATCTATCTATCTATCTATCTATCTATCTATCTATCTATCTATCTATCTTTCTATTAATGCATCCATCCATCCAGTCTATATCTATCTATCTATCTATCTATCTATCTATCTATCTATCTATCTATCTATCTATCTATCTATTATCTATGTATCCATTTATCTCTCTCTCTCTGTCTGTCACTCTATATCTATCCATTAATGCATCCATCCATCCAGTCTATATCTATCTATCTATCTATCTATCTATCTATCTATCTATCTATCTATCTATCTATCTATCTATCTATCTATCTATCTATCTATCTACCTATCTATCTATTAATGCATCCATCCATCCAGTCTATATCTATCTATCTATCTATCTATCTATCTATCTATCTATCTATCTATCTATCTATCTATCTATTATCTATGTATCCATTTATCTATCTATCTCTGTCTGTCACTCTATATCTATCTATCTATCTATCTATCTATCTATCTATCTATCTATCTATCTATCTATCAAGCTATCTAGCTATCTAGCTATCTAGCTATCTAGCTATCTTTCTAATTATCTATCTATCTATCTATCCATCTATCCATTAATCCAGATATGTCTGCTTGTCTCTCTCTCTCTATCATCTATCTATCCATTAATCCATCTCTGTCTGCCTGTCTGCATTTCTGCTTGTCTATCCATCCAGCCATCCTTCCTTCCATCTATCTATCTATCTATCTATCTATCTATCTATCTATCTATCTATCTATCTATCTATCTATCTATCTATCCATTAATGCATCCATCCATCCAGTCTATATCTATCTATCTATCTATCTATCTATCTATCTATCTATCTATCTATCTATCTATCTATCTATCTATCCATCCGTCTTTCTTTTTGTCTGGCTATCTGTCTTTATCTATTTTTGTATCTATCTATCTATCTATCTATCTATCTATCTATCTATCTATCTATTATCTATGTATCCATTTATCTATCTCTCTCTGTCTGTCACTCTATATCTATCCATTAATGCATCCATCCATCCAGTCTATATCTATCTATCTATCTATCTATCTATCTATCTATCTATCTATCTATCTATCTATCTATCTATCTATCTATTATCTATGTATCCATTTATCTCTCTCTCTCTGTCTGTCACTCTATATCTATCCATTAATGCATCCATCCATCCAGTCTATATCTATCTATCTATCTATCTATCTATCTATCTATCTATCTATCTATCTATCTATCTATCTATTAATGCATCCATCCATCCAGTCTATATCTATCTATCTATCTATCTATCTATCTATCTATCTATCTATCTATCTATCTGTCTGTCTGTCTGTCTGTCTGTCTGTCTGTCAGTCTGTCTGTCTGTCTGTCTGTCTGTCTGTCTGTCTGTCTGTCTGTCTGTCTATCTATCTATCTATCTATCTATCTATCTATCTATCTATCTATTATCTATGTATCCATTTATCTCTCTCTCTCTGTCTGTCACTCTATATCTATCCATTAATGCATCCATCCATCCAGTCTATATCTATCTATCTATCTATCTATCTATCTATCTATCTATCTATCTATCTATTATCTATGTATCCATTTATCTATCTCTCTCTGTCTGTCACTCTATATCTATCTATCTATCTATCTATCTATCTATCTATCTATCTATCTGTCTGTCTGTCTGTCTGTCTGTCAGTCTGTCTGTCTGTCTGTCTGTCTGTCTGTCTGTCTGTCTGTCTGTCGGTCGGTCGGTCTGTCTATCTATCTATCTATCTATCTATCTATCTATCTATCTATCTATCTATCTATCTATCTATTATCTATGTATCCATTTATCTCTCTCTCTGTCTGTCACTCTATATCTATCCATTAATGCATCCATCCATCCAGTCTATATCTATCTATCTATCTATCTATCTATCTATCTATCTATCTATCTATCTATCTATTAATGCATCCATCCATCCAGTCTATATCTATCTATCTATCTATCTATCTATCTATCTATCTATCTATCTATCTATCTATCTATCTATCTATCTATCTATTATCTATGTATCCATTTATCTATCTCTCTCTCTGTCTGTCACTCTATATCTATCTATCTATCTATCTATCTATCTATCTATCTATCTATCTATCTATCTATCAGTCTGGCTGTCTGTCTGTCTGTCTGTCTGTCTGTCTGTCTGTCGGTCGGTCGGTCGGTCTGTCTGTCTGTCTGTCTGTCTATCTATCTATCTATCTATCTAT
>NC_138210.1:29198292-29200792 GCF_964194415.1 Vipera berus | reverse complement strand
ATGTCAGCCTCTCTCTCTCTATCTCTCTCTCTATCATCTCTCTATCCATTAATCCACCTCTGTCTGCCTTTATCTATCTATCTATCTATCTATCTATCTATCTATCTATCTATCTATCCATTAATCCATCTATGTTTGCCTGTCTCTCTCTGTCTTTCTGTCTGTGTGTCTTTCTTTCTCTATCTATCTATCTATCTATCTATCTATCTATCTATCTATCTATCTATCTATCTCTATCTATCTATCTATCTTTCTATCTATCTATCTATCTATCTATCTATCTATCCATTAATCGATCCCTGTTTTCCTGTTTCTCTCTCTCCCTCCTTCTATCTATCTATCTATCTATCTATCTATCTATCTATCTATCTATCTATCTATCATTTATCTATCTGTCTGTCTATCTACCCACCCATCCATCCATCTCTGACTGCTTGGCTCTCTATCTTTATCTGTCTATCTATCTATCTATCTATCTATCTATCTATCTATCTATCTATCTATCCCTGTCTCTCTATCATTATTCATGAATCATTTGTCTATCTATCTATCTATCTATCTATCTATCTATCTATCTATCTATCTATCTACCTATCAATCATTATTTGTGAATAATTTGTCTATATGTTTGTCTGTCTGTCTATCTATCTATCTATCTATCTATCTATCTATCTATCTATCTATCTATCTATCTATCTATCTTTCTATCTATCATTATTTTTGAATAATTTAATATTTGCATTTGTATACCGCCCTTTCCCTGAGGACTCAGGGCGGTTTACAGGGAATTAAAAATCAAAACATACAAAAGTTAAAACCAATTTAAAAAGCATTAAATTCACCCTGTACATTAAAACCCCAGTTAAAATTTTCCCCTCAGCCTGGGCCCGAGAGCTCAAAGAGCCAGGTCTTCAGGCCCCGGCGGAATGATCGGAGGTCGGGAGCAGTCCTCAGCTCTACTGGCAGCTGGTTCCAGAGGGCAGGCGCTCCCACTGAGAAGGCCCTATCCCTGGGTGTCACCCGCCGGCAATCTCTCACCGGCGGAACCCTGAGCAGACCCTCCCTGTGGGAGCGCACTGGGCGAAGGGCGTTTGATGCCGGCAGCAGGTGTTCCCTCAAATAACCCGGACCCAGGCCATGTAGGGCTTTATAGGTGATAACCAGCACCTTGAATTTCACCCGGAGGGCAACCGGAAGCCAATGCAGCTCGCGGAGTAGAGGTGTTACATGGGAGTATCGGGAAACCCCCATTACAACTCGCGCGGCCGCATTCTGCACCAGTTGAAGCCTCCGAGTGGTCTTCAAGGGCAGCCCCATGTAGAGAGCGTTACAGTAGTCCAAACGGGAGGTCACAAGCGCATGAGTGACTGTGCGTAGGGCGTCTCGGTCCAGATAGGGACGCAACTGGCGCACCAGGCGAACCTGTGCAAAAGCCCCCCTGGTCACGGCTCCTATGTGATCTTCAAAATTGAGCCGTGAATCCAGGAGGACGCCCAAATTGCGAGCCCTATCAACGGGGGGTAACACCTCACCCCCCATCATTAGAGGTGGAATAACTTGGTTAACCCGAGACGCCGATATGCACAGCCACTCAGTCTTGGCGGGATTGAGACGAAGCCTGTTTCTCCCCATCCAGACCTGGACCGCCTCCAGGCACCGGGACATCACGGAGAGGGCATCACTGGGTTGGTTCGGGGTGGAAAGAAAAAGTTGGGTATCATCAGCGTACTGGTGATACCCCACCCCAAAACCACGAATGATCTCGCCCAGCGGCTTCATGTAGATGTTGAACAGGAGGGGCGAGAGAACCGACCCCTGAGGGACTCCACAAATGAGAGACCTCGGGGCGGATCTCTGCCCTCCTGTCAACACCGACTGCGAGCGGCCCTGGAGGTAGGAGGAGAACCACCGTAGGACGGTGCCTCCCACTCCCAACCCCCTGAGACGCCGCAGCAGGATACCATGGTCGATGGTATCGAAAGCCGCTGAGAGATCTAATAGGACCAGGACAGAGGAGCAACCCCTGTCCCTAGCCCTCCAGAGATCATTCACCAGCGCGACCAATGCCGTCTCCGTGCTGTGTCCGGGCCTGAAGCCCGATTGGTACGGGTCCAGATAATCAGTTTCCTCCAGGAACAGAGGGAGCTGATGCGCCACCACACTCTCAACAACCTTCGCCAGGAAGCGAAGGTTGGAGACTGGACGATAGTTGTTTAAAACAGCCGGGTCCAAAGCAGGCTTCTTGAGGAGGGGTCTCACCACCGCCTCCTTCAAGGCGGCAGGGAAGACACCCTCCTTCAAAGAAGCAGTTATCACTGCATGGAACCAGCCTCGTGTTCCCTCCCGAGCCGCATAAGCTAGCCAGGAGGGGCACGGATCCAACAAACAGGTGGTGGAGCTCAGTCTCCCCATGATCCTGTCCACATCATCAGGGGAAACAGGGTCGAACTCAGTCCAGATAACGTGCTCAAGACCGCCTGATTCCTCCACATCAGACTCT
>NC_138210.1:29173292-29175792 GCF_964194415.1 Vipera berus | reverse complement strand
CTGTCTATCTATCTATCTATCTATCTATCTATCTATCTATCTATCTATCTATCCCTGTCTCTCTATCATTATTCATGAATCATTTGTCTATCTATCTATCTATCTATCTATCTATCTATCTATCTATCTATCTATCTATCTACCTATCAATCATTATTTGTGAATAATTTGTCTATATGTTTGTCTGTCTGTCTATCTATCTATCTATCTATCTATCTATCTATCTATCTATCTATCTATCTATCTATCTATCTTTCTATCTATCATTATTTTTGAATAATTTAATATTTGCATTTGTATACCGCCCTTTCCCTGAGGACTCAGGGCGGTTTACAGGGAATTAAAAATCAAAACATACAAAAGTTAAAACCAATTTAAAAAGCATTAAATTCACCCTGTACATTAAAACCCCAGTTAAAATTTTCCCCTCAGCCTGGGCCCGAGAGCTCAAAGAGCCAGGTCTTCAGGCCCCGGCGGAATGATCGGAGGTCGGGAGCAGTCCTCAGCTCTACTGGCAGCTGGTTCCAGAGGGCAGGCGCTCCCACTGAGAAGGCCCTATCCCTGGGTGTCACCCGCCGGCAATCTCTCACCGGCGGAACCCTGAGCAGACCCTCCCTGTGGGAGCGCACTGGGCGAAGGGCGTTTGATGCCGGCAGCAGGTGTTCCCTCAAATAACCCGGACCCAGGCCATGTAGGGCTTTATAGGTGATAACCAGCACCTTGAATTTCACCCGGAGGGCAACCGGAAGCCAATGCAGCTCGCGGAGTAGAGGTGTTACATGGGAGTATCGGGAAACCCCCATTACAACTCGCGCGGCCGCATTCTGCACCAGTTGAAGCCTCCGAGTGGTCTTCAAGGGCAGCCCCATGTAGAGAGCGTTACAGTAGTCCAAACGGGAGGTCACAAGCGCATGAGTGACTGTGCGTAGGGCGTCTCGGTCCAGATAGGGACGCAACTGGCGCACCAGGCGAACCTGTGCAAAAGCCCCCCTGGTCACGGCTCCTATGTGATCTTCAAAATTGAGCCGTGAATCCAGGAGGACGCCCAAATTGCGAGCCCTATCAACGGGGGGTAACACCTCACCCCCCATCATTAGAGGTGGAATAACTTGGTTAACCCGAGACGCCGATATGCACAGCCACTCAGTCTTGGCGGGATTGAGACGAAGCCTGTTTCTCCCCATCCAGACCTGGACCGCCTCCAGGCACCGGGACATCACGGAGAGGGCATCACTGGGTTGGTTCGGGGTGGAAAGAAAAAGTTGGGTATCATCAGCGTACTGGTGATACCCCACCCCAAAACCACGAATGATCTCGCCCAGCGGCTTCATGTAGATGTTGAACAGGAGGGGCGAGAGAACCGACCCCTGAGGGACTCCACAAATGAGAGACCTCGGGGCGGATCTCTGCCCTCCTGTCAACACCGACTGCGAGCGGCCCTGGAGGTAGGAGGAGAACCACCGTAGGACGGTGCCTCCCACTCCCAACCCCCTGAGACGCCGCAGCAGGATACCATGGTCGATGGTATCGAAAGCCGCTGAGAGATCTAATAGGACCAGGACAGAGGAGCAACCCCTGTCCCTAGCCCTCCAGAGATCATTCACCAGCGCGACCAATGCCGTCTCCGTGCTGTGTCCGGGCCTGAAGCCCGATTGGTACGGGTCCAGATAATCAGTTTCCTCCAGGAACAGAGGGAGCTGATGCGCCACCACACTCTCAACAACCTTCGCCAGGAAGCGAAGGTTGGAGACTGGACGATAGTTGTTTAAAACAGCCGGGTCCAAAGCAGGCTTCTTGAGGAGGGGTCTCACCACCGCCTCCTTCAAGGCGGCAGGGAAGACACCCTCCTTCAAAGAAGCAGTTATCACTGCATGGAACCAGCCTCGTGTTCCCTCCCGAGCCGCATAAGCTAGCCAGGAGGGGCACGGATCCAACAAACAGGTGGTGGAGCTCAGTCTCCCCATGATCCTGTCCACATCATCAGGGGAAACAGGGTCGAACTCAGTCCAGATAACGTGCTCAAGACCGCCTGATTCCTCCACATCAGACTCTGCCCAGTCAGAGTCCAAGCCGGTCCGGATCCGAGCTATTTTGTCCGTCAGATGATGACTAAACTCCTCGGCTCGTCCCTGCAAGGGATCCTCCCTCACCTCCTGGTTAAGGAGGGAGCGAGTCACCCTAAACAGGGCGGCCGGGCGATTATCTGCGGACGCGATAAGGGCGGCAAAGTAATTAGACTTCGCCGTCCCTATCGCCGCAAGATAAGACCTTATGAAGGTTCTTAACTGCAATCGGTCGGATTCGGATCGGCTGGATCTCCAACCGCTCTCTAGACCTTGTCTCCGACGCTTCATCTCCCGGAGCTCCACAGAGAACCATGGAGCCCAACGGGATCTGCGCCGAGTCAGAGGTCGCATGGGTACAACACAGTCGAGTGCCCTGGTGGCAGCCGTTTCCCAGGCCTCCACCAGAGCATCGACTGGGCTGTGGGTAAGGGTGA
>NC_138210.1:28065792-28460792 GCF_964194415.1 Vipera berus | reverse complement strand
AGGTTTCTGTTTTGTGGTTGTGTGTCGTTATCGTTGTGGGTTCGGATTTGCTTTTTGAATGGTTGTGTGGTGGTGATGTCATGTGATGTTATCATGAGTTTGGGTCTGGTATCATTCTTGGTTGTTGGGACTCGTCTGTCAATCAAGGCGGGTTTCCAAATGGCTGGTAGGCGAGAGGTATCATCTCATTTGTTCATGCCATGGGGGCGTTTTTCTATCTCGATGGCTTCTCTGATTATTCTGTTGTTAAAATGTTCAATTTTGGCGATAGTTCTGGTTTTTTAAAAATCAATTTCGTGTCCCGTGGCTTTAAAGTGTTGGAACAGGGATGAAGTTTGTTCTCCCTTTCTGAGTGAGTTCCTGTGCTCTTCAATGCGTGCACTTATTCTTCTGTTGGTCTGTCCGATGTATGTAGTGGGGCAGGTGGTGCATGGGATTTCGTATACTCCTTGGTTTTCTAACCCAATTATGTCTTTGGGGTTTCTTAGGATGGTGGATATTTTTCTGTCTGTGCAGAATGCTGTTTTGATGTTGTGTTTTTGGAGGATCTTGCTGATTCTGTCTGTGGTCCCTTTTAAGTATGTGAGGAGGGCTTTGCCATTTTCTTATTCTCTGTCTTGGATTTTTGTGGGTGTCTCTCTTCGGATTAAGTTGGTAATCCTGTTTCTTTGGAATCCGTTGGCTGTTAGTACATTAGTGAGAGTGTGTAGTTCGGTTTTTAGGTGTTGTTCGTCAGCTAGGTGTTTTGTTCTGGAGATGAGTGTCTTGGCTACGGAGTTGATCTGTGCTGGGTGGTGGTGTGAGAGTGCGTTCAGGTAGCGGTTTGTGTGTGTTTTTTTATAGTAGATAGTGTGTCCTAGGGAGCCGTTGGATTTCTTGTAGACTAAGACATCAAGGAAGGGAAGTTGATTGTTAGCTTCTGTTTCCATGGTGAATTGTATTTTGGGGTGTAGGCTGTTGAGGTGTGTGAGGAAGTCATCCAGTTTTTCTTTGCCATGTGGCCAGATTACGAAGGTGTCATCTACGTATCTGAGCCAGAGTTTGGGTTTGTGGTTGGATTTTTCTAGAGCGAGGGTTTCAAAGTGTTCCATGTAGAGGTTTGCGATGACAGGTGAAAGGGGTGATCCCATGGGTGCTCCTTCCATTTGTTTGTATCTTTGTCCATTGTAGATGAAGTATGTGTTTGATAGGCAGTGGTTGGTCAGATCTAGGATGTGTTTTGGGGGGTTGTATTTATTTAGGATAGCTGTCAAGGCTTCTTTGATTGGCACTTGGGTGAAGAGGGATATGACATCGAAGCTCACAAGTAGGTCACAGGGCTGTAAGTTTAGTTTACTTATGATCTCTATGAATTGGAATGAGTTTTGTACGTGTAAGGTGATGGAATTTGCATAAGGCTGTAGTTGTTTGGCAAGAAATTTGGCTAGATTTTGTAGAGGTGAGCCTATGGAGCTGACTATGGGTCTGAGTGGGGTTCCTTCTTTGTGTATCTTGGGGAGACCATAGAGCTTGGGACATCTGGATGATTTTTCTCTGGGAATGATTGTTTGCTGGATCTCTTCACTGATGGGGGTGGCTTTTATTTTGGATTTTGTGGTTTTTTCCAGGTAGGTGGTGGGATCTGTCTTGAGGAGTTTGTATGTGGAGTCTCGGAGTAGGTTGGATAATTTGGTATGGTAGTCTGCTAAAAAAAATAAAGGGAACAGAAAATAAGACATCCTACTATTAAATACAGTACATTGTGTTGTTTAAGTAATTCATGGACCGACTCATGAGGGAGGCCACACCCTTGACTTGGTTTTCTTATCTGGACGGTGGTTAGATGATCTTGGTGGGGGCTCCCCAATTGTTATGCCCCTGTCATGGACCGATCATCATCTCCTGCGGCTGGTCTTCCGTTTTGCCACTCCCCGCCGTGGGTGTGTGGAGCCAATTAGATGGTACCGCCCCAGGCGCTTAATGGACCCTGATAGGTTCCAGGCAGTGCTGGGACCCCCACCTGCCTCCGTTGCTTACAACTCGGTGAATGCCTTAGTGGAAGCCTGGGAAAGGGCAGCCACGGAGGCACTTGACCGAGTTGTACCCTTGCGGCCCCTGACTCGGCGCAGATCCCAGCGAGCTCCATGGTTCTCCGTGGAGCTTCGGGAGATGAAGCGTCGGAGACGGGGCCTAGAGAGCTGTTGGAGGTCCAGCCGATCCGAATCCGACCGATTGCGACTAAGAACCTATATTAGGTCTTATCTCGCAGCGATAAGGGTGGCGAGGTCTAACCACTTCGCTACCCTTATCGCGTCCGCAAATAACCGCCCGGCCGCCCTGTTTAGGGTGACCCGCTCCCTCCTTAATCAGGAGGTGAGGGAGGAACCCTTGCAGGGTCGTGCCGAGGAGTTTAGTCAACATCTGTCGGACAAAATCGCTCGGATTCGGACCGGTCTGGACTCCGACTGGGCAGAGTCTGACGATCAGGACACGGGTGGTCTTGTCGATATTATCTGGGAGGAGTTTGATTCTGTGACTCCAGAGGAAGTGGACAGGATTATGGGGAGGTTGAGCTCCACCACATGTTTATTGGACCCGTGCCCTTCCTGGCTGATTTATGCGGCTCGGGAGGGGACACGAGGCTGGTTCCAGGCGGTCATATCTGCCTCTTTGAGTGAGGGCAGTTTCCCTGCCGTCTTGAAGGAGGCGGTGGTGAGACCTCTCCTCAAGAAGCCTGCCTTGGACCCAGCTGTGTTAAATAACTTTCGTCCGGTCTCCAACCTTCGCTTTCTTGCGAAGGTTGTTGAGAGTGTGGTGGCGCATCAGCTCCCTCTGGTCCTGGATGAAGCGGATTATCTAGACCCGTACCAATCGGGTTTCAGGCCCGGGCACAGCACGGAGACGGCATTGGTCGCTCTAGTGAATGATCTCTGGAGGGCCCGGGACAGGGGACATTCCTCTGTCCTAGTCCTATTAGACCTCTCAGCGGCTTTCGATACCATCGACCATGGTATCCTGCGTCTCAGGGGATTGGGAGTGGGAGGCACAGTCTTTCAGTGGTTCTCCTCCTATCTCCTGGGACGTTCGCAGTCGGTGTTGGCAGGGGGACAGAGGTCGACCTCGAGGCCTCTCGCTTGTGGAGTCCCTCAGGGGTCGGTCCTCTCGCCTCTCCTGTTCAACATCTATATGAAACCGCTGGGTGAGATCATTCGTGGTTTTGGAGTTGGGTATCATCAGTACGCTGATGATACCCAGCTTTTTATTTCGACCCCAAACCACCCCAGTGATGCCCTCGACGTGATGTCCCGTTGCCTGGAAGCGGTTCAAGTCTGGATGGGGAGGAACAGACTTCAACTCAACCCCGACAAGACTGAGTGGCTGTGCATACCGGCATCCCGGGATATTCAGAATATCCCATCTCTTTCTATGGGGGGTGAGCTATTACCCCCCGTAGATAGGGCTCTCAACTTGGGAGTCCTCCTAGATTCACGGCTTACTTTGGAAGATCACATAGTGGCCGTGACTAGGGGGGCCTTCGCCCAGGTTCGCCTGGTGCGCCAGTTGCGGCCCTATCTAGACCAGGATGCCCTGCGTACGGTCACTCATGCGCTCGTGACCTCTCGTTTGGACTACTGCGACGCTCTCTACATGGGGCTGCCCTTGAAGACCACTCGGAGGCTCCAACTGGTACAGAATGCAGCCGCGAGAGTTGTGTTGGGAGTCTCCCGATACTCCCATGTTACACCTCTGCTCCGCGAGCTGCATTGGCTCCCAGTTGTCTTCCCGGTGAGGTTCAAGGTGCTGGTATTGACCTACAAAGCCCTACATGGCATGGGTCCGGAATACCTTGGGGAGCACCTGCGGCCGGCATCAACTTCCCTCCGCCCAATACGCTCCCACAGAGAGGGTCTCCTCAGGGTGCCACCGGTCAAAGAATGCTGACTGGTGGACCCTAGGGGGAGGGCGTTCTCTGTGGGCGCACCGGATTTATGGAACCGTCTTCCGGTTGAGCTCCGGATGGCGCCCGACCTTCGCTCCTTCCGTCGCGATCTGAAGACATTCTTATTTGAACAAGCCGGCCTGTCCTGATGGGGGATGGGTTGGGTTTTATGGTCATTTTAATATTTGTATTTACTGTTTTTAGTCGGGCATATGTTTAATTTTCTTTTAACTTTTGTATTTTTTTATTTTTTATATATTTGCCCTGTTTACCGCCCTGAGTCCTTCAGGAGAAGGGCGGTATATAAATAAAATTATTATTATTATTATTATTATTATTATTATTATTATTATTATTATTATTATTATTATTATTATTATTATTAAAATAGGAGAGAGAAGATCAAATTCCTCACCCAGTTTCAAGCACGCTGTTCAGTAGCTTGGGCTGGTCAGTGATGTGTGGCCAGCCTTTCTCCTGTTGGGTTAGAAGGCTTTCCCCAATCAGAACAAAATGACCACTGTCGTTCCAGAGTCGTCGGGGCACCCTTCTTTCTTCACCGCCTCTCCGGGGCAACTTAGACACATTTAGGGTCCCCTGGCAGGGCGAAACTAGCCGCGGGGTGTGGAGATTCGCGACCAGGCACTACAGCGCAAGACTGGAAGTCCCCAAACTCATATAATTTCCTCATCAAATATTCTATGTTATTTTTTGGGTCTTGCAGTAATATAACCAAACCATCAGCAAATGCCGTCTATTCATAAACTTCTTTCTTGATACTTATACCTTTTATTTTCTCATCTTGCTTAATATTGCTGTTCAAAACTTCCAACACCAAAATAAACAGCAAAGGAGACAAGGGGCATCCTTGTCTTGTACCTTTTTGAATTTCACGTGAATTAGTTAAATCACCATTGATAACAATTTTTGCTTGCTGTGATGTGTAAACAGCTTTGACCCCTGAAATAAAATTCTCTTCAAAGACCATTTCTTCAAGCACTTTAAACATGAAAGCCCAATTTAGATTATCAAAAGCCTTCTCTGCAGCTAAGGATATTAGAGCTGCCTGTTTCTCATTATGATATTGTAAGTATTCAATAATATTCAAAGACAGTCCTCACATTGTCCCTTAGCTGTCTTTTTGGCAGAAAGCCAGATTGGTCTTCATGAATATATGCCTGTAAAATCTTCTTTAGTCTTTCTGCCAAAATTGCAGCAAATCCTTGTTTAATAATGAAATTGGTCTGTAATTCTTTGTCTTCGTAGCATCTTGACCTTCCTTCGGTAGCAACACAATATTGGCTTCTTTGTACGTTTGAGGTATCTTTCCCCCCTGTAATATATCATTCATTATATCCTTTAGTGGCTGAGGAAGTTCATCTTTGAAGTATTTATAATATTGGCTTGTAAGGCCTTCTGGGCTCAAAAACAGTTATTGTGTCATTCATAAGTTGTCTCTGAGTCTGAGAAAGTTTAGGCCTAAACTTTCTGCTCACTTTTTCATATGTCCCCTCTGTACAGGTCTGGATACAGTGATGTTATTTTGCATTAGTTTCAGCTTCATTTTACTTACTTTGTCTTCTGTCTCACTCTTTTATTCCAAGACTAATCTCTGTGTTACCAAGATATGTTACTTCTTTAAAATATGCTTTACATATCTTTTCTTAACTAGAACATAGGTTGGGCTGGTGTCTATAACAGTGGCATAGGGAAAATTAAGGAAGGTTAACCCCTTCTTTCATGCTTTACTTCTTCTGTTCCCCACCTAAAGCCACTGTTTACTCTTGGCATTTCTATTTTCTGCTGTGTGGTTCTCTTTCTGATTGGTATATCTTTGAATGAAATGCTCAGACTCAAACTGCTCTGGCAGGTGGTATTGGTTAACCAAAATTGTATCTCATATTTAAGATGTGAAAAGTAATATACTGTTGAGGTAGGAAATCCTTTCATCCTCCGTTCTTCAGCCTCTGTAAGACCCAGAGTTGGTTTTTCTGTCTCACAACCTCAGGTTTCCCAGTTCCTCACATGTTCTTCATTTCTTGCTTGTCTGACTCTTCCCTCTCCTTTACTATACATCTGTTAGGTCAACAGCTTCTCATTTCTTCCCTTCTGTCTGCATGTGCCTGACTTTTGACTGATTGCAACCCTCCCTTCTGCACTAAAACAGGTATTTTATCATTGGTGTGTCTTTTGATTTCTAATGTTTTTCTTGTCTCTCCGATTCCTTTGAGAGGCATAATGCTTGTTTGCTTGTAGGCTCCCTTGCCTGTCCCCTGTGATGAACCTCTTCCTGTTTTTTTGCTATATCTGTCATCTCACTGATTCTAAGCATTTCACATCCTTTATTTCTTCTTTTTCATTTCCTCCTTTAGGTCTTTCTGGCTTATTTGAGACTGGGCTCCATCATGCCAGTAGTGCCACCCCCGATGCCTCTGTCATGAACCTCATCTCAGCTCTGGAGTCACGGGCACCACAACCAGGCCCTTCTGCTTCTTCCCTGCTGTCCCAGTTCCGCACCCCATCCTGGCAAACAGGTAATACCTCTGGAGTTCTGCCGGCATCACAGAAGGAAGAATGAACATCTTAATTTGATGGCAGGGTTGGAGAAACTTTTATAGGAAGCCTTATTGTATATCTTTGTGGTGAAGATCTGGTATGTATGTGTAATGTGTTTGGGTGGGAGTAGCTTGTCTTCCTGGGAAATAACACTTTATTAATACTTCTGTTAAGTTATTTTATACATCCCTTAGACTAGAGTCTATTGCATTGTGTTTGAAGAAAATGTCATAATAAGTAAATATATATATATGAATTGAATGAAATACTGACTGTTTTCAATCCACATTATTGAATTAAACCATTTGCTGTGTTTGTATAATGGATTGAATCATAAAATAATCAATTTGATTGGGTTCATGTAACATGCTAAAAATCTAGGATTAAAGGTCACCAAAGTTAGCATGCAGTGAAAATTCAGCTGCTGAGTCTTTAATTCACTTATTTAAATGTGCTGTGCAAATCCAGGCATTAAGTCAGACTCTTGATTCACCTAACTTGGAAACACAGTCTGTTGCCCTCTTTATATTTTGGGTTATCTCATTGCCAGGCAGTATAGCCAGTTACAAGCTTTATGCGACTTGTAATCCAAAGTACAGTCATGTGAAAAAGAAAGTACACCCTCTTTGAGTTCTATGGTTATACATACAGTTCTATGGTTATACACTCTTGTTTACAACATTGCTTCAGTTCATTGAGGTTTGTGGGGATTTGTTTATGCATATAGTTCTCTTGAAGTCCCGCCACAGCATTTCAATCAGGTTGAGACCTGGACTTTGAGTGGGGCATTTCAACACCATAATTCTTTTTTTCCCCAGCCATTCTGGTGTAGATTTGCTGGTGTGCTTGGGATCATTGTCCTGTTGCATGACCCAATGTCGGCCAAGCTTTAGCTGTTGGATAGATGGCCTCACATTTGACTCTATAATACTTTGGTATACAGAGGAGTTCATGGTCGACTCAATGACTACAAGGTGCCCAGGTCCTGTGCCCAGGAACTGAAGCAATGTTGTAAAGACAACTGGGCCAAAATTCCTCCACAATGATGTGAGAGACTGGTAAAGACATACAGAAAACAATAACTTCAAGTTATTGCTGATAAAGGTGGTTCTACAAGCTATTGAATCCTAAGGTGTACTTAGTTTTTCACACATGGCTTTTCCATTTTGGCTTTCTTTTTGTAAAATAAATGATGACATGGTGTAATATCTCATGTGTTGTTGTTCATCTGAGGTTGTATTTACCTACTTTTAAGAACTGCTAAGGACCAGAATATTTTTACTATGTCCTGATATGTAAAACCATACAACTCAAAGAGGGTGTACTTTCTTTTTCACATGACTGTAATTGGAAGGTACCTGATTGCCTATTCCTAAATTAGCCCTATTTAGTGTACTTTAATTGGCCACAACTTTCCAAGGTGTCAGACCAGCATCCTCTGCTCCCTTATTTAATGGAATTTGCTCAGAATTAGATCTAGAATCTTATGCATGAAAACTGTGCTTTCTTACTAAGGTACAGCCTGATCATAGGTGTCCTGGCTAGATATTCTGTTTGGGGATGAGGGAACATGTTTGTAATGACATGACATTAGGAAATACGCTTTATCGACTCTTTGGCATGCAGTGGGTGAATTTCATAGAATGGTAGACAAGGCTAAAGTGGGATTAAGTAGTTTGTGATTCAGCACAGGAATTCAACCATCGTCTTCCTATGTTGTATAAACTTGATTACTACATTAAGCCATAATATGATTTATTTATTTGATTGTAACATGTGGAACAAAACAGCAGTTTAATTTGTTAACCTGCAGCTAGGTTAAGTGTGCTGTGCTTCCTCAGTACTGTCCAGTGTGAGTTTGAGATTGTCTTTGTGGATGAGTTTTTAATTTGGTACATTGCACTGTACCTAAACAGATACTCTGTTTTTTCTTTACAGCCATGCACACTCCAGCGCCTGCTGAGCTCTTCATCTCAGGGGCCCTCCCGGGCTCTGGCACTTTTCCTTCCTCATCAGCACTCTCTGCTTACCAGCATCCAGCCTCTTTCAGCGGGCGCAGCTTCCCAGTCACTTCATCCCTTACCCTCCAGGATGCTACTTTCAGCCCAACATCCAATGGCCTGCTATCCCCCCATGATCCTCTGCTTCACATCAAATCCTCTCAGCCCAGTGTTCCTTCATCCCTCAGCTTTGACCGGATGGGCAGTGCGGTATTGAGTACAGGCTTACCCTCTCAGAGCTCAGCATATCGTAGTGCTCAAGAATCGGCTTCCCGTCACCTCCCCTCCCAGTTCAACCTTTTGTCATCCTCACTGGGTCCATCTGACCAGACATCCCAGCTCTACAACACCTCAGTCTTCTCCAGTTCCCCTGCCTCCTCCATTGAGCGGGCTATCCCCCGGCAAGATAGTGTGATCAAACATTACCAGAGACCTTCCAGTGCCCAGCCACAGCTGTCTGCTGCCCATTCTCTCCAGCATTATTTGAGCTGCGGGGGCAGCTACCAGCAGATGCCCCACCGCTCCAGCCTTTCATGTAGTCCCTTGGGTGAGCAGTCTCCTGCCAGCAGTGAAGGCTCTCAGCAGCAGAAGACCCCCCAGGCCACACGACAAGAGCCCGCTCAAAGCTACCATCCCATTATTCAATCTTCCAGCTATTCTGGTACCACCTCTTCAAAATCCAAGAGTTACTCTGCCTCCCGCCAACCACCTCGTTCTACAGCCACACCCAAGTGCCAAAGCAACTACAGTTCATCCACGCCCAAACCCAGCTCTGTCATTGCAAGCCAGTCACAGGCCTATTCGCCTGGTCAGACTCAGAGTCTCCTTTCCATGAACCAAACGCAGAGTTACTCTGTCAACCAGCCACAAAATCTCTCTTCAGTTAGCCAGGCCTCACAGGGCTTCAGCAGCAACCAGGCCCAGGACCTCACAAGCGTTAGTAAAACTCAGAGTTATTCAACCAATGGGCAGGCTCAGCAGGGCCAAGCTGGGCAGGGAGGACAAGGACTGCAGACGTGTCAAAATCAGACTTACTCTCCTGAGCAGCTGCAAGGCTTGTCATCTGTTGGGTACAGTGTTCAGACTGAGCCCCATGTTTCTGTCAGCCAGACACCAACCTATGTACCAGCTCATTCTCAAAGGATGCCCACAGCTAGCCCATCATTGAGTTACAGCACTGGCCATTCTCCAGCTATGCCAGGGCACAGCCAGTCTATTGGTTACTCCCATGGGCAGAACCTTCCAGATTCAAGTCCTTCCCAGATCATCCGGCCTCTCCAGTCACCTACCACTAACAGGCCCCAGAGTGTGGCATCACCTGGCCAGTCCCAGAAGTATCTCACTTCTGTATTGTCCCCTTCATTCATGCAGACGGCTCACACACAAAGCTACCAGGGTTCCCAGGGTGGGTTAGAGAGAGGATCATCTTACAGTAAAGCCAAGGCTGACTCGGACCTCCTGTCATCTGAGCGGACTGAAGATGAAGAGTTTTTAATCCAGCACTTGCTGCAGTCACAGAGCCCACCAAGGGTGCCCACAGAAGGCATGGTAGAGTGTGAGGAGAGGGCAGGGAAAGGGATGGGCTATGAGTTGAGCAAGACTGAAGAGCGTTACCACTTGCAAAGTGTAATTCGGACCAACTCTAATCTGGACAACCAGGGCCTGGAGATGTCCTTGCAAAGTTTAAAGGACAAAAAGAAAGGAGAGAGGTCCAAAGAGTACCCCCATACACGCTCAACTCCAGAGTCTTTGACCACCTCTGTGGTCCATTACAGCCATCAAGCTGGGTCTATAGACACTTATGGACAAGACATAAAGAAGTCGGTGGAGCAGCACCTCCAGGGTGGCCACATGGATTCTGGCAGTAAGGAAATATCTCAGGCCCATTCTTATTTGCAGAAGACTCCTGAGCACGCCTCCCAGCCACATCCCATGGAGTCCCATGGATTGATGGCTGGCCAGCAGGGTGCTACGCTGATGTTGGACTCCCCTCCTGATTTGCCGCCTCTTTCCCTTTCCCAGCAACAGCAGCAGTCCCAGATGCTCCAGTCAGTGCTCACTCACACCCAAACCCAGATGCACTCTCGTGGGAAGGTTCACACCTCACTGGAAGTCCATCTTATGGAGCCTCAGCACATGCATCAGGCTGAAGCACCCTCACCACAGCTTCAGATGCAAGCATTGGAAGCCCACCTCCACCAGGCCCATGTTCGTTCTCAGAGCATGGAAGCACAGCTTCTTGAGCCACAGCAGTCCCCTCAACTCCAAGGCCAGCTGCAGCCAGAAAGGATGCAGTCTGAGGGCATGGAGGTGGTGCCCCAAGGCAACCTTTCCCAGTCCCAAGAGATCCAGGACTTCTTAGAGCCCGAGCTGAGTTTGGAATCCCACCTGGGACAGAGTGGGACAGTGCAGAGTCAACAGCATCTCCTTCCTGATTCCAGTTTGGATCCCGACTCCTCTCAGCAAGTTTCTCAAGGCCAACTTGAAGGCAAGGACCAGTTTGAGAGCCCCAGCCCTCAAGAAGCCAAGCAACGGTTTGTTCCCCTCACCTCCATCTGCTTCCCAGACTCTTTGTTACAAGATGAAGACCGTAGCTTCTTCCCTGGCATGGAGGACATGTTTGGTCCCCCTCCCTGTGCTGGGGATGAGTTCCCTAAGTCAGATGATGGCACACAGGGTATGGAGAGGGGTGAAGGAATGAAAGGAGGCTATGATATAATGCCTGGTGGGCAAGGCTACCAGAGTTACTGCCAGTCAGAAAGTGGGGATGGACAGCACTTGGGGTTAGAGACAGTGTCAGTGAAACACGAGTTGCCTTCTACAGTCAACACAGAACAACTGGGACTGATTCAGCAAACTGGGACAGCTCCGGTTTCAGAATCCAAGTCAGGCCTGATCTCACCGATCTTCTGCTCTTCCAAGCCCAAGAAGCTGCTGAAGACTTCCTCCTTCCATTTGCTGAAAAAACGGGAACCACCTTTCCAACCTCCCAAAAAGAACTATGCCCAGGAGTATGAATTTGAAGATGATGAGGACAAGGAGGATGTTCCAGCTGACATCCGCCTTAATAGCCGCCGCCTGCCTGATCTGCTACCTGACCTCATTTCTAGCTGCCGGACAAACCGGACCAGCCTTAGCCCCATGGGCGACATAGACTTTTGTGCACCAAACAGCCTCATGGAGGGGCCCAAGCGACGAGGCCGCAAGCCCACCAAGCCTAAGCGGGAGGGCCCACCCCGCCCTCGCGGGAGGCCCCGCATCCGGCCCCTGACTGAACCACCCTACGGTGTGGCTCATGCTGTTACCAAGAAGCCCCGCGGCCGGGGAAGAGGGAGGGGCAAGAAAGCCAGGGAGGAGGGGGTTGAGCCAGGTGCAGACTTGGAATCCCTCAAACCACTCAAGGTAAGCTGAGAATGCAAGGAGGTGAGATGTGCTTGTCAGGTAGCAATGCCTAGGTGTAAGAAAGGAAATTTTAGGAAAGAGCATAGGGTAGAATGAGTAGAAACAGAAGACTGGCTTAGTAAAATGATTTAAATGGAGAGTGCTGCAATGGAGGGGGAACATAGGAAGCTCTCTTAGAGCAGATGACATGTATCCATCTAAACCACTGTTGCACTCTCTGAACAACTCCGTATTGATGAGTCTCGAATATGAGTCTCTTCCATTACTTGCACCTGAGCCTTTGTCCCTAGAGATAATAGGAATTTAATCTAAGCTTTTGTTTGTAAAGGTTGTGCTCTGCTGCTGAACTATAGCCTCTACCTAGATATTTTAGGCTTCTGAGGTTATCTGTGATGATGTACCAGTGAAGTTGGAGGGTAATTTGTACATGGCCATAGTAGTATAATAATGACTCAGGACTTTGTTTCCCTAGGAACTGGATTAGTACAGATAGTTTTCATAGAGCTATTATACAGATACTTGTACAGGTAGTCCTCACTTAGCGGCCAGTTGCTTAGTGACCATTCAAAGTTACAATGGTCCTTTCCCCCAAAAGTTACTTATGACCTGATTCTGGAGTTCCAATGGCTACACACACACAAACACACCGCAGTCGCATGACCATAATTTACAATGTTTTTGCCAGTTTCTGGCCTTTTTGGCTGGTTTCCAACAAAAAACCCCCATAGGAATACATCGATTCATTTAATGACTGTGGCGTTCACTTAATGACCGCCACAGCAAAAGTCATAAAATTGGGTCTGGTCACGTAGATGCCTTGACTTACAATGATCGTGACTTATGATGGAAATTCTGGACTCCATTACCTTTGTAAGTCAAGGAGTACCTGTGTTTCTAATACCATTGGCACAAAAGCTGGCTTTTGAATAAGGGAGGCAAGAGTCATGTCAGAATTCAGGTTCAGTGCTTAAGTTGAGAGTAATATCCAGGGTTATAGTCATTTTGTTGATACAGGTTTGCACTGCTAAAAATTCATTTCTTTGTTCAATATTTGGGTTCATTTATTTCCATCCTGCTCTTTATTGTTGCAAAGATACGTTGGTATGAGTTAAGGATATTGGCATCATGAACAAGACTGCCACAATCTCACAAGAATTGGGGCTTTTTAATAGGGACTAAGCATAAGTTTTGCCAACTTCCAACAGCTTTGTCTAATGTTGGGAGCAGCAATGCTTCAGAAAGCACCAGGCAGAGCAATAGATCAGTGCCATGGAATAACACTGTATTGAGTGCATTAAACAGTTATAATGGCAATCTTAGAACTCCCACTAGAGGCTTGCTATGATTCATTAGGTTGGGGAGACAAGATAGATGCCAGCAGTAGATTGTGTGAGGGTGGAATGGGACAACTTATTGTGGCCAACTTGCCACGGGACAATTTAACAATTCAATTATTGAAAATGATTTTTAAAATATTTTAATTTTTGTCAAGTCACATTTCATTTTGTCCCTCCCTTTGCATCCATTCTTTAATGATTCTATTCCACCATTTCTCTGATATTAGTGTAACTCTTGTCCTGCAGTGAGTTGTCCCTTGGTGAGTTGGCCATAGCAAGTTGTCTTGCAGCAAGTTGGCCACGCTGAGTTGTCCTAGGCACCAGGATTCCAGTAGGTGGTCTAGGATTTTATGTGTTCACACCCATCTGGGCTGTTTGAATCTTGCCACAATTTCCTGGTTTGTGCCTTTTCTTCCTACCATTATATTGCTGTTACTCCTTGAGCGATGTGATGAAAATTTGCTAATAGTATGCAAATTTGGAGATATCTAAGGCAAACAAATTAGTAGCTTATTTTGATTGCTGAATGTCTGAGTTCCCTAGCTGCACTTTAATGCAAAAAGAATTGTATGTGAGGTGCCTTTCACTTCTTTGTAAAATTATAATTGTACTGGGGTTCATGTTTTGTTTATTAAAACATTTATCTCCTGCTTTTCCATGAACCACTCATAAAGCAGCTTACAATATTGGAAATAATCAAAAGCAAAACCAACCACAGTATCTAATAAACAACTAATAGGAGAAGCAAGTCAGGTTTGGGGCCACTTACTGCAAAGATGGTATTGAAAAGGACATTCCATGCTCTGAATGCTAGGGCAGAAAAGGCCCTGTCTCATGTATCCATCTGTCATGGTTCAGAAACAGCAGGGAGACAGTGGCTTGGTTGTTGAACTTTGGGTTGTGCACCAGTTGCAGCCTTTCCTGGATCAGGAGTCCCTGCTCTCAGTCATTTAGGCCCTAGTCATCTCACAGTTGGACTATTCTAATGTGCTCTACATGGGGCTACCCTTGAAGGTAACACCACTGGTTCGCGAGCTACATTGGCTGCCAGTCTGCTTCCAGGTGTAATTCAAGGTGTTGGTAATTACCTTTAAAGCCCTTAATGGCATGGATCCAGGCTACTTGAGAGACTGTCTCATCCCACTGGGATTGGCCTGTCCCACCTGTGTGGGCAGAAGAGGCATGCTGCGGGCCTCGTCAGCTCAATTATTCTGTCTAGCAGGGTCCAGGATAAAGGTATTCTCTGCCATTGCATCTGCCCTCTGGAACATCTTGCCCCCCTCCTGACCTTTTGTAAGGGCCTAAAGACCTGGCTCTGCCAGTTTGCTTGGGACCCCAATGGGGGAGCATCACAGTGGAGGTGGTTGGTCGATTAACAACAGATCCTACCTCACCCCCACTCTGCCTCTACCCTCCCCATCTGTAATTGGATCATAACATTTGCGGGTATTTATGTTTTTAATATATATTATCTTTTACGATTGTAAGCCACCCAGTGTTACCTTGTGGTAAAATGTCCAGCCAATAAATTTTAATTAATTATGTGAGTAGGTACATACAGAATGAAGCAGTGCTAAAGGTAGCCTGGTCTCAGAAGGTTATTAGGACTGTTTTTCAAACTTTGCAACTTTTAAGATGTGTGGACTTGAGCGCCCAGGATTCATCAGCCAATATGTTGCCTGGGGAATCCTGGGAGCTGAAGTCTACACATCTTAAAAGTTGCCAAGTTTAAAAAACACTAATTTAGGAAATGGTTGTTCAAACCTTTTAGACCAAAGGCTGGTTTTGGCCTTTGAACAGTGTGCTGGGAACCTACTTCATAAAATGGATAGGACCCGAGCAAATGCTAAATTCATTTTAATTTAATTTATATTAAAAGTACCTACATTTGGTCAGCCACAGTAGACCTTGCATAAGAAGTCGAAGAAGTAGACTAGCTAGGGTCAGGATTTTGAGGGAGACTTCTCAGAGGTGAAGTGTGTATTGTAAATCTGCAAGGTTTAAGGCATGTGCTTTGTCCCCCAAATACGAAAAAAATACCATTTGGGGGTCTGTTCACTAGCTCCCAGGGCTGCACTTTTACCATTGTCCCTGATGTACATTGACATTAAACTAAGATCAAATTCAGTTTTTTTAAAAAAATTAAACATTGTTCTTATATTTACTTCACGTGCATTGAATTGCTTTTCCCTTTTTGTTCCATTGAAAATTTTGGAGGGGCTCTGAGGACCCCATGCCAAGCTTGTTTGAGGACCTTAAATATTAAAATCTCTACTTTGAAATGGTCTCCAAAAGAGCTGTGGTGGCGCAGTGGTTAGAATGCAGTACTGCAGGCTACTTCTGCTGACTGCCGGCTGCCAGCAGTTCAGTTCTCACCTGCTCAAAGTTGACTCAGCCTTCCATCCTTCCGAGTTCAGTAAAATGAGGACCCAGATTGTTGTTGACTCTGTAAACTGCTTAGAGAGGGCTGTAAAGCACTGTGAAGCAGTATATAAGACTAAGTGCTATTGCTATTGCTATTGCTAATTTTGGAAACAGAATAAGAAATAAAGATATATGTACAATGCACTTCATCTGCATATACTTGGATTTGATTGAAGGTCTACAGGAAAGCTAGTGGATAGTAAAAACAAACATCTTAAAGAAAAAAGGGCCCTTAAGTCGAGATCACCAGCCAGCATATGGGAGCAGCAAGCCAAGAAATTGCTGTCCATCGCCTCAATTCCTGTCCCTTCTTTTTCCCCAGATCAAACTGCCAGTCCCCAAAGGTTTGGAGGGATCTAATTTGGAGGCTCCTACCCCATCTCACCAGTCCACCCAAGAGAGCAACTTGGATAGCAACCAGACAAGAGAGAAGATCAAACAGAAGATCAAGGAGGTGGAAGACAAGCAGCCTGAGATGAAGTCAGGGTTCATGGCCTCCTTTCTGGACTTCCTGAAGTCAGGCAAGCGCCAGACACTGCCTTCATCCACTACCTCCTTGGCAGCCACAGTTGGGACCTCCAATGCAGCAGCTCCTGTGGTCTGTTCTGCAGGCAGTCCATCCAAGACATCTCGCTCCCCATTGGCTACATCCTTGTCCTCCCACCCCCCACCCCCCTTTAGCATGGCACCCCCAATGCTGCCTGGTGGATTGGATGGGCCAGAAGGTGATCCGGCTGCACTTGTCATGAGCTGTACCAGCCCCTGCAAACGGCTTGACGAGGAGCTGAAGCGTAACCTGGAGACGTTGCCCTCATTCTCATCAGATGAGGAAGACTCTGTTAGCAAGAACCAGGACCTACAGAAGAGCATCTCCTCAGCCATCTCAGCGCTCTATGATCCCACTGATCGTAAGGATGGAGAACTCAGTGGTGAGTACCAGGGTCACCTGTTCTGATCATGATATCCCTTAATTTTTGTGACTTCTGTCTCTATCACTACATGATAGCGTTAATGGTATATTTCCTTTTAACAAGTTGGTAATGTTTCTAGGATTTGGCCCACGTACAATCACCATGACATCTTGGGCAGAAATTATTTTATTTACTCACAGGACTTATAAGGCCACCTATTCTCATACACTCTCTCTAGGCAGCTCACAACAATCCTTAAAACATAGTTAAAAACAAAGGTACCCCTCCCCCCAGGCAAATGGCAGCCTTAGGAGTATTCAGCCTTTCAAAAAAAATATTTTGGATTTAATTTGGGGAAGCTAGGAGGCCTCTTTTGAATACAGAAGAGGTCACAGTTCTGCTATTACTATATTCCTTATTCCTACTTGTAATACGTTTTGCATCCTTAATGTAAAATTGTGAACATATTTCTGTAGCGGTTAAGAGCTCCCCTGTTTTCCAAATAGATTGCCGTAATACTATAGTTTACCTAATTGGATCAGGGTATACGCACACTCTTTCCTGTAAACTCTCTTACCCTTTTCCACCCAGTATTCATTTTAGATCATTTACAGTACTGTACCAATAGAAGAGAATATATGTAGCTCAGGGTTGAATGGTGGGGTCCTTGGTGCTCTCTGAGCTTGGTTGTTTTCTTGCAGACATTTCATTACCAGACTAGGTAACATCTTCAGTGCTAGAAGGGAGTGCTAGAGCAAACCCCACTCCCCTCTAGTACTGAAAATGTTACCTAGTCTGGTAACAAAACGTCTGCAAGCAAACAGCCAAGCTCAGAGAACACCAAGGACTCCACAGTTACAGCACTGTATCCAGCTCAAGAAGTCTTGGGTGATGTCCTCAGAGTCCCTCCAAAATTGCTGGCAGATTGCAACTATTTTGCAGGAGAAAATTATGAAAGTGATGGAAACAATTACCCCATTTTACTGATTTTGATTGCCAATTTTGTTGTCTTAGAGACACACTCACTTTTTGTAGTGCGTTCCCTTTCTTGTCACTCAAGGGCTGAGTGCAGCCCTTGACTTATTTAAAGCTTTATAGTCCTGATATAAAATTATGAAAAGCTGTACTCTTTTCTTCATTCAGAGAAATATACTTGCTTACTCGCAGCTAGTTAACACTTTTTGGAAATCTTTTCATTATATTTTACTTGTAGAAAATATTTTTAAAGTGCTGTTTTTCTCATTAAATTAATAGCATACAGGTGAACTCGAAAAATTAGAATATCGTGCAAAAGTTCATTTATTTCAGTAATGCAACTTAAAAGGGGAAACTAATATATGAGATAGACTCATTACATGCAAAGCAAGATAGTTCAAGCCATGATTTTTCATAATTGTGATGATTATGGCTTACAGCTCATGAAAACCCCAAATCCACAATCTCAGAAAATTAGAATATTGTGAAAAGGTGCAATATTCTAGGCTCAAAGTGTCCCACTCTAATCAGCTAATTAAGCCATAGCACCTGCAAAGGGTTCCTGAGCCTTTAAATGGTCTTTCAGTCTGGTTCAGTAGGAATCACAATCATGGGGAAGACTACTGACCTGACAGTTGTGCAGAAAACCATCATTGACACCCTCCATAAGGAGGGAAAGCCTCAAAAGGTAATTGCAAAAGAAGTTGGATGTTCCCAAAGTGCTGTATCAAAGCACATTAATAGAAAGTTATGTGGAAGGGAAAAGTGTGGAAGAAAAAGGTGCACAAGCAGCAGGGATGACCACAGCCTGGAGAGGATTGTCAGGAAAAGGCCATTCAAAAGTGTTGGGGACTTTCACAAGGAGTGGACTGAGGCTGGAGTCAGTGCATCACGAGCCACCACACACAGACGGATCCTGGACATGGGCTTCAAATGTTGTATTCCTCTTGTCAAGCCGCTCCTGAACAACAAACAACGTCAGAAGCGTCTTACCTGGGCTAAAGAAAAACAGACCTGGTCTGTTGCTCAGTGGACGAAAGTCCTCTTTTCTTTTATTATTTTTTTATTGAAAAGTTTTACAATACATTTTTAAATACAAAAAACTCCCTCCTCCCGCTCCCCTCTCCCCAACCCTCCCTTCCCCTCCCCTCCCCCCTCCCCGACTTCCCAGAGCTGAATACAGGGTATAATAATACAAACATAAACTAAAATATGCTAACAACAAAAATAACACATTAAGTTCTATCAGACTTTAACTCTCCATAGTCATAATATTAATAGAATAACAAATGACTAATCATACATCATAAAAATCCACTACTTATTCAAATGCTAAATGAAACTTTTTAGTCCCATATTTATTCTGAATATATTCAATCCATCTTCTCCATTCCACAATATATCTCTGTTGCGTATGATCTTTAAAATATGCCGAAATCTTTGCCATTTCCGCCAAATTGGAAACTTTCAAAGTCCACTCTTCTATAGTTGGCAATTCCTCCTTCTTCCAGTATTGCACAACTAAAAGTCTTGCCGCCGTAATTAGATTCAACATCAACTTAGTGTCTATTACAGTAGTATCTGTAATAATACCCAATAAAAACAATTGCAGGGAAAACTTTATCCTTTTCTTAAATATCTTTTGCATATTCCACCAAATTTTAATCCAAAAAGCTTTAACCTTTTTACAAGTCCACCATATATGAAAATATGTTGCATCCTCACAACCACACCTCCAACATTTGGGCTGGCAGTTCGGATACATACTTGCTAATTTTTTAGGGTCTAAGTGCCACCTATAAAGCATTTTATAAAAATTCTCTCTTAAGTTTTGGGCCTGTGTAAATTTTACATTTCTAACCCAGATCTTTTCCCAAGTGTCCATTGTTATAACTTCTTGAAAGTTCTGGGCCCACTTTATCATACAATCTTTAACAAGTTCCTGGACTTCCGGTGGCGACGCGACGCCGAAGACAGCCGTTTTCGGGCTGCCCGCTCCGCAGCTGTGTTTTTCCATCGTAAACAGCGCCGATCAGCTATTTAGATGGATTTGAAGCCCCCTCCTCGGGAGAAGAGGAGGGGGTGAGGCCCCAGGTAGGGGTTGAGCTCTCCGGGGCCGCCTGAGCTG
The DNA here is from genome assembly GCF_964194415.1 of Vipera berus. NCBI lineage: Eukaryota > Metazoa > Chordata > Lepidosauria > Squamata > Viperidae > Vipera > Vipera berus. The sequence goes on along the minus strand of NC_138210.1, from coordinate 28,441,140 downwards.
AGAGTTTGGGCGGCTGAAGGATTGAGCCCCCCCGAAGCCTGGGTTGCTCCGAGCTGCGCAGCGCCCCTGCTCCGGGATTTATGGAGCAGAGCCAGGCGTTAGCAACCACCCCTGCCAAAAGGAAATACTTTTGATTATCAAGATGCAGGCAGAGCGGTACAGGAGGTCAAGGTGATGTGGACTCTTATCTTTACTCTCTAGCTCAATGGATTTTATAGCTTTAAGTGAAAGTGCGCAATAAGTGAAAGTGGGGGAAGATGGCGGCTAAAACTTCTAAAGCTCTTCGGAGTGCGGGGTCTTCCCTGGTGCAACAGACCTCATTGCAAGCTTTGCTTCCTCCTGCACCTCCTCCGGCATTGACGCTTAAGGATTTACAAGATGCTCTTGGAAAGCATTCACAATTGATGTCTGACATGATGGATGAAAAGTTGAAAAAGCTGGAGGAGAAAATGGAGGAGAAAATGGAGAAATTGGAGAAGATGGAAGAGAAGTTTAGAGCAATGAGGGTGGACATGTTGTCTATGATTGAATCTGTAGCTGAATGTGTGCAACAGCTGGATGTAAAAGTGAAGGATCTCAGTCAAAAGAACTCTATATTAGAAGCAAAGGTATTAGAAAATGAAAATATAAGGGATAAAATGGACGGAGAATTGAGTCTTGTTCAGTATCATCAGATGCAGTATGCTATTAGAATCGGGTTTAAAGGAGAATTGTAAAGAAGATTTAAAGCAGCTGATCTCTGAGGCTCTGGAAGGGGTATTGGGCCAGCCAGTATCTGAAATTGAGGGAAATATGGACAAAATTTTTCGTGTAAATTCATGGATTGCAAGACAGAGGAAGTTACCCAGAGATGTGGTGGTCTATTTTACAAAGAGAGTAATTACAGATGAAGTCATTCAAGCTGCTTATGATACTAAATTGGTAGTGGCTGAGCAAGAAGTCTTGGTTTTAAAAGAGATTCCTCCGAAGATTTTAAGGAGAAGGAAAGATTTTGCATTTCTAGTACAGGAACTTAAGAAATGTGATATTAAGTTTAGATGGGAGATTCCAGTTGGACTGGTGGTGACGCACGAAGGTAAAAGACATCGTCTGGTTACTGTGGCCCAGGCACGTGATTTTTATAGCAATGTGTTAAAAGCAACCCCCCTATCATTTTTGGAAGCTGTAAAGGGATACGGCGAGGGAAAGCTTCAAGATGTTGCAGATAGACAGATAGAGGACAATGGTGTTGGAGGGGATCAAGATACAGTCTCATCGGTTGTTGCAGGAGGCCAGAGGATGACGCGTGCCGCCCTAAGAAGAGCGAGACGAGAGCAAGAGCAAGACCAGCAGAAAGTTATGGAATCTCCAAAGTGTACTTACAGTGAAGCTGTGGGAGGGGCGCGGTCCAAAGAAGTTTTGGGGGTCATGACAGACGTGCTCCAAAAGCTTTGGAGCGTCAAGATTGGTGATTAAAATTTTAAATTAGAATGTTAATGGATTAAATTTATCATAGAGGAGAAAGAAAGTTTTTTTTAATATTTAACACAATTTAAGATTGATGTTATTTGCTTGTTAGAAAAGTATATTAGGGTTATGGACTAAAAGTATGTGTTGAACTAAGAATGGGTATAAAGGTAAAGGTAAAGGTTCCCCCGCACATGCGTGCTAGTCGTTTCCGACTCTAGGGGCCGGTGCTCATCTCCGTTTCAAAGCCGAAGAGCCAGCGCTTGTCCAAGGACATCTCCGTGGTCATGTGGCCGGCATGACTAGATGCCAAAGGCACACGGAACGCTGTTACCTTCCCACCGGAGTGGTCCCTATATTTCTACTTGCATTTTTACGTGCTTTCGAACTGCTAGGTTGGCAGAAGCTGGGACGAGTAACAGGCGCTCACTCTGTTACGCGGCACTCGGGATTCGACCCGCCAAACTGCCGACCTTCTGATCGACAAGCTCAGCGTCCTAACCCACTGAGCCACCGCGTCCCTTAAAGAATGGGTATGCAATACAAACAATATTAATATTACAAACTTGTTGTTAATTAGGAGCAAGAATGGGTATGCAAGCTCCTAATTAACAACAAGTTGTCTTACAGACTGCTTAAACCTTTTTTTTACTCTTTTTATTTGAACTCAAGGATGATTTGGAACTGCGAGACATTTGGTGTGATACATGCAAGAACTATTTTTGATCATAGTTTAGTTTGGTTGGAGATTATCAAGGTTAATAGAGATAGGCGCTTTTGGCGCGTAACTGAGAATTTGTTTAGAAATTAGAGAAAGGTTGGAGAATGTAAATAGTAGGTGAAAGTTTTTTTTCTTTTTTTTTGAAATTAATATGAATAAGGACTGGGATTAAGAAAATCTATTCTGAGTAAAGCTCTTTTTCTGTTTTCCTCTTTTTCTTTTTTACTTTATTTGTAATATTAATATTGTTTGTATTCATTTTATATGAGCTAGAGGGAGATAGAATTAATAGTTTATTGTTGATAACATAGGGGTGCTTATGTTTGTCTTTTGATTTTATACCCTGTATTTAGCTCTGGGAAGTCGGGGGGGGGGGGAGGAGGGAATGGGGGAGAGGGATAGGGAGGGTTAGATAGGGGTGGGGGAGGGGGGGATTAAAGTCAAAATGTATTGTAAAACTTTTTAAATAAAAAAAAAATCTTTAACAAGTTCCATTTCTGAGTCAATTTCTATCAATGCATTATATATCCTTTTAATATGTGCTTGACCTTGATCTCTAATTTGTTTTACCAAATTTTCGTCAGTCATCGAAAAGCCAGCTTTCTGGTCCTCTTTCCATCTTGCCTGTAATTGCCCATACTGAAACCAAGTTTGTACAATCTTTTCTTCTTTTAAAATATTATATGGCTTTAATTGCCATACATTCCTTTCTAGACTTAAAATTTCCTTATATGTAGTCTCATCCTGTTTGAATCCCACATTTATATTTTCTATTGCATGTTTAGGTATCACCCAAATTGGTATCTTATAATTTAACTTATGTCTATACTTTTTCCAAACTCGCAACAGAGCATACCTTAAAATATGTATCTTAAACACATTATCCACCTTCTTATCATACAATAAATATGCATGCCAACCAAATAACAAATCATGACCCTCAAGATTTAATAATCTCCCTTGTGTTAAATTAAACCAGTCACTTATCGATGACAAAGCAGCAGCCTCATAATATAATTTAAAATTAGGCATTTTAAGACCACCTCTTTCACGCGTATCTTGCATTATCTTAAATTTAACTCGTGGCTTTTTCCCTGCCCAAACAAATTTATTAATTCCTTTTTGCTATTCCTCCAGATTTAAATCCTTTTTAAGTATAGGTATCATTTGAAACAAAAACAAAAATTTTGGCAAAACATTCATCTTCACTGCTGCAATTCTTCCCAATAAAGACAATTGTAATTGTTTCCAACTATCTAATTCTTTTTGTATTTTTCCCCATAACATTTCATAATTATTTTTATATAACTTCACATTTGAGGCTGACAGATATATCCCCAAATATTTAATCTTTTTAACTATTTCAAATCCCGTTAGCTCTTCTAGAGCAGCCTTTTGTGCTAGTCATATTCTTAGACAATATTTTAGTTTTTTGTGTGTTTATCTTAAATCCAGAAACTTTCCCATATAACATTATTATCTCCCATCAATTCTACAACTGAGTAATCCGGCTGAGTTACTGTAATAACCAGGTCATCCACAAACACCCTCAATCTGTATTCCTGATCTCTTATTTGAACGCCCCTAATTTTATTTGAATCTCGTATTTTAATCAGTAATATTTCCAATGTTAAAACAAACAATAAAGGTGACAGCGGACACCACTGTCTTGTACCCTTTTCAATATTGCATGATTCTGTCAAACTGTTATTTACTATTATACGAGCTGTTTGCTTCTGATATATTGCCCTAATAGGTTGTAATTTTTTTTCCCAAATTCCATTTTCTCTAATACTTTCATCAAAAATTGCCAGTCCAATTGATCAAAGGATTTTTCCGCATCCAAAAAGATCAGCGCTGCGGGAATCTGATTATTTCTTTCGAAAAATTCCAATAAATCTACAATATGTCTCACATTATTCTTCATTTGTCTACCACTTATGAATCCAGTTTGATCACTATGAATCACTTGTTGCATTACCTTCATTAATCTATTGGCTAAAATTTTTGAAAATATCTTATAGTCAGTATTTAAAAGCGATATTGGTCTGTAGTTTTTGGCTTGGGTAGCATCCTGATCTTCCTTCGGGATCAACGAAATAAAGGCAGTTTTCCACGATGGAGGCACTCCTCCTCCCAATTGAATTGTCTTAAACAATTCTCTTAAGGGTTCCACCATTTCTAACTGTAAATTTTTATAATAAACGGCAGTCAAACCGTCAGTTCCCGGTGCTTTACCCACTTTTAATTGTTTAATTGCTAGAAAAATTTCTTCATCAGTTATCAATTGGTTCATCCCTTCCTTTTGTTCTTGCGTAAGAACAGGAATATTAGCATTCATCAAGTATCCATCTATATCTACATCTCTAATCTTATCTCTAGCATACAACTTAGAATAAAAATCAACAAAAGTCTTTTTAATAAGATTCTGCTGATACACTACTTTACCCCTATGTTCTATTCTATCTATATTGCAAGCTCTTTGCTTCTTCCTTAACAAGTAAGCTAACCATCTACCCGGTTTATTAGCATTACAAAAAGTGTTATGTCTAGCATACCGTAGGTTAGTTGCCACTTGATCTGTCATTAACATATCAAACTGACCCTTTAGTAAGGTAATTACCTCTTTGATCTTCCCATCAGATGGATTCAGAATTAAAGCCTTTTCTTTTTCCTTAATTTCATCCTCTAATTCTTTCCTCTTAAATTCCAATTTACGTCTATGTTTATTGTTCAAATATATTAATACACCTCTCATATAGGCTTTACTTGCATCCCAAACCATCTCAATAGAAGTACCTTTATGCATATTAATTTTAAAAAATTCTTTCATCTGTTTTTTACACTCTTCCACATTTTCCTGATATCTAAACAAATTTTCATTTAAACGCCAAGACCGTCTGTCTCCATTATCTTTTTCTATCTCCAACCATACTGGACTATGATCAGATATAGTTCTTGGACAAATCTTGATCTTCTTAATCCTAGAAAAAAAATCATTAGTAATTAATACAAAGTCGATCCTGGAGAAAGATTGATGCCTGTCAGAGAAAAAAGTAAAGTCTTTTTCTTGCAAGTTCCTTTCTCTCCAAACATCTCTCAATTCCAAGTCATCCTTCATCTCGAAAAAAGATTTAGGCAGTTTAGCATGACTTGGCGTGCTTTTAAAAAGACCTCCCTTGTCCATTTGTACATCCAAGACGCCATTCCAATCTCCCATAAAAGATTTATAATCCCACTGAATAATCTTGCTGTGTAATAAATTATAAAAATCTCCTTGCTGTTGATTAGGAGCATATAATCCAACCAAAAGCGTTTTCTTGCCTTCTATTAATAATTCAATTATAACATATCTTCCTTGTTTGTCTGCTTCAATTAAACTCGCTGTTAAAGTATTCTTGACATAAATAACAACTCCATTTTTCTTATCAGGCGCAGAAGCGATAAACTGTGTGCCCATTTCATTTCATTTCATTTATTATATTTGTATACCGCCCTTCTCCCGAAGGACTCAGGGCGGTGAACAGGGCACATAAAAATACAAAATACAAAAATTAAAAAAGAATTAAATAAGAGCCCGAGCTAAAAAAAGTAGAGTAATAAAAATCCCCAATAAAAACCCCAGCACATCCCCCATCAGGCCAGGCCGGCTTGCTCAAATAGGTAGGTCTTCAGGCCGCGTTGGAAAGAGCGAAGGTCAGGTGCCATCCGGAGCTCAACCGGCAGCTGATTCCATAAAGCCGGGGCGCCCACAGAGAAGGCCCTCCCCCTGGGGGCCACCAGCCGACATTCTCTGACCGGTGGCACCCTGAGGAGGCCCTCTCTGTGGGAACGCACAGGGCGGAGGGAAGTTGACGCCGGCAGCAGGTGATCCCCGAGGTACCAACCTAAAGTTTACCAAGTACTTTTGATCAACCACTCAAATATGTGTTTCCTGTAAGCAAATAACATCGTTTTTAAATTGCTTTAGATATTGAAATACTTTCTTTCTCTTATGTGGTGAATTTAGACCATTAACATTCCAAGTTAGAAGCTTTGTCGCCATCTTTTGCGACCTGAAGCTTTTGGAGCGCCTCTTCCAACATCACCTGCACTCTCTTTGGCTTTGCTCCTCCCACTGCTTCACTGTAAGTAAGTTTTTGAGATGCAATCATAGCTCTCTGCTGTTCTTGCTCTTGTCTCATTCGTCTAGCTGCAGCGCGTGTCATTCTTTGGTCTCTGACCTCCTCCGTTGGTACTGAAATCTGATCCACTCCTGTAGCTTTCTGGAATTCTCCATCTTTCAACTGCGTAACTCCTTCAGCACCTTGTATACTCTCACTTTGTGGTTGACGCTCTCCTTCGCCATTCTTCCTTTTAGATTCCAGAAGTGGTATGGGGCCTGCCTTCAAAATATTGACATAAAAATCACGTGCCTGTAAAACTGTGAGAAGACGGTATCTCGTGCCTGCGTGCATCACCACCATACCTACTGGGATCTCCCATCTGAACTGGATATCCCGTCTTCTTAATTCTTCTGCCAGAAAAGCAAATTCTTTCCTTCTCCTTAAAATTCTTGGAGGAATCTCTTTTAAAATTAGAACTTCTTGCTCTGCAACTGTAAATTTGTTATTATAAAAGGCTTGAATAACCTCATTTCTAATTGCTCTCTTTGTAAAATAAACCACCACATCTCTAGGTAGCTTCCTTTGTCTTGCAATCCAGGAATTAACACGAAATATTTTATCTATATCCACCATAACATCTTCTGCTGAGCGCCCCAGAACCTGTTCAAGAGCTTCTGAAACTACTTTTTTCAAATTTTCCTTAGGGTCTTCCTTCAACCCTCTAATTCTCACAGCAAACTCCATCTCTCTATGCTGGACCAATAATAAATCATCGTCAATCTTTTCCATCACTGTTTCAGCATCCATCATTTTGGCATCTAATCTCATATTATTTTGGCTAAGTTCTTCCACTTTCTCATCCAGACGTTCAATACAAACAGCCATGCCTTGAAATGCAAGTAAGATGTCTGCCCTTATTTCTGTATTCTTCTCCTCAATAAGCTCAGCTAATTGCTGAGATTACTTTTTCAAAGCCTCTTGCAAAACATCCTGCAGATCTTTTATTGTCAAGGCTGGTGCGGGTGCCGGAGGGGGGGCATTAAAGCGTGTAATGAAGATTGCTGAACTGGCGAAGCCCCCGCGCTTCTAGGAAGTTTAGTTGACTTGGCAGCCATTTTCACCCACTTAATTCTATTGCGCACTTTCACTTTTAAAAATGTCCAGAAAGTTTATTGAGTTAAAGTTCAAATACTTGCTCTGACAGCATTCTCCTGCACAGCTCTGCCTGCATCCAAGTAATCCAAAGTTCATTCTCGCTGGCAGGGATGGTTGCAGCGTCCTGCTCTGCTCCAAAGCCTTGGAGCAGAGGCGTCCCAAAGTCCGGAGCAAACTCAGGCTGCGGGGTGGGCTCAACCCTTCAACCACCAGAGTTTCAACTCTGGCGGTCTGGGGGAGCTCTACCCCTGCCTGGGCGCTCACCCCCTCCTCTTCTCCCGAGGAGCGGGCTTCCGAGCCGCCAAACAGCTGATCGTCTCTGTTTTTGGCAGCTCTACGGAGACAGCGGGGCTGACAGCCGAAATGGCTGCCGTCAACGGAGCCTTGCCACCCGGAAGTCCAAAGTCCTCTTTTCTGATGAGAGCAACTTTTGCATCTCATTTGGAAACCAAGGACCCAGAGTCTGGAGGAAGAATGGAGAGGCACACACTGCAAGATGCTTGAAGTCCAGTGTGAAGTTTCCACAGTCTGTGTTGATTTGGGGAGCCATGTCATCTGCTGGTGTTGGTCCACTGTGCTTCATTAAGTCCAGGGTCAACGCAGCCGTCTACCAGGAGATTTTGGAGCACTTCATGCTTCCTTCCGCAGACGAGCTTTATGGGGATGCTGACTTCATTTTCCAGCAGGACCTGGCACCTGCCCACACTGCCAAAAGCACCAAAACCTGGTTCAATGACCGTGGGATTACTGTGCTTGATTGGCCAGCAAACTCGCCTGACCTGAACCCCATAGAGAATCTATGGGGCATTGCCAAGAGAAAGATGAGAGACATGAGACCGAACAATGCAGAAGAGCTGAAGGCCGCTATTGAAGCATCCTGGTCTTCCATAACACCACAGCAGTGCCACAGGCTGATAGCTTCCATGCCACACCGCATTGAGGCAGTAATTGCTGAAAAAGGGGCCCAAACCAACTACTGAGTATATATGCATGCTTATACTTTTCAGAGGTCCGATATTGTTCTATGTACACTCCTTGTTTTATTGATTGCATGTAATATTCTAATTTACTGAGATTGTGGATTTGGGGTTTTCATGAGCTGTACACCATAATCATCACAATTATGACAGGTCACGGCTTGAACTATCTTGCTTTGCATGTAATGAGTCTATCTCATATATTAGTTTCCCCTTTTAAGTTGCATTACTGAAATAAATGAACTTTTGCACGATATTCTAATTTTTTGAGTTTCACCTGTAGTGAATATAGTATGTTTCACTGAAAACCAGGTAATTATACCATGAGAATTACTATGTTTTAGTAACTCATGGTATAATGATCTGGTTTTCAAGTGATTATTCATACCAAATACACACACATACATGTACAGATACAGTATTGATAAACTTGGATTTCTAATTTAACAAATCCGAACTGGATAGCATGCTACTGTAATGCATTCAGCTTGTTTTCTCCTGTTTAGTCTTATTACCTCTTAAAATGAGGACCCAGATTGTTGGGGGCAATATGCTGACTCTGTAAACTGCTTAGAGAGGACTGTAAAGCACTGTGAAGCAGTATATAAGTCTAAGTGCTATTGCTATTACACAAACAAGTAAATAGGAGCTGGACTAATTTGCATGAAGATCAACCCGAGATTATGGTTAAGTTCTCTCAAGCTGGGATTCATTAGCCCATTTTGCAGTAGACCTTACAGTTGGTTTCTAAATTATGGCTTGTTTATCCAAGGTACATATCACATAAAACTGGTATCTATATAATTTGTTTATCCACTAGCTAGCTCAAAGTAAGGAACAGAACTGGAGCAAATAAAGCAAGTACACTAAAACTGTAGTTTATTTATGTTTATGATTTCTTAGGTGAGCTTTCCTAGCTTAACTGTTACATGTGAGAAGCCCCTGTATTTAATGGAACCTGACAGCACAGTTAAAATCTAATTTACGGAACAACCTAAAAATTAAACACATTAAATGCAGGCATGAATGCCTGAAAAATTGAAGGTATACTAGTGTAAATATGTGATAATATTAAGAAATCAGTTCCTTCATTATAAGTAGCATATGGTCGCCCTCTGCAGTATGTGTTGGTAAAAAAGTGTACTAATTATCAAACGGATATATCCTTAAATCCAAAAGGGTTCCAGAGTCAAAGAATAATTTGCCTTGTTGGATGACCCCTCCTATTATCTACTTTTTCCTCCTGCAGATATGCCACCAGTTGTGGTGAAGGCCCCCAGCCCCACTCCTTCATTGGCGGCAGATGCCCAGCAAGAGCAGCCGCCCCCACCCATCTCTCCAGCCTCCTCACTCAAGGAGCCTCCCCCAGTGCTGGAAGAGCCACCACCACAGGCATCTCCTGAACTAGAAGACCCCGAGGACACACGGCCTCTTCACCTTGCTAAAAAACAGGAGACTGCAGCCATTTGTGGAGAGACAGATGAAGAGGAGGTGGAGAGTGGTGGTGAGGGGATCTTCCGAGAGCGGGATGAGTTTGTCATACGTGTTGAGGATGTTCAGGCTCTCAAGGTAAGTAATGAGTCTTGAGCATTGACATGAGTGTGTACATTAAAGACACACTTTAAAAGAGGGGCACATAACTAAGTCAGAATATCAGCAAATAGCCCGTGCCTGCAAAGATGAAGTGAGGAAAGCTAAGGCTCAAAATGAACTAAGGCTTGCGACCAAAGTCAAAAATAACAAAAAAAGCTTCTTTCAACATATAAAAAACAAGAAAAAAGTTAAGGAAATGATTGGTCCATTAGTGGGGGAAAGTGGCAAGAAGGTGACAAGCAATAGGGAGAAAGCAGAACTATTTAATTCGTTTTTTGCATCTGTCTTTACACAAAGGGAAAAAACAGTCCAACCTACCCAAACCAGTGCCATAAAAAACAGAATAGAAACGCAAGTTAAGATAGGCAAGAAAATGGTAAGTGAGCACCTGTCCAGCCTAGACGAGTTCAAATCACCAGGACCAGATGGATTACACCCCAAGGTTCTCAAGGAACTGGCAGACGTGATCTCAGAACCACTGAACTATATTTTTCAAAGATCCTGGAGCACTGGGGAACTACCAGAGGACTGGAAGAGAGCTGATGTAGTTCCCATCTTCAAAAAAGGGAAAAAAATAGATCCAGGAAACTACAGACCTATCAGCCTGACCTCAATACCTGGGAAGATTCTGGAAAAGATAATCAAACAACAAATCAGCGAACACCTTGATGCAAACAAAGTCATCACTAAAAGTCAACATGGGTTTGTCAAAAACAGATCATGCCAGACAAATCTTATTACATTCTTTGACCAAGTGACAAAATTAGTGGACCAGAGGAACGCTGTAGATATAATTTACTTGGACTTCAGTAAGGCATTTGATAAAGTAGATCACAACCTACTACTTGATAAGATAGAAAAATGTGGGTTAGATAGCATTACCACCAGATGGATTCGTAGCTGGCAGACAGGCCGTACTCAGCGTGTGGTCCTCAATGGAACCGCATCTACATGGAAGGAAGTGTGTAGTGGGGTGCCCCAGGGCTCTGTTCTGGGCCCAGTGCTCTTCAATATCTTCATTAATGATTTGGATGAGGGGATAGATGGGGAACTCATCAAATTTGCAGACGACACCAAGCTGGCAGGAATAGCCAATACTCCAGAAGATAGGCTTAAGATACAGAAGGATCTGGACAGACTCGAACACTGGGCACTATCTAACAAAATGAAATTCAATGTTGAAAAAAGTAAGGTTCTACATTTAGGCAGGAAAAATCAAATGCATAGGTATAGTATAGGTGGTACCTTGCTCAATAGTAGTAACTGTGAGAGGGATCTCGGAGTCTTAGTAGACAATCACTTCAATATGAGCCAGCAGTGTGCTGCAGCTGCCAAAAAAGCCAACACAGTGCTAGGCTGCATTAACAGAGGGATAGAATCAAGATCAAGTGAAGTACTAATACCACTTTATAATGCTTTGGTAAGGCCACACCTGGAATACTGCATCCAGTTTTGGTCACCACGATGTAAAAAAGATGTCGAGACTCTAGAAAGGGTACAGAGAAGAGCAACCAAGATGATTAGGGGGCTGGAGGCTAAAACATATAGGGAACGGTTGCTGGAATTGGGTATGTGTAGTTTAATGAAGAGAAGGGTGAGGGGTGACATGATAGCAGTGTTCCAATATCTCAGGGGCTACCACAAAGAAGAGGGAGTCAAGCTATTCTCCAAAGCACCTGAAAGCAGGACAAGAAGCAACGGATGGAAACTAGTCAAGGAGAGAAGCAACCTGGAACTAAGGAGAAACTTCCTGACAGTTAGAACAATTAACCAGTGGAACAACCTGCCTCCAGAGGTGGTGAATGCTCCAACACTGGAGGTTTTTAAGAAGAGACTGGACAGCCATTTGTATGAAATGGTATAGGGTTTCCTGCCTGAGCAGGGGGTTGGACTAGATGACCTCCAAGGTCCCTTCCAACTTTATAATATTATTATTATTATTATTAATATTAAAATTCAAAGGTATTGTTCAAATGCTCTTAGAGCAGAACTAGGTGACTTGATTCTTTCTGCATGTTTTTGACTTCCTCTGTTGCTAGCTGCAGCCTGTGCAAAGGATTGTGGGAATTGTAATGCAGAATACCTGGAGCATGCTAGCTGAGCTTTTTTCAAACTAGAAACTCATAGTGTTCTCAAACACTACATTTAGTGTTGCAGCTCAAAAATTGATTTCAGAATTTCTGAACAGTTAAACTTTGACATTCTAAACTTTTAACGAAAATTTCAGAAAATATTTGAGGGAGGGAAAATTGTGTAATTAAAATGGGGAAGTTGTAAATGATAGGCTTTGTAGTCCAAACTAAATTTAATTGCACTTAGTTCCCATTGAGATCAGGTTTAAAAAAGAACCATAGGTGAAGTATAAGTTCAGTGAGTCCTACATATGACTGGTTTAGTTCTAGAAGCAACTCATAGAGTCCATTTATTTCGCCAAAATGTTACTTTCCTTTTAAAATTGTATTAGGTGATTGTAGACAAGCTATTATATCTTCTCTATAAATACCTATGGGCATATGAAGAATCAGGTCAGCTTATCATTAATAGCTTCATACAGCAGGACAAATTGTGGAGAAATGCAGCATATCTGGGAGCTCTTCGTTGTCATTTCATGCAATTCTCTTCTACAATCTTTGTTAGAGGATAGTAGTTGAGCTTATTAGCTATCTAATGCTTGGCATCACTGTAACTAATCCTTTGCCCTTCTCTAGCTTGCACTTCAGACTGGGCGGGAACCACCTCCAATCTGGCGAGTACAGAAAGCTTTGCTTCAAAAGTTTACACCAGAAATCAAGGATGGCCAGCGTCAGTTCTGTGCAACCAGCAATGTGAGTGTCCATACCATCTGTTTAAATGCTATCATACTGTCAGGGAAGCCAAAACTTCAGAGATGAGGGATCTCACCAACATGATAGATATGAAATCAGCAAATTATATTCAAGTATTTAAGCTCTGTTCCTATTCCTCCTTTTACTCCCACCCCCCTTCAGTATGATTCTACCATAAAGGTAGCACAGGGTCAAACCAAGTATAGAGATAGTTATTTTCTTTTGTTAGCCTTTTAATCAAAGAATTACCCCCCCCCCCTTTTGCGCTTGGGATAGTCCAATTGAGCAGTTAGCTTGATCTATTATTGTGTTGGGCAAAGGATTGCAATTTCAGTTCCATTTGTTCCCTCATTACTTCTGGAAGAAGAAAAGTTACAAATGGGATAGTCTCCCCTCCCTTTTCTTTCTGTAGTCAATTCATTCTTTTCCTGCTTCACCCCTCAGTATCTGGGCTATTTTGGTGATGCCAAGAACCGTTACCAACGACTCTATGTTAAATTCTTGGAGAATATCAACAAGAAAGATTATGTCCGTGTGTGTTCTAAGAAACCTTGGCACCGGCCTCTGCAAGCTGTCAGGTAAAGGATTAGGAAGGTGGGTACATGTAAGAGTCCAGTTGTAGCTGAGGAACAGTAATACCTCTGGGTAATTGCTTACTTATTATGCAGGTTTCATTCTAGAGTAGCTGTTTGTAAATTGTTCTTTTCTCCAGAATTGCCTTGGGACATACATACAGTACATACATGCATTTCTTTCATCTCCCTATCCCTCCAATTCAATTCAAAACTCCCCTTAGCGGTTGCTCTTTGCCTTCTGTTTTTTTCATTCTCAGTTACGTCACCTCACACATGAGGGTGATTGGCTCCTGTCAGTGCCCTTTCACTCTTCCAGCTTAAGGGGTGCAGAGCTCAGCCTCTTTATTCTGTTCTGCTTAATCATGGAACAGCTTCTAAGGTCAAGGGTGCCTTTACTTCCCTCACCGGCTCTTGCTTTTCTGGGCATCCTTTCCCTTGGGTTGCCTATCACTGCCTCTGATTCATCTTGAGCTGATAGCAATAGCAATAGCACTTACACTTATATACCACCCCAACACTCTCTGGGCAGTTTACAATGTCAGCATATTGCCCCCAACAATCTGGGTCCTCATTTTACCGACCTCAGAAGGATGGAAGGCTGAGTCAACCTAGAGCCCCATCAGGATCGAATTCCAGGCTGTGGACAGTTTGCCTGCAATACTGCATTCTAACCACCACCAGGACTTTCTACAAATTACATTGTGGACTGCCTGAAGTTTTGTTGTGCTTGCTTGGCTATTGCGATATAAGGATTCCCAAGGCCTCACTGTTTCACTGATTTTTCCATTACGGCTTTCTTTGCACTCAAACTCTCCTGCTGCAGTAAACCTGACCTGTCAAGTCAGCTCCCTCCTTTCACTGGTTTTGGCTCTCAGTGCTCTGTTTTTCTGGTACAGGAGACAAAGTCAGCCCAAGGCTTCTACCCCCAAGGTTCCAGTGACACCCAAAGTTGAAAAACCTGAGAAGCTGGAAGTCCCAGGGAGAGCTGAGAAACCCAAAAAACCTATTAAGGTTGAGAAGCTCCCCAAGGCTGAAAAAATGGACAAAACAGAGAATCTTCCCAAAGTGGAGAAAGGACCTAAGCCAGAAAAGCCCCCCAAGTCAGAGAAATTAGCCAAGGCAGAAAAGCCCCCCAGAGTGGAAAAAGCAGACCCTCCTGTGATCATGCTCATGAAAGATGCCCCAGGCAGCGGAGCTTCTAAACCCAAGCCAAAGCCGGCCAAGGTGAAAGCTAAGCCACCCCCCAAGAAGAGGAAAAAATGGCTCAAGGAAGCATCTTCTTCAGACTCGGATTCTAGCCCTGACCAGCAGAGTGAGGAGGGTGAGTAGAAGGGTGAAGAAATTCCACCCATGTGGGCATCAGAAACAGGCAGTTTTAAAAGGATACCAAGGACCTCTGTAGTCTTGGGAAGGGAAGAAATATGGCAGGGCTACTGATCCAAAGGCAGGCATCACACATTATACCAGTGTTTTTCAATCTTGGCAACTTAAAATGTGTGGACTTCAGCTTCAGCAGGCTGGCTGGGGAATTCTGGGAGTTCAAGTCCATACATCTTAAAGTTGCCAAGGTTGAGAAACACTCCATTACACTGTTATGTGCTTGTTGGTAGTTTGGTGTGTTGTATGAACCTAGCCATTGGGGTTTATTTAACAGATCATACTGTGGCTTGCTGCTGTATATTTGAACTAGATCAAGGAGAAACTGTGATTTTACAAAGGTGGGGAATCTGGAGCTCCACATGATCTGGATTAGAAATCCCAGCAGTTCCAGCCCACAAGGAGAAGAGAAAAGAATCCTGGGAGTTGTGATCCAGCCATTTTTGAAATGCCACTGGTTCTCTGAAAAGCCATAAGAACTAGACTGAGAGAAATTATAGAAGGCTGAGAATAGGGAATAGAAAGAAGAAGCCCTATCTACAGGGGGGCTTTTAAAGTGTAAGATTAGAAGAAACTCCAGATGAGTCAAGGAGAGAGCAAGACTGGTCTCTCTCTCTTCTTCCCTCTAATTTTTGGTTGTATGTATAATCAGCATTTCTCAACCTTGACAACTTTAAGATATGCAGCTTTCCACTCCCAGAATTCTCCAACCAGCATACTAGCTGGGGAATTCTGAAAGATGAAGTCCACACATATTAAAGTTGTCAAAGCTGAGAAACACTGGTATAAACTTACTGTGTATTGCATTTGTTTGTTAACCTGTATTGAACCTTTTTGAAAAGCAGGGCTACAGCTGTCTTCCATAATAAAATAATGCTCCATTTTCCATTCAGAACATGTGCCCACAGGTCGCATTCTCAATACACGAGCTATGAAGGAGATGTACCGCAGTTACGTGGAAATGCTGGTCAGCACTGCCCTTGATCCAGACATGATCCAAGCTCTTGAGGATACAAACGGTGTGCATTCTTGTGTACAGGTGCTTAGATGGGCTCATGGTCCAGTTTGAAAAGCCACTGGCTTTTGTGTCCATGGGCCATTCTTCGGGAACCATGTAGCCCTCCTGTTTGCTTTCTGCTTTGCTTTGATCACTCATATTTGCTTTATTGTGTTTGGCCTTCTGGAGATACAAAAGCTTTTTGTTCACTAGGAATGGAATGGAATAGAATAGAATAGAATAGAATAGAATAGAATAGAATAGAATAGAATAGAATAGAATAGAATAGAATAGAATAGAATAGAATAGAATAGAATAGAATAGAATAGAATAGAATAGAATAGATCTTCTAGTCCAACCCACTGCTCAGACAGGAAACCCTATACCAGGGGTAGGCAACCTTGGCTCTTTTATGACTCGTGGACTTCAACTCCCAGAATTCCTGGGAGTTGAAGTCCACGACTCATAAAAGAGCCAAGGTTGCCTACCCCTGCCCTATATCATTTCAGACAAATGGTGGTCCAATATCTTCTTAAAAACAATTTCTGGAGGCAAGTTGTTCCACTGATTAATTGTTCTGTCAGGAAATTTCTTCTTAGTTTTAGGTTGCTTCTCTCCTTGATTAGTTTCCATCCATTGCTTCTTGTCCTGCCCTCAGGTGCCTTGGAGAATAGCTTGACTCCCTGTTCTTTGTGGCAACCCCTGAGATATTGGAACACTATCATGTCACCCCTCGTCCTTTTCTTCATTAAACTTGACATACCCAATTCCAGTAACCATTCCTTATATGTTTTAGCCTCCAGGCCCCTGATCACCTTTGTTGCTCTTCTAGAGTCTCAACATCTTTTTTACATCGTGGTGACCAAAACTGGATGCAGTATTCCAAGTGTGGCCTTACCAAGGCATTGTAAAGTGGTATTAGTACTTCACGTGATCTTGATTCTATCCCTCTGTTAATGCAGCCTACCACTGTGTTGGCTTTTTTGGCAGCTGCAGCACACTGCTGGGTCATATTTAAGTGATTGTCCACTAAGACTCCGAGATACCTCTCACAGTTACTACTACTGAGCCAGGTACCACCTATACTATACCTGTGCATTTGGTTTTTCTTGCCTAAATGTATAACGTTACTTTTTTCACCATTGAATTTCATTTTATTAGATAGCGCCCAATGTTCAAGTCTATCAAGATCCTTCTGTATCTTAAGCCTATCTTCTGGAGTGTTGGCTATTCTTGTCAGCTTAGTGTCATCTGCAAATTTGATGAGTTTCCCATCTATCATGGATGAAGATGTTGAAGAGCACTGGGCCCAGAACATAGCCCTGGGGCACCCCACTACACACTTCCCTCCATGTAGATACAGTTCCATTGAGGACCACATACTGAGTACAGCCGATCAGCCAGCTACAAATCCATCTGGTGGTGATGCTGTCTAACCCACATTTTTCTATCTCATCAAGTAGTAGGTTGTGATCTACTTTATCAAATGCCTTACTGAAGTCCAAGTAAATTATATCCACAGCATTCCTCTGATCCACTAATTTTGTCACAAAGAATGCAATAAGATTTGTCTGGCATGATCTGTTTTTGACAAACCCATATTGGCTTTTGGTTATGACTTTGTTTGCCTCTAGGTGTTCATTGATTCGTTGCTTGATTATCTTTTCCAAGATCTTTCCAGGTATTGAGGTCAGGCTGATAGGTCTGTAATTCCGTGGATCTATTTTTTTTTTCCTTTTTTGAAGATGGGAACTACATCAGCTCTTTTCCAGTCCTCTGGTACTTCCCCAGTGCTCCAGGATCTTTGAAAGATATACAGGTGAAACTCAAAAAATTAGAATATCGTGCAAAAGTTCATTTATTTCAATAATGCAACTTAAAAGGGGAAACTAATATATGAGATGGACTCATTACATGCGAAGCAAGATAGTTCAAGCTGTGATTTGTCATAATTATGATGATTATGGCTTACAGCTCATGAAAACCCCAAATCCACAATCTCAGTAAATTAGAATATTGTGAAAAGGTGCAATATTCTAGGCTCAAAGTGTCCCACTCTAATCAGCTAATTAAGCCATAACACCTGCAAAGGGTTCCTGAGCCTTTAAATGGTTTTTCAGTCTGGTTCAGTAGGAATCACAATCATGGGGAAGACTGCTGACCTGACAGTTGTGCAGAAAACCATCATTGACACCCTCCATAAGGAGGGAAAGCCTCAAAAGGTAATTGCCAAAGAAGTTGGATGTTCCCAAAGTGCTGTATCAAAGCACATTAATAGAAAGTTATGTGGAAGGGAAAAGTGTGGAAGAAAAAGGTGCACAAGCAGCAGGGATGACCGCAGCCTGGAGAGGATTGTCAGGGAAAGGCCATTCAAAAGTGTTGGGGACTTTCACAAGGAGTGGACTGAGGCTGCAGTCAGTGCATCAAGAGCCACCACACACAGACGGATCCTGGACATGGGCTTCAAATGTCGTATGCCTATTGTCAAGCCGCTCCTGAACAACAAACAACGTCAGAAGCGTCTTACCTGGGCTAAAGAAAAACAGACCTGGTCTGTTGCTCAGTGGTCCAAAGTCCTCTTTTCTGATGAGAGCAACCTTTGCATCTCATTTGGAACCAAGGACCCAGAGTCTGGAGGAAGAATGGAGAGGCACACACTGCAAGATGCTTGAAGTCCAGTGTGAAGTTTCCACAGTCTGTGTTGATTTGGGGAGCCATGTCATCTGCTGGTGTTGGTCCACTGTGCTTCGTTAAGTCCAGGGTCAACGCAGCCATTTACCAGGAGATTTTTGAGCACTTCATGCTTCCTTCCGCAGACGAGCTTTATGGGGATGCTGACTTCATTTTCCAGCAGGACTTGGCACCTGCCCACACTGCCAAAAGCACCAAAACCTGGTTCAATGACCGTGGGATTACTGTGCTTGATTGGCCAGCAAACTCGCCTGACCTGAACCCCATAGAGAATCTATGGGGCATTGCCAAGAGAAAGATGAGAGACATGAGACCGAACAATGCAGAAGAGCTGAAGGCCGCTATTGAAGCATCCTGGTCTTCCATAACACCTCAGCAGTGCCACAGGCTGATAGCTTCCATGCCACGTCACATTGAGGCAGTAATTGCTGCAAAAGGGGCCCAAACCAAGTACTGAGTATATATGCATGCTTATACTTTTCAGAGGTCCGATATTGTTCTATGTACACTCCTTGTTTTATTGATTGCATGTAATATTCTAATTTTCTGAGATTGTGGATTTGGGGTTTTCATGAGCTGTACGCCATAACCATCACAATTATGACAAATCACGGCTTGAACTATCTTGCTTTGCATGTAATGAGTCTATCTCATATATTAGTTTCCCCTTTTAAGTTGCATTACTGAAATAAATGAACTTTTGCACGTTATTCTAATTTTTTGAGTTTCACCTGTAGTTCAGTGGTTCTGAGATCATGTCTGCCAGTTCCTTGAGAACCTTGGGGTGTAATCAAACTGTTCCTGGTGATTTGACCTTGTCTAGGGTGGACAGCTGCTCACTTACCATTTTGTTGCCTATTTTAACTTGTCTTTCTAATCTGTTTTTTACGGTACTGTTTTTGATAGGTTGGACTCTTTTCCCTTTGTGTAAAAAGGAATGCAAAAAATTAGTTAAGTAGTTCTGCTTTCTCCCTGTTGCTTGTCACCTTCTTGCCACTTTCTCCCACTAATGCACCAAGCATTTCCTTGACTTTTTTCTTGTTTTTTACATGTTGAAAGAAGCTTTTTTTGTCATTTTTGACTTTTGTCGCAAATCTTAGTTCATTTTTGAGCTTTAGCTTTCCTCACTTCATCTTTCCAGGCTCGGACTATTTGCTGATATTCTGCCTTAGTTATGTGCCCCTCTTTCCACTTTTTATGCTTGTCCTTTTTGTCTTTCAATTTATCAGAGTTCTTTATGCACCCATGCTGGTTTCTTTTGAGAGCTGTTATATTTACTCTTTGTTGGTATTGTGCTAAACTGGGCTTTTATAATTCCACTTTTCAAAATTTCCTAAGCTTCTTGAGTTCTTTTCCCCTTGAGGATTCTCATCCATGGACTCCTTCCCAAGCTCTCTCTAAGGTAATTGAAATTAGCTCTCTTAAAATCCAAGACTCTAGTTTGAGTATGTTCTATTCCTTGTCCTTGCATAATGTTGAATTCCAATCTTGCATGATCACTCCCCCGCACAAAGGTTCCTGTTCAACACCTTCTATCATTTCATCTGTGTTAGTGAGAATTAAGTTCAATATGGCTGATCCCCTAGTTCCCTTCTCTACTTTTTGGGAGACAAAGTTGTCTGCTAGGTTTGTCAGGAACCTGTTTGATCTTCCACTTGGTGCAGAGTTTGTCTCCCAGTTGATATCAGGGTAATTAAAGACCCCCATTACTATTGTGATGTGCTTCCTACATACCTTAGTTAACTGACTAGCAAAAAGTTCATCTATTTTCTCTGCTTGGTTGGGTGGCCTATAGTATACACCTATTGCAATGTCATTTTTTCCCCTTTTATATTGACCCAAATGCATTCAAGACAGTTTTCATCATTGTTGTGCTCTATTTCTGTAGAGATGTAGTTATTTCTTATATACTGTATAGTGCAACTCCACCTCCTCTTTTATTTGGTCTGTTTCTTTTAAATAATTTAAATCCCTCTAGCTGTATGTTCCATTTGTGGGTTTTATCCCACCAAGTTTCCATAATGGTAACAATATATCTCCCCTCATTTACTTGAATTTCTAACTCACCCTGTTTATTGCTCATACTCTGTGCATTGGTATATAGCAGGGCTTTTCAACCTTTTCACCCATTGTGCCACTTAGGATATGGCAACATCCGAGTACCACCAGTCACCTAGCAAGGTGTTAAAAACTTGATGACCAAAAAAAAAAGGGAAAAAAGTGATGAAGTACAGGTAGTCCTTGACTTACAACTGTTCGTTTAGTGACTGTTCAAAGTTATAATGGCACTGAAAAAATTGCCCCCCCCCCAAGCCACAGCCGAGCAAGACACCTGCCTGCCTGCCCGGTGGCGCTCTTCCTCCTGTCCGAGGTTTTCATTGTTGTGAGCATTTCTGTTGGGGATTGGCAGCGGGGGTGGGGTGGGGGTGTTTGGTTTTTATTCTCCCTGTCTGCTGGGTGGTTGCAGCAGGTTTTGGTCACTTCACATGACCCTGGGACACTGACCGTCATAAATATGAATCAGTTGCCAAGCATCTGAATGTAAATCACAAGACCCTGGAGATGCTGCAACATTCCAGCTGATTGGCGCTTCTTCTGGGCTCAGAAGTGCCAGGATCAGTGCCAAGCTCCAGCTGGAGCCTGGCACTGATCCTGGCGGTTCCACTGAGCCCTGACAGCACCGAAGAAGCGCTGATCTTGGCGCTTTCGCTGAGCCCTGACAGCCCTGCAGCTCCAGCCATCTCTTGCTCAGGCTTGTGGTGCTGCCGCTGGTTCAGCTCATTCCCTTCCCCGGCTACCACTTGGTCATGTACCACCTGCCAGGTGCCAATGTACCACAGGTGGTACCCGTACCACTGGTTGAAAAGCCCTGCTCTAACACATCAAGAATCATTCTTAAATTATTTTTTATCTGTCTTTTAGGTAGGAAACCATTGTGGTCTGTATGTATAAATTTGATCAAAAATTTCTTCAGTCTTTCTGCCATTATTGAGGCAAAGATTTTATAATCTACATTTAATAGTGATATTGGTCTATAATTTTTTATTTCTGTTAAATCAGAGTCTTCTTTGGGTATTAAAGTAATGTTGGCTTCAGTCCAGGTATTTGATATTTTAGCCTCCAGGAGTATTTCATTACACAGTTCTTTCACGATCGGACTTAATACATCTTGTAATGATTTATAAAACTCTGCAGGTAATCCATCTGGGCCAGGAGTCTTATCCTTTTTTTGCCTTTTTATAGCTTCTATAATCTCCATCATTTATATTTTTCCTTTTAATATGTTTTGAATATTCTCTGGAATTTTTGGTAAGTCTGCTTTTTTTAAGTACTGCTGTATTTTTTCTTTTGGAATTTCCTCTGCCTTATAGAGTATCTCATAGTAATCTTTAATAATTTCTTTCAGTCTATATGCTAACCATCTCCCCGGCTTGTTGGCATTTTCAAAGAAGTTCTGTTTAACCCTTTTAATCTGTTGAGCTGTTATTTCCATCTCGGCTAAATTTAATTTATGGTTTATTATCTCCATTTGTTTCTTAAGTATTTTCTTTTGTGGATCTATTTGTAATTCTGATTCTAACTTTCTGAATTCTTCCTTCAACTTTAACTGTTGTTGTTTCTTTTCTTTATTCTTTTTAGCAATATAAATTATAGCCAACCCTCTGAAATATGCTTTAGCCGTATCCCACACATTTTGAAGCGATGTTTTTTCTTCCTTGTTTATTTTGAACAAAAAATCCATTTCCTTTGTCGCTACTTGCAGAAATTCTTTTTCTTTCAATATAGATTTATCCAGGGACCATTATTGTATAGTGGGCTTCAGTAGGCAATGAGCAGAGCAGCATAGTTACAACATCATTTATTGACTGGAACTAGAACTAGAACATGGAGAACTGCAGGCAATTTTCTGTAATTTATACTCTGAGCCCACAGGGCCTTAACCAATCACAGTACTTGAAAAGCCAGCCCAAATATGAATATTCAAAGTTTCCCTCCAAAACAGTTGGAGTTAACAGTCAGGGTCATCTAAAGGTTAGTTTCATTTTAGCTTCACAAGCAGTTGGAGTTAAGTTAGTTTCACTTTAATAGGGCTTAACAGAACTTTATATATATTCAATACATAACACCCCTCCCCCCTAGGATAGTTATCATCCTCAGTCTGTTCAATATTCATAGTCTTTGAGAGAGTCTGGTGAACCGCCACAATGTTATTGGAGAGTCCTGTTCAAGTGGAGTATTATCCATCTCCAGTTGAACAGAGTCGTGGTGGCCGTTTAGGACATTTGAGTCCTTTTTGACTGACCCTTTGTTTACAGGTAGTCCTCGAGTTATGAATGTTTACTTAGGGAATGTTCAAGGTTGCAACATCCCCACCAAAAGTAGTTACAACCAGATCCCAAAGTTATGTTTGTTGCAACATTACAGTGGTTGTTTGCACTTACGAACAACCGCAGAGACACTGCAACATGCTACTTTAGTGCCATGCCTGAAAGTCCTGAACTACCCACGCTCACCTCCTGCACAGCCTTGGGTGCCAGAGCCCTTGTTCAGCCAGGCAGAGCAGCCTGGTGGCTGGACACAGTGCTCTTGCCCCTGCAATAGGCCTCCTATGGCCTGCCCCAGCCTGAGATACCTTGTGTGCACTTAATGACCCACACATTCGATTAGCGAATATGTGGGCCAAAGCACTAAGTGATCACATTCAAGTTATGCCATTCACTCCTACGAATTCTCAGGTTACGAATGTAATTGGCAGGTTCCATTACATTCGTAACTCAAGGACTACCTGTACGTTCTACTTCTATATACTTCTATACTTGCTTAGAAAATTCCTGGGGCCAGAACAGACTGAATATGTACATTCTTGTTCTATGTTGCCATAGTAAGAACTATAAACATGCTATTTTTTAAAAAAATGTATAGATATCTCCACATTCTTCCTAAGATGTGTGATTTTGCAAAATGCACTATAAATCCCCCAACTTTGATCTTTTGTGACTAGAGAACACCACTGAATGTTTCAATGTACTCCTTTGTAGCAGTCTTTGTATTAGACAAAGCTAAGAAGGACCGGTTGGAGGAAAGTTTCTAAAACTTTGCAATCCCGCAGCCCTTTAAAATTATAAGTGAAATTCTGCATAAAACTAAATAAAAACTAAATAATAAATAAAACTGTAATTGTTATTGGCAGATATTTTTGACAGATGTCGAGACCCATGGGTTTAACCATTCTTCAGAGTGCTCTCTGGATTTTGTTGGTTGTTTTGCATATGTAAACTTGCTGTAGGCTTCTCCCGGTAAAGCAGGAATGAGCTTTAACAGTGGTTCAGTTTTGCCTGCCTAAGCCCAATGAACTCCCCTCCCCCAGAAAAGTGCACCTCTAAATTGTTTTCTTAGGGAACCCACCATTTGAGAACACCTGGAGTAAAGTGGTCCTTAAGCAAGCGCTTATTTGTAACACATAGCATTTTGAGAAATCTGGTCTTGCCTAAAAATTCCAGCCTCTTCAAAAAAGAAATGTGGCCTTTGAAACCATGTTATGTTCCTTTCACTTGCTTGTCTAGAATTCAGTCCACTGCAGCCAGGTTTCCTTAGTGCAGGACACTGGCTGCCCATGTCCTGCATTGCGGGTTTCCTGTCTCTGCCCATCCTGGATGTTTTTTTGGGGGGGGTTTGTGACCTTTGCCATCTGTTTTGACAATCCTATCCCAGATGAACTGTATCTCCCGCCCATGAGGAAAATTGATGGAATTTTGAACGATCATAAGAAAAAGGTGCTGAAGAGAATGTCACTGAATCCGTCACTACAGGTATGGAAAGAGGGCAAGTAGAATATGCTATTTCCCCACAGACTGATATTGGAAAAGGGTATTTATTCTAAGTATAGACTTTGCTTTGTTGCCAAGATTTGGCTCAAGTGTTTTCTTCCCATTCACCTTCACAACAACAGTTGAGGAGAAAGGAGAGGCCCTGAAGACCAAAAGGTTTATAACACATAGTTTAACACATAGTCCCAATTGTGGTGGCTAAACAAGGGATACCTGTATGCCTTGTTGGAATGATCAGACAAGTGAAACGAAAGGGCTGTTTTTCTATATTTTAAAATGAGGCATCCTACTCCCAGCTAAGAAAAGCCATTTCCTCCCCATCCTGCTTAAAAACAGTTTATGAAATAAGAATAAATAAAATCTTCAAATACAGAGGGGAAACTGAGGTTTCTTTGGTGTCACAGTGCCCAGGCTCTAGACATGCAGTACATGTTGGACCAAGGGTATGGAACTGGGACTTTAGGATCACCTCATTTTCAGGACCTTGTACTATTGGTGTCTGCTTGAATAGTCTGTAGTTCATTTTTTCTAATCTTATTTATTTATTTATTTAGTTATATTTATATACCGCCCTTTCCCTGAGGACTCAGGGCGGTTTACAGGGAATTAAAAAATCCAACATACAAAAGTTAAAACCGAATTAAAAAATATTAAATTGACCCTGTACACAATTAAAACCCCAATTAAAATTTCTCCTCAGCCTTGGCCCGAGAGCTCAAAGAGCCAGGTCTTCAGGCCCCGGCGGAATGATCGGAGGTCGGGGGCCTAATCAATGAGAATCCTGTTAAGTAGTGATGTTTTTGTCTGTTTCAAGGAAAGTAGTAGTCTGGTCCTACTTATATACAGGGGCAGTTCTCCCCTAGACCACCTCCTGCCTCTAATCTGTTGTCTCTTGAGTCTTTTCAATGGCTATACCCAACTTTATTATTTCAGGATGTCCCCATCTCTCTCTATATTTAAATATCTGATTTGTCTAGTCCCTAACATCTTGGGATCTTTGTAACAACAGAAAGTGGAATAAATTGACCCAACAACTGGAGGTTGTAAGAAGCTGCTTCTTCTCACATTTACTTCCCCATCCAGGAGGCACTCCACATGTTCCCCCAACTCCATGCTGAGACATGTGATACAACAGTTAAGTTGTGCCCAGGTGGTGATCCTTACAACCGCAAGACACTCAACAAACTCAAGAAGAATGTATCGAAACCACAGGTAAGTGTAGTGGATGAAGGTGGTGCCCAGGATCTGTGGCAAACATATTCATTTACACTAATTACTCATATTTCTCTTTTCCGCCAGAGAGCTCAAGGTAAGAATAGTTGTGCTTCTACTCATCTTCTGTTTTATGCTCACATACAGTGAGGGAAAAAATTATTTGATCCCCTGCTGATTTTGTACGTTTGCCCACTGACAAAGAAATGATCAGTCTATAATTTTAATGGTAGGTTTATTTTAACAGTAAGAGACAGGATAACAACAAAAAAACTCAGAAAAATGCATTTCAAAAGTTATAAATTGATTTGCATTTTAATGAGTGAAATAAGTATTTGACCCCTTCGCAAAATATGACTTAGTACTTGGTGGCAAAACCCTTGTTGGCAATCACAGAGGTTAGGTGTTTCTTGTAGTTGGCCACCAGGTTTGCACACATCTCAGGAGGGATTTTGTCCCATTCCTCCTTGCAGATCCTCTCCAAGTCATTAAGGTTTCGAGGCTGACGTTTGGCAGCTCGAACCTTCAGCTCCCTCCACAGATTTTCTATGGGATTAAGGTCTGGAAACTGGCTCAGCCACTCCAGGACCTTAATGTGCTTCTTCTTAAGCCACTCCTTTGTTGCCTTGGCCATGTGTTTTGGGTCATTGCCATGCTGGAATACCCATCCACAACCCATTTTCAATGCCCTAGCTGAGGGAAGGAGGTGGTCACCCAAGATTTGACGGTACATGGCCCCGTCCATCGTCCCTTTGATGCGGTGAAGTTGTCCTGTCCCCTTAGCAGAAAAACACCCCCAAAACATAATGTGTCCACCTCCATGTTTGACAGTGGAGATGGTGTTCTTGGGCTGATAGACAGCATTCCTCCTCCTCCAAACACAGCGAGTTGAGTTGATGCCAAAGAGCTTGATGTTGGTCTCATCTGACCACAACACTTTCACCTAGTTCTCCTCTGAATCATTCAGATGTTCATTGGCAAACTTCAGACAGGCCTGTACATGTGCTTTCTTGAGCAGGGGGACCTTGCGGGCGCTGCAGAATTTCAGTCCTTCACGGCATAGTGTGTTACCAATTATTTTCTAGGTGACTATGGTCCCAGCTGCCTTGAGATCATTGACAAGATCCTCCCATGTAGTTCTGGGCTGATTCCTCACTGTTCTCATGATCATTGAAACTCCACGAGATGAACTCTTGCATGGAGCCCCAGACCGATGGAGATTCACAGTTATTTTGTGTTTCTTCCATTTTCGCACCAACTGTTGTCACCTTCTCAGCAAGCTGCTTGGCGATAGTCTTGTAGCCCATTCCAGCCTTGTGTAGGTCTACAATCCTGTCCCTGACATCCTTGGACAGCTCTTTGGCCTTGGCCATGGTGGAGAGTTTGGAATCTGATTGATTGATTGCTTCTGTGGACAGGTGTCTTTTATACAGGTAACAAGCTGACATTAGGAGTACTCCCTTTAAGTGAGTACTCTAATCTCAGCTCGTTACCTGTATAAATGACACCTGGGAGCCAGAAATCTTGCTGATTCATAGGGCAGGGCTTTTCAACCTTTTCACAGATTGTACCACTTTTAGGACATGACAATATTTGAGTACCACCAGTGCTTAGCAAGGTGTCAAAAACTTGATGACTAAAAAAAGGGGGAATTTTGGGTTTTACTGATTAGATTCATTTGTTGTTATGGAAATTGCTACTTTATAATATTATGGAAAAGTAAAAAGTTGAGGTTCAATGTTAATGCTTCCTTCTACTGCAACAGAGGAAGTCTGTTCTTTTTCCCTTCTCCCCCTCACTTTTTCCCCTTTTTCCTCCCCACTGTATCCTATTATTTGCTTTTGTATTTTTGTATTTTATTCTATAATGTAGTAAAATATTACAAACTGTAGAAAAAAGTAAAAAAGTACCTGTTTTAAAATTTTCGGTGGCTGTTCCTTTCCTGAATCATTTTCCCTTTGCACTGACAAATGTATGATGAATTTATCCATGTTTATTAATATGCAGCACTACCAGCTAGCTCAGGGGTCTTCAAACCTGGCACTTTTAAGACTTGTGGACTTCAACTCCCTGAATTCCTCAGCCATCATGGCTGGATGAGGAATTCTGGGAGTTGAAGTCCACAGGTCTTAAAGTTGCTAAGTTTGTAGACCCCTGAGTTAGCTGGTCTGCCCTTCTTTTTTTCTTCCTCTCCTCTCCTCTTCTTCCTCCCTGCCTTCTGAGCTCTCTTCCACAGTGCAGTAAGAATGCACCTCCCCACACCCCCATCCCTTCCCTATACGCTTAAAGAGACAGGAGCAAGAAAGGCTCACAAAAGCCTCCCAGAATAAAGAAACACTAAACTGTGTGTGTGTGTGTGTGTGTGTGTGTGTGTGTGTGTGTGTGTGTGTCTTTAAACTGCCTCAGGCTTGTCTCAGTTTAAACAATGTAGCAAAGGTTCACCAGTTGCAAAAAGCAATAACCTTAAATTAAGCCTGTTTACCTACAAAGAAAACTTGCTAAAAGCCATAGACAGACTCAAGATAAGGGGGTAAAACTAATTACATTTGTTTAAACTTAAAGGAATTAAACCTATGGAAGCCAACACTTTGGACTCATTGCTGGCCTTTGTGAAACAGACTAAAATATTCCAATAACCAAAGCACATAAACAGAGCCTCTGAATTATAAAACGCTGTAAAAACTATAAAAATCCTTACGGTAATCCATTCAAGCTGCCAGCTGATCAGGAACCCACTGGCTTCCGAAATAAACCCACCTCCTTTCCGACATGCTCATCTCCCGGCTTTTCATTTCATCAGCGCTGATTGCACTCTCCTGGCTGCTACTTCTTCCCTGTCCCTGTTTCCTCCCTGCCTGCTGAGCTCTCCTTCCACAGCTTCTTCTCCGTCCCCTTCTCTTTCCCTGTTGTCTTTTTTCCCCTTTCCCACCAAAACCACCTCCTTTTATATCCTTTCCTCTCCTCCCCTTTTTTCTTCAGTTCACCTCCAGCTCCGCCAATCAGCTGGAGCCCTGCCAGAGCTCCTGGGGATTCTGCTGAGCCCCAACAGCGCTGCAGCTCCAGCTGCCTCTCCCTCAGGCTTGGGTTGCTTCAGCTCATTCCCCTCCCTGGCTACACTTCTCTAGGATGGTCATGTACCACGTGCCAAAGTACCACAGGTGGTACGCGTACCACCGGTTGAAAAGCCCTGTGATAGGGGATCAAATACTTATTTCACGTATTAAAATACAAATCAATTTATAACTTTTTTGAAATGTGTTTTTCTGGATTTTTGTGTTGCTATTCTGTCTCACACTGTTAAAATAAACCTACCATTAAAGTTATAGACTGATCATTTCTTTGTCAGTGGGCAAACATACAAAATCAGCAGGGGATCAAATATTTTTTTCCCTCACTGTAAATGCCATTTTTAATATTTTCCCTTGGGAATTCTAAGTTTATAAAATATACAAACATTTGATATTGGGAATTTAAAACTTCCAGCATTGAGAACTGTAACTTCAACAAGTATTTTACATTTTCAGTTTTGAAAATTTAATACAGATAGTCCTCACTTAACAACCCTAATTGGGACCAGAGTTTCCATCACTAAGCGAAATGGTTATTAGACGAAACATCATGTAACCGCACTATTGATTCACCCATTGTAAATAATTGTAATCTTTGCCCTATGTGGACATGTTATTGTTTTATGGTTTGTTATCGTTACTCTGGAGCTGATCTGTATGCCCACAGGGGGGTTTCTCCCTCTTGGGCATGACCAACCGCCTGTTTCTACACTCCCCTTAATGACGAGCCCAGTTGTTGGGACTCCGAGAGGTGGCTGGGCTTAGACAGGGGCCTAGTGTTGAGACACGTTAAGAGGCCCCTGATACATTTTTTAGCCGGTTATTTTAAAAGGTTAGGGAGGGGGAGGGATAGTAGAGTGGGGAGGGAATTATTAACCGGCACTCAGTCTGGGCCTGTTAGGGGTCCCGACGAGATGGGGTTGGGGGAGGTGGTTGCTGGTTCTGTGAATGTTGGGGTGGGGCTTCAAATCCCCACGACGATAGGGAATGGCAGCAGGTGGTTGCACGGAGGGCCGTATCAACACCTGGGATCGCGCCCCCGCTGTCTGCGTGCGGTGGCGCGCTCCGACCCTCCGGTTAGCACCCTTTTCCCTGGGGATGAGGGTGATCAGGCCCCTGAGCTTAGGCTGGTTTATTTTAACGCCAGATCCGTCGTTAACAAGGCTCCCCTCATTCAGGATTTGATCGAGGAGGAATGTGCGGATCTGGTGTGCATCACGGAGACTTGGTTGGGCTCGGAGGGAGGGGCTCCTCTGACCGAGTTATGCCCTCCAGGTTTCCGTGTGCTACACCAGCCACGGGCTCAGGGTAGGGGTGGAGGGGTGGCGGTGGTTGTTCGGGAGACTTTATGCCCGCGGGAGACCACCATTGTCCAGATGGCCGGGAGTGAGTCCCTCCTCCTGAGATGTGGCCCTCAGGCTCAGTTGGGCTTGTTGCTCACATACCTGGCGCCCAGCTGTGTGGCAACAGCCCTGCCCGAGCTGCTCGACACCCTCTCAGGGTTGGCGGTGGAGTTCCCCAGGCTTATAGTTCTGGGGGACTTCAATTTGCCTTCACTGGGAGGGTCGTCTGAGTTAGCTCGGGAGTTCATGGCTTCCATGACGGCCATGGGCCTGATCCAAGTTCGCCTGGTGCGCCAGTTGCGACCCTATCTGGACCGAGATGCCCTACGCACAGTCACTCATGCGCTCGTGACCTCCCGTTTAGACTACTGCAACGCTCTCTACATGGGGCTGCCCTTGAGGACCACTCGGAGGCTTCAGCTGGTGCAGAATGCGGCCGCGCGAGTTGTGATGGGGGTTTCCCGATACTCCCATGTAACACCTCTACTCCGCGAGCTGCATTGGCTCCCGGTTGCCCTCCGGGTGAGATTCAAGGTGCTGGTAATGACCTATAAAGCCCTAAATGGCTTGGGTCCGGGTTATTTGAGGGAACACCTGCTGCCGGCATCAAGCTCCCTTCGTCCAGTGCGCTCCCACAGGGAGGGTCTTCTCAGGGTACCGCCGGTCAGAGACTGCCGGTGGACAACACCCAGGGATAGGGCCTTCTCAGTGGGTGCGCCCGCCCTTTGGAACCAGCTGCCAGTGGAGCTTAGGACCGCCCCCGACCTCCGTTCGTTCCGCCGGGACCTGAAGACCTGGCTCTTCAAGCTCTCTGGCCCAGGCTGAGAATTTTAATTTTAACTGGGGTTTTATTTGTTCAGGGACGGATATAATTTGTTTTAATCTGTTTTTAACTTTTGTATATTTTGTTTTAATCACCCTGTAAACCGCCCTGAGTCCTTCGGGAAAGGGCGGTATATAAATATAATAAAATAAATAAATAAATAAATACTTAGCGACGGCAGTTCCTGTAGTCTCGGTTGCCAACATTAGGTGAGAACCTCATGCTTCTCTTGCCCTGTCACACTCACCTCCGGTCCAACTCCACCCACCCACCTGTCTCCCCCCCCCCATCTCTGGCCTTTTGACTGCCCTGCACTTCACCACCACTGCCTACCCCTGCTGTTCCCCACCAGCCCCAGCTGACCTTTGCTGTCTTCTTCCTCCCACTATTAATGAGGTGCACTCAGCCAAGACAGCATCTGGCGCTTTGTGAGACTGCCACAAGACTATGAGGCCTCTGGGCATGCCTCATTAGCAGTGGGAGGAAGAAAGCAAAGGTCAGCTGAGAGCAGTGGGGAGCAGCTGGAATAGGTGGCAGTGGAGTGCAGGATGATCAAAAGGCCAGAGATTGGGGGGAAATTGGCAGGTGGGGGGAATTGAAGCACACACTGTGGTTGTAAATGCAGGCAGGCTGCCGAGCACCCAAATGTTTAACATGTGACCAGAGAGGCATTGCAACAGCTGTAGCCTCAAGGACTGGGCATTACTACCATAGGTTTGGCACCATTGTAACTGAATGGTTGTTGAAGAAAAGGGTCATTAAGTGAGGACTACCTGTATGTCTTTATGGAGGAAAATACTCAGATCTTGATAGTCTAAGAAACCATTAGGATTTACAAATTTCTATTTATCAGCAATATCTCTGGATTTTTTTTCCTCCCTGCTTTTTAAACTGTGGCTTGAAATGCACTTTGTCTTAAGAAAAATGGGCAGAAGAAAGGAAAAGAGATATACTGTAAGTCTCTATTGCCATCAACAGCTGTGGAGATGAAAGGCTTAACCAATGTAGGACTTGTGAAGTAAACTATTGTAGATGGAAGGAAGAATGATATTAATAGATCTTTCAGCCAACAGATGTGGCAGTTATGGAAGTTCAAGCCTATCCCTTCAGGAGGAAATCAGTTTTTGAAAGCTGTGTAGTAGATTTTGGCAGGAAAGGGGAGTAAAAGAATGTAAGTTAAGAGTGGAAGCTTAGTGATGGACATGAAAGTGAGGGGTAAGAAAATCTACCTTTTCATTTCATATTTTTGAGTACTCCATTCCATTTATGTTTTCTCTTTTAACTTGGAGAAAAAAATCTCTCTTTTGTAAATTATAAAATGGACTTTACAATGGCATCTTTCATCCTCACCTCCACTTCTTGCATTCTGAAACAGCATTGTCCATCAAACACCTGATTCTGTGGCTTCATTCCTGCACCTCATTCTCCTGCATGGATAGACCAGGCCCATTGATTGCCCTAACTGAAATTCCAGATATTAAGGTGGAGATGGGTTCATGTAACAGGAAGGAAAGAGTTTTAAGTTTGTTAAACAGTTTTAACAAAGGCTGAAATGAGAATATGAGGGCAGGTGAAAACTTCCTAGGTTTTTTTTTAATTAATCACAGAGGGAATATTGAATATAAGACTTTAGAAGTTCATGGCTGTTGTAAAATTATATGGAAATGTAACATGCAGTGGTTTCCCTTTACTCTTTGTCCTTATTGCTGACAGGAATTCAATGTGGAAGCAGAGAAATCCCTTTTCTACACTCTCTACCATTCCCTTCACCACTA
Organism: Vipera berus; assembly: GCF_964194415.1. NCBI lineage: Eukaryota > Metazoa > Chordata > Lepidosauria > Squamata > Viperidae > Vipera > Vipera berus. Next base: position 28,408,628 of record NC_138210.1, on the reverse strand, counting down.
CAAATACCACACCTTTCTGCGTTGTAAGGATGAGGTAAGTAAAGGTCCTGAGTAAACCCCATTTGGGGTTGCAGGTTGTTTGATTTATAACCTGTCTTTCATTCAGGAGCTCAACGCATAGCATTGCTTCCTCTCATTTTTTTTCCACAACAACTTTGGGAGGTAGGTTTTGCTGAGGGAGAGTGAATGACCAAAAGTCATCCAGTGTGTTTCCGTGGCTGAGTGTGGACTTGAACCTGCATCACTCCACCTGTGTCCTTCCCAAGGACCTGAGATAAGTGTGTTAAAGATATTGCCACAGGATGGAAGGCAGGGGTCTTCAAACTTGGCCCTTTTATGACTTGTGGACTTCAACTCCCAGAATTCGTCAGCCAGCGTGCCTGGCTGAGGAATTCTGGGAGTTGAAGTCCACAAGTCATAAAAGGGCCAAATTTGAAGACCCTGATGTAAGGTGTTCCAAGTGAAGCCGCCTTTTACAATTGACTGATACAGGTACAGGTAGTCCTCAACTTACAACAGTTCATTTAGTGACCAAAGTTACAACAGCACTGAAAAAAATAATTTATGACCATTTTTCATGCATCCCCATAGACACGTGATCAAAATTCAGATGCTTGGTAACTGTTGCATATTTATGACCAGGGCTTTTTTTGTCATAGAACGCCCAGAACGGAGTTCCGGCACCTTTTTTTGGATGGAACCTTGTAGGGTAGGCAAGGCGGGTTGTATGACATGTGTGAGTTCCAGCACCTTTTTCTTTTACAAAAAAAGCACTGTTTATGACAGTTGCAATGTCCTGGGGTCATGTGATCACCATTGTGAAGCAAAGTCAGTGGGGAAGCCAGATTCACTTAACCGTGTTACTAACTTAACAACTGCAGTGATTCACTTAACAACTGTAGCAAGAAAGGTCATAAAATGGCAAAATTCACTTAACTATCTCACTTAGCAACAGAAATTTTGGGCTCAGTTGTGGTCATAAGTTGAAGACTACCTGTATTTTGGGATTTTCTCCAGTTCTACTATTATTATGTTTCATCGCACAGTCAGCCAAATGTTTAGACTGGATTTGCCATTTTTGTCTACCTGTTGAGTCCTTTCCAAGAACCTGGGATAGGCAGATGTGGATGTTTGATTGTATTACAGATATCCTTGCAGGATGGAAGCTGTTCCAAGTAAGGCTGCCTTTTGCAATTAACTGATGGTAAATTTCTCAGTGCCAATGGTGTTCAAGTGGTGCTCCAGTTGTTTTGGGATTGCACCCAAGGTGCCTATGACTATTGGTACTACCTTTGCTTGCCTTTACCACAGTCTTTCTATTTCTATTTGCAGGTCTTTGTATTTCGTTATCTTCTCAAGTTCTTTCTCGTCTATTCTGCTGTCTCCAGACACTGCCACCTCCACCATCCAGACTTTTTTGTCTGTCTTATCAACAATTGTTAAGTCTGGGGTGTTATGTGGCAGGAGCCTGTCTGTTTGAATTCTAAAGTCCCAGAGCAATTTAGCTTCTTCATTTTGTATTGCTTTCTCTATTTTATGGTCCCACCAGTTCTTGCTTGCAAGCAAATGGTATTTCTTGCAGATCTTACAATGCACCATTGTTGCTACTTTGTCATGCCGCTGCTTGTAGTCAGTCTGTGTGATCTTCTTGCAGCAGCTTACCAGGTGGTCCACTGTTTCTTCAGCTTCTTTGCATAGGCAGCACTTACTGTGTGTTGCTGTCTTCTCAATTTTGACTTTGTATGCATTTGTCCTTAAGGCTTGGTCTTGTGCAGCCAGAATTGTTCCCTCAGTCTCTTTCTTCAACTTTCCTGCTGTTAGCCATTGCCAGATCTTGTTATCTGCTTTCCCTGCTATTTTTTTAATGTACTGGCCATGTACACGGAATTTGAAACTGTATTATGATGCGGTGGCCTTGACATGGGTTAGTGATTGGCTCAACTTACCGGTAACTAATAAGAGAATACTTCACCTTGAGGGTTGGGATTTGGTATATGGGTGTCATGCATATTTGCTTTATGATAAGAAGGTGGATAGGGCTTTTAAATCTCATATTCTTAGAAATGCCTTGTTGCGTGTCTGGAAAAAGTATTATTATAAGTTAAATTATAAAATACCGATTTGGGGAATTCCTGGACACGCGATAGAAGGTGTATCTATGGGAGTGGGTTTGGATATGTTTTCCTATAAGGAATTACTTAGATTTGAAGGGAATGATTGGCAACTTAAATCATTAGAGGAGTTAAGACAAGAAAACATAAGTTACTCTTGGTTTCAATATACTCAATTGAAAGCTAGGTGGAAGTTGGATCAGAAGGTTGGCATCACAATTATAGATGAAAATTTAGTAAAACAAATTAGAGATTTAAATCGTGCACATATAAAGAGGATATATAATGTTTTAATCGAACTGGACTCAGAAACGGAATAGGTTAAAGATTGTATGATAAAGTGGGCACAAAATATTCAGGAACCAATTTCGCTGGATACTTGGGAGGTAATTTGGGTTAGAAATGTTAAATTTACTCAGGCTCAAAATTTAAGAGAAAATTTTTATAAAATGTTTTATACAGGGAGTGCAGAATTATTAGGCAAGTTGTATTTTTGAGGATTAATTTTATTATTGAACAACAACCATGTTCTCAATGAACCCAAAAAACTCATTAATATCAAAGCTGAATATTTTTGGAAGTAGTTTTTAGTTTGTTTTTAGTTATAGCTATTTTAGGGGGATATCTGTGTGTGCAGGTGACTATTACTGTGCATAATTATTAGGCAACTTAACAAAAAACAAATATATACCCATTTCAATTATTTATTTTTACCAGTGAAACCAATATAACATCTCAACATTCACAAATATACATTTCTGACATTCAAAAACATAACAAAAACAAATCAGTGACCAATATAGCCACCTTTCTTTGCAAGGACACTCAAAAGCCTGCCATCCATGGATTCTGTCAGTGTTTTGATCTGTTCACCATCAACATTGCGTGCAGCAGCAACCACAGCCTCCCAGACACTGTTCAGAGAGGTGTACTGTTTTCCCTCCTTGTAAATCTCACATTTGATGATGGACCACAGGTTCTCAATGGGGTTCAGATCAGGTGAACAAGGAGGCCATGTCATTAGATTTCCTTCTTTTATACCCTTTCTTGCCAGCCACGCTGTGGAGTACTTGGACGCGTGTGATGGAGCATTGTCCTGCATGAAAATCATGTTTTTCTTGAAGGATGCAGACTTCTTCCTGTACCACTGCTTGAAGAAGGTGTCTTCCAGAAACTGGCAGTAGGACTGGGAGTTGAGCTTGACTCCATCCTCAACCCGAAAAGGCCCCACAAGCTCATCTTTGATGATACCAGCCCAAACCAGTACTCCACCTCCACCTTGCTGGCGTCTGAGTCGGACTGGAGCTCTCTGCCCTTTACCAATCCAGCCACGGGCCCATCCATCTGGCCCATCAAGACTCACTCTCATTTCATCAGTCCATAAAACCTTAGAAAAATCAGTCTTGAAATATTTCTTGGCCCAGTCTTGACGTTTCAGCTTGTGTGTCTTGTTCAGTGGTGGTCGTCTTTCAGCCTTTCTTACCTTGGCCATGTCTCTGAGTATTGCACACCTTGTGCTTTTGGGCACTCCAGTGATGTTGCAGCTCTGAAATATGGCCAAACTGGTGGCAAGTGGCATCTTGGCAGCTGCACGCTTGACTTTTCTCAGTTCATGGGCAGTTATTTTGCGCCTTGGTTTCTCCACACGCTTCTTGCGACCCTGTTGACTATTTTGAATGAAACGCTTGATTGTTCGATGATCACGCTTCAGAAGCTTTGCAATTTTAAGAGTGCTGCATCCCTCTGCAAGATATCTCACTATTTTTGACTTTTCTGAGCCTGTCAAGTCCTTCTTTTGACCCATTTTGCCAAAGGAAAGGAAGTTGCCTAATAATTATGCACACCTGATACAGGGTGTTGATGTCATTAGACCACACCCCTTCTCATTACAGAGATGCACATCACCTAATATGCTTAATTGGTAGTAGGCTTTCGAGCCTATACAGCTTGGAGTAAGACAACATGCATAAAGAGGATGATGTGGTCAAAATACTCATTTGCCTAATAATTCTGCACTCCCTGTAGATGGCATCTGGATCCCAAAAAGTTGTCTAACATGTATCCTAACTTACAGTCTAAATGTTGGAGATGTGGTAGTTTAGAAGCCACCTATTTTCATATGTGGTGGACTTGCAGAAATATAAAAGCTTTTTGGGTTAAAATTTGGTGGAACATACAAAAGATTTTTAAGAGAAAGATAAAGTTCTCTCCGCAATTGTTTCTATTGGGTATTGTTGTAGATTGTGATGTTAAAGAAACCAATTTGATGTTGAATTTGATAACAGCAGCACGGTTACTGGTGGGACAATACTGGAAGAAGGATAGTTTGCCTACTATAGAAGAATGGGTGTTTAAAGTTTCGAATCTGGGCAGAAATGTCTAAGATTTCTGCTTATTTGAAGAATCATTCACAAGAAAGATATATTTCAGTTTGGAGGAGATGGATAGATTATATTCAGAATAAATGTGGGACTAAAAAGTTCCATTTAGCTTATGAGTAGATTTTAGAGGGATATTGTTATTAATTTTAGTGTTAGTACTTTGTATGTATTTATGTTAAAGGGGAATTAAAGCACATTATGAATTTGGTTAATTTTATATTATGGATAATCTTTAGCTAGAATATGATTATTATAACTATACCCTGTATTTAGCTCTGGGAAGTGGGGGGGAAGGGGGGTAGTTTGGGGTTGGTGGGAGTTTGGGATGTATTGTAAAATTTTGTTTATGTAAAACTCTTTAATAAAAAAAATGTACTGGCCATGTAATGCTTTGTCTTCCCATGCCTCCATCCTGTTCTTCATTTGGTCCTTCTTGTAGGTCTCTCCAGTAGTCAGTAAGCCTTCCTGATATACTATCTTCAGTGCATCTTCATCATTGTCCTTCATATATTAATAATAATAATAAAGTTGGAAGGGACCTTGGAGGTCATCTAGTCCAACCCCCTGCTCAGGCAGGAAACCCTATACCATTTCAGACAAATAGCTGTCCAGTCTCTTCTTAAAAACTTCCAGTGTTGGAGCATTCACAGCTTCTGGAGGCAGGTTGTTCCACTAATTAATTGTTCTAACTGTCAGGAAATTTCTCCTTAGTTCTAGGTTGCTTCTCTCTCTGGTTAGTTTCCATCTGTTGCTTCCTGTCCTGCCTTCAGGTGCTTTGGAGAGTAGCTTGACTCCCTCTTCTTTGTGGCAGCCCCTGAGATATTGGAACAGTGCTATCATGTCACCCCTCTTCCTTCTCTTCATTAAACTAGACATTCCCAATTCCAGCAACCGTTCCTTATATGTTTAGCCTCCAGTCCCCTGATCATCTTTGTTACTCTTCTCTGAACTCTTTCTAGACTCTCAACATCTTTTTTACATCTTGGTGACCAAAACTGGATGCAGTATTCCAAGTGTGGCCTTACCAAGACGTTATAAAGTGGTATTAATACTTCATGTGAACTTGATTCTATCCCTCTGTTAATGCAGCCTAGCACTGTGTTGGCTTTTTTGGCAGCTGCAGCACACTGCTGGCTCATATTGAAGTGATTGTCCACTAGGACTCCGAGATCCCTCTCACAGTTGCTACTATTGAGCAAGGTACCACATATACTATACCTGTGCATTTGGTTTTTCTTGCCTTAAATGTAGAACCTTATTTTTTTCACCATTGAATTTCATTTTATTAGATAGCGCTCAATGTTCAGGTCTGTCAAGATCCTTCTGTATCTTAAGCCTATCTTCTGGAGTGTTGGCTATTCCTGCCAGCTTAGTGTCGTCTGCAAATTTGATGAGTTCCCCATCTATCCCCTCATCCAAATGATGAAGATGTTGAAGAGCACTGGGCCCAGAACAGAGCCCTGGGGCACCCCACTACACACTTCTCTCCATGTAGATGCAGTTCCACTGAGGACCACATGCTGAGTACAGCCAGTCAGCCAGCTACGAATCCATCTGGTGGTGATGCTGTCTAACCCACATTTTTCTTTCTTATCAAGTAGTAGGTTGTGGTCTACTTTATCAAATGCCTTACTGAAGTCCAAGTAAATTATATCCACAGCATTCCTCTGATCCACTAATTTTGTCACAAAGAATGCAATAAGATTTGTCTGGCATGTTCTGTTTTTGACAAACCCATGTTGGCTTTTAGTAATGACTTTGTTTGCCTCTAGGTGTTCGCTGATTCGTTGCTTGATTATCTTTTCCAAGATCTTCTTCAGGCTGATAGGTCTGTAGTTTCCTGGATCTATTTTTTTCCCTTTTTTGAAGATGGGAACTACATCAGCTCTTTTCCAGTCCTCTAGTAGTTCCCCAGTGCTCCAGAATCTTTGAAAGATATAGTTCAGTGGTTCTGAGATCACGTCTGCCAGTTCTTTCAGAACCTTGGGGTGTAGTCCATCTGGTCCTGGTGATTTGAACTCATTTAGGCTGGATAGGTGCTCACTTACCATTTTGTTGCCTATTAGAAACTTGTGTTTCTAATCTGTTTTTTATGGTACTGTGTTTGATAGGTTGGACTGCTTTTTTCCCTTTGTGTAAATACGGATGCAAAAAACAAGCTGAGTAGTTCTGCTTTCTCCCTGTTGCTTGTCACCTTCTTGCCATTTTCTCCCACTAGTGGACCAATCATTTCCTTCACTTTTTTCTTGTTTTTTACATGTTGAAAGAAGCTTTTTTTCTTATTTTTTTACTTCTGTTGCAAGGTTTAATTCATTTTGAACCTTAGCTTTCCTCACTCCATCTTTGCAGGCTCGGGCTATTTGCTGATATTCTGCCTTAGTTATGTGCCCCTCTTTCCACTTTTTATACTTGTCCTTTTTGTCTTTCAATTTATCAGAGAGTTCTTTATGCAGCCATGCTGGTTTCTTTTGAGAGCTGTTATTTTAATTCTTCAGTGGTATTGTTCTTCCAAAGCCATTTTTTCTTCTTCAACCATCTGATGTATTTGCAACATTCCATGCCCACCTATTTGCCTTGGTAGATAGAGTCTGTCAATGTCACTGCGTGGATGAAGGGCATGATTCACTGTCATTGTTTTTCTGGTCTTCCTATCCATTGCTTTTAATTCTGCTTGAGTCCAGTCCACTATTCCAGCTGTGTATCTAATGACTGGAATTGCCCAGGCGTTGATTGCCTTCATGGTATTTCCTCCATTGAGTTTGGACTTTAAGATCTTCTTCACTCTCTTGATGTATTCACCTCTAATCTTTTTCTTGACTTCAGTGTGCTTGATGTTGTCAGCTTGAAGGATACCCAAGTATTTGTAGTAATCTTCCTCATCCAGACTCTTAATGTTATTTTTGTGGGGCATCTTGATTCCTTCAGTTTTCACTATTTTTCCTTGTTTGAGAGTAAGTGTGGCACATTTGTCCAAGCCAAACTTCATTGCAATATCTTGGCTATATATACGGACAGTGTTCAGCAGCGATTCTATTTCAGATGATGTTTTTCCATACAGCTTCAGATCATCCATGTAAAGGAGGTGGGATAGTCTGGCAGATGTTTTTGATGTTTGAGAGCCATGTCCTGAGTTATTCAGTATTGTTGACAGAGGAAACAGTGCAATAACAAATAGTAGTGGTGATAATGAATCTCCTTGAAATATTCCTCTCTTGATATTAACCTCTCCCAGTCTTTCTCCACTGACCTGCAACTGTGTCTTCCATTGTGCCATCGATCTTTGCACAAATTTTCTGATGTTTCTACTGACTCCTGTTATTTCTAGGCACTTGATTATCCAGTCATGTGGCAGAGAGTCAAATGCCTTTTTGTAGTCAATCCATGCCACATTCAGGTTGGTCTTCCTTTTCTTGCAGTTTTCCAAGATCATTTTGTCTATTAGGAGTTGATCTTTTGTTCCTCTGCTATTGGGGCAGTTTCCTTTCTGCTTGGGTGGAAAGAGATTGTTTTCAACTAGATGCTGTTGTACTGCATCAGCTACCACACCAGTTAGCAATTTGAAAGTTGTTGGTAAGCTGGTAATTGGCCTGTAGTTGCCTGGTGCTGCCCCTTTTGCTGGATCTTTCATTATCAGGTAGGTTTTCCCAGTTGTTAGCCACTTTTCAATTTCTCCTCCTTGTAGTATATTGTTGAACTGCTTGGCAATGAGTGGGTATATAACAGTTAGATGTTTCAACCAAAACCCATGCAGTTCATCTTCACCTGGTGCTGACCAATTTTTGATCTTCCTTGCTCTTTTTTCTAGCATTTTTGTTTTTATTACTAGTTCTTTCATTTCAACTTCTGTTTTATTTGCATCCACCTCTTTTAACCAAGCCGCATCCTTGTTGTGTTTCTTTGGGTTGTCCCATATCTGCTTCCAGAACTGCACTGTTTTTTCCTTGTCAGGTACTGACTGATTCATTGCAGTTTCTCCATTGATGGATTGGTAGAAACGTTTCTGATTGGATTGAAATTGGAGGTTCTGCCTATAATTTGCAATTCGAGCTTCGTATCTACTGATTTTCCTGGCTATAGCTGTTATTTGCTGCTTTATTATTTCCAGTGCTTCCTTGATCTTCCTTGTTTCCAAGTGGTATTTCTTGATTAGGTATTCTTTGGCCTTCTTGTTCTTCAGCTTCTTTTCTTTCATCTGTTCTAGCTTGCTTGCATGTGATCTTAACTTGCTGATCTTATTTTCTAGTCTAACCTTCCATTTTTGTGGTGCACTGTTTGTTTGTTTTTCTTCTTTGTTGATTTTGCATCCCAGGTATTCAGTTATAACTGCAGCTGTGCTGTACATTAGTTGGTTCGTTTCTTGCAGTGAATTGGTGCTTATACTTGATATTGCAGTATCTGCATCTTTTAATGCTTGTGCTAGCTGTTTCTTTGCAACAAGCTTCAATGCAGGCAGCCTTATTCTGTTGTTTTTGTGCTGTTCTAGATGCTCAGTTATTCTTTGTTTCAATTCTTTTCTTTCTTTAGTTAGAGGGCTTTGTTCTTCCTGTGGAAGAGGTGCCTGGTTTCCAAATGAAAACAATTGTATATCTGTGCTGGATTTCTCTACTGCCAACTCCCCCTGGCTTGCCTCTACATTCTGAGTTACTTCTGGCAAGGCTTTGAAATGTTTGCCCTGGGTAAACCTTTCCAGTTCTTCCAATTTTGCTTCTGTGAATACTTTATTTTGTATTATAAATTGACATTGATCTGCTAGGCTCTGTTCTGTTATTTCTGATTCTGGATGTTGTTCTTTCCAGAACTGGTGCATTTGTTTCAGATATCCTCTTCTTGTTGGACTTGATCTGTAATAACAGATCATTATTTCTTTGTTTTCAATCACTGTGTATTTGCGACGGGTAAACTCCTTTTCTTCCAGTAGTTCTGCAGCTGCTGGCCCTGGTTGCTCAGCCAACAGTCCTGAATCCTGTAGCCCATTTTTCACCAGATATCCAGGAACTCCAACATCTAGCGCGGATCTTGTTAACCTGGGCGACATCCGAGCCGGTATGGCTTTCTGAAATTTATGTCTCACCATATTTTTTATGGGAGAGACACTCTTTGTCTGACTACCCTGATGAGACCTGTCCAGTATGGTTGAACCTCTGGTATAGCTCTGATCTTCCTCAGATCACACAAGCCCCACAACCACATCAAGGTAGTACCTCACTGGGGGATTGTTGTTGTTGTTGTTGTTATTCACAATCAGCCAGATGTTCAGACTGGATCAGATGTTCAGACTGGATTTGGTATTTTTGTCTACTTATTGAGTCCTTTCCAAGGATCTGGGATAGGCAGATCTGGATGCTTGATGTTGTTACAGATATCGTCGCAGGATGTAAGCTGTTCCAAGTAAAGTCACCTTTTGCAATTGACTGGTGGTGAATTTGTCAATGCTGATGGTGTTCAAGTGGTGCTCCATTATTATTATTATTATTATTGATCATTGCACAGTCCGCCAGATGTTCAGACTGGATTTGGCATTTTTGTCTACCTATCGAGTCCTTACCAAGGACCTGGGATAGTTAGATATGGATGTTTGATGGTATTACAGATATTGTTGCAGGATGGAAGCAGTTCCTAGTAAGGCCGCCTTTTGCAATTGACTAATGGCGAATTTGTCAATGTCAGTGGTGTTCAGGTGGTGCTCCAGTTGTTTTGGGATTGCACCCAAGGCGCCTATTACTATTGGTACTACCCTTGCTTGCCTTTGCCACAGTCTATCTATTTCTATTTGTAGGTCTTTGTATTTTGTTATCTTCTCCAGTTCTTTCTCGTCTATTCTGCTGTCTCCAGGCACTGCCATGTCCACTATCCAGACTTTTTTGTCTGTCTTATCGACAATTGTTAAGTCCGGGGTGTTATGTGGCAGGTGCTTGTCTGTTTGAATTCTGAAGTCCCAGAGCAGTTTAACTTCATCATTTTCTATGACTTTCTCTATTTTATGATCCCACCAGTTCTTGCTTACAGGCAAATGATATTTCTTGCAGATCTTCCAATGCACCATTGTTGCTACTTTGTCATGCCGCTGCTTGTAGTCAGTCTGTGCGATCTTCTTGCAGCAGCTTATCGGGTGGTCCACTGTTTCTTCAGCTTCTTTGCATAGGCAGCACTTACTGTCTGTTGCTGTCTTCTCAATTTTGACTTTGTATGCATTTGTCCTTAAGGCTTGGTCTTGTGCAGCCAGAATTAGTCCCAGAATTAGTCACAGGATGTAAGCTGTTCCAAGTAAAGTCGCCTTTTGCAATTGACTGGTGGTGAATTTGTCAATCCCGATGGTGTTCAAGTGGTGCATCATCATCATCATCATCATTAATATTAATATTATTATTATTATCCAACTGATTTTAATTGACTCTGGGTGGCTCAGGCGAAAGCATCCAGAACCACTAGTGAAGAGTCTCAACAGTAGTTTATTGCTAGTTACCTATGTTACAAGAATCGCAAGATTGACTACATTCCCTTGGGAACAAGATAATGCTTCAAAGATTCTGGAGGAGGTCTGGCTGTGCTGCTTACTGCAGTGCAATGACTCTAAACTTGGGGCCCTCTTGACCTCTCCCTCTAGTCTAGCTGGAGATTACACCCCACAGCAATGAAATAAAATACAAAAAACTAAAATAAGTACACAGACTACTAAAAAAATAACAGTATGGGCTTTCTTAAATTAAGAAATCTTCCTCTACACCTACATCACTAGTATGTAGAAGTAGAGTTGTAAATAAGCTGCAGTTTTTGAAGCTCATTAAAAATACAGAATACTGTCATGTTTAAAAAGTCTCAGGACTTTTAGTGATGTTTTTTTAGCTTTGGCCCCAAATGCAGACTAATCAGTTCTGGCTACTTGTGGATTTCTTGAAAGAGCCACCTGTGTGGCTTCATGGCTAATATTTCAACCTTTTCATTTCCTGTTTTTCCAGACAATGGCAATTGAGGGTCAAAACGAAGACTTGGGCCAGGAGGAGGTGGTGCAGCAGTGCATGCGCAACCAGCCATGGCTGGAGAAACTGTTTGACTCCTTCAGCAAATTGCTGACTCAGGCTCAAAGCAAATGTGTGTGACACCATCATCAGAGCCACACCCCGGGAGGGGCTGCCAAATGCCTGCCCCTCTGCAGAGTCAGAGCAAGAAGTGGGAAGAGGAAAGTCGAGAGGTACTAATACAGGCAACAAGTCCAGACTCAGCTCACCACCACCACCCCTTCTTGGGGGTTTCTCTTTTTCCTTAAACAGGACATGGGACAAGCCTATGCTGTGGTGGAGGGTGGAGGTTTGTAGTGGCAGACAGGACATTTTGAGGAGGGTTCTCATCAAATATTTGAATGGTTGGAACACCCCTTTTCCTTTTGCCCTGGCTGTACAGGGAAATATTATTTATATATAAATGTATAAATACCTAATTGAACAGCCTTGCCCCTTGCTCAGGGTTGGGGTTGAGAATAGGGGAACCCATTGGAAAGTCAGAGAAATGACAATGTGTAATTTAGAGCCAAAAGGCTTCTTGATTTCTCACCATGGAGTGAGTTGACAGTAGTGAGATTGGTGAAAAGAGAAGGACCAGGGTGTTCTGAGGTTCTACCCTACATCTCTTCCATCAAGAACCTTTACTTCTCCTTATGGAGAGCTGAGAATTGAGCATGGGGGATGGTGCACTGGTCATTATACAGTGTCTAGCTCCTTTTATCCATAGTCTGATCAGGAAATATGGCCCCTGCTGTCCAACATGTCTAATCCCATCTTTGCCAAATAAATGGAGTGAAGGGAAGCCATCCATCCATACTCTAATGACGATCACTTCTACTTTTGCTTCCAACAAGAATATTTATTGCCAAGCTTGTTCCTAATCATAAATGGTAGCACCGATTTTCTCCCTTTCTGGAGAAACCTCCCTTTCTCTCCCTCCCTCCCTCCCCTTGTGTTTTCATGGAACAATTGCTGCTGGAGGATTCACTTTTTTGCCATTGAATTGAGTGATTCTAGCTCATTTGGATATGTGGAACATTTCCCTATACTTTCTGAATAGATAGCAGTAAATGGGCAGGGGAGAGCCTAGTGACATCTATAGCAATCTGTCAAGACTATAACAAGACTTCCTGAAATTCCCCTCTCCTCCCCCAGATTTCACAATTGCCCCCCCCACACACACACACACAGAGACACAAACTCTTGGATCATGGAAGGAATGTATAGAGGGATTTAGATAAGTCCCTTCCCCAGTGGTAGATCTGCACTTCTATGAGGGAGGATTTTTTTATTATTGTTTTTCCCCATTCTCCACGTATGATGATGTCTGGAAAGGCAGAATTCTGCTCCCCCCTCCCTGAAACTGTATATACTGTATAAGATAAAAAGTCTATGTATCATATTGTATTTGACTAACTTGAAATTATTGATGCGCAGGAGTTGCTCTCACTTTCTCCATTCACTTGTAGCTGTGATGTTCTTTGGTTTTGACTGAAATTTTCATTAGGGTTTTTTTTATCGTTATTGTTATTGAGGGGGGAAGGGAGATTTTATGTCTCCTACCGCATCCTGCCTCCTAAACAAAGCTCCCTTTCCAAACCTAAACTGAAATGATAAACTCTGATGAGCTAGAGGATGAAGACCTTGTCTTAGTTACCCTTTCTTCAATTCTCAGGTGGGCTGTCCACCCATTATCCAGCTATCCATTATCTTGTGTGTGTCTGCACCCTCCCCTCCCAGTAACCTTCCCAATTACATCAATCACATGCTTTGGTCAACCATCATCGTCCCTCACCCCAGATCATCTGCTGACCTCCCAAAGCAATCCCTTACTTGAATGTAGATCTTCCTATTTCAGATTCCCATCTCCATGCCAAAGTCTACCTCATTCTTCTTCCACTGCTATTTCCCCCTCTTCCACATTCACCACCCAGAGTCACTTGTTTGAGATGGCTGGCTATGTAAAATGAATGAATAAGTAAATTTGATTTTTATCCCTCATCAAGTCATCCTTTATTCCTGGCCCATCTCCTCTAGAACCTTGTTCTTCCTTCCTCACTAACCATAACCATTCCTCCATTTACATTTTCCTTCTGCTCTTATAACTTTGGGCTTTCCAAGACTCCTGCTTTCTTTCCACCTGCCCAAATCAATAGGATTTACAGGAGTTGCCCCAATGTACTTTTCAGATTTTGGGTAGTGTGAAAAGGGAGATGTGAAAAGGTACTTCAGGGATGATGGGAAAATAAATCCCACTTCAGAATTGGTGGTCTCAGAATTAGTGGTCTCATCACAGAGAACTAGTTCAAGCAAATCTCTGAAGGGCACGGAAATATGTTAAAACCTGTTTGGTTACCTAGGTTAATGTCACTAAAGTATGAACACAGATACTGGTGAGTCTCATTTTCTCCCTTTCTCCCCTTCTTATTTATTGTGGATGAATGGAGGTTGGCAAGTGTGTATGTGAGTGTGCATGGTGGTGGTGGGGAGGTAGAATTTGGTGCATGAGCCCTAATCGAAGAGAATGGTTTTAAAGGGAAGAGTGGCCTGGTTTCTTTTGAGTATTTTAAAACTTACAATTTAGACTTTTTACAAAAACAGCTTTCCTTAATAAACCAGGTTACTGATAGCTGTTTGGCCTTAGAAGTGGTGGATTATGACAGATATCTGTGTGTGGAAGTGGGGTTAGCTGAACATGGGTTTGGGAAAATGAGAGAATGAGTTGAGGGGAATCTCATAGTATAGGGTTAATTTTAGAGGGACCTAAAGCCTTGGCAGTTCTTGGGACAATAGACTTGCACCACCAATCCCATGGAGAGCCTTGCTAATCCATTGCTCCCGGTTGGAGGGACAGAGTAGCCAAACTTGAGCACCCAGAATTGGACAGGCCCAGCTCTGAGTTAAGGACAAGCACAACACACGCACACACACACGTACAACCCAATTTCCTGTGACAAAAAGAGACATTCCTCCTCTGCCACCCACCCTTGTATTTGGATCTTGAAAGCCCCCCTTTTTTACAATGTGTATTTCTGTGTATCTTGTTCGCGCCTCAAGGTGGGATTTGTGTTCTGTATTATTGAATGTTCCTATATATTTTTATTGTTCATTATTAGTGTCTGAGATGTTTTTTCTCAATATATGTAAAACTCACATTGTATACTGTGTACACAACAAAATGACAAAAAACACCTTTCTTTCCAAAAATCAAATGCCTGAAACACAACTTTGTTCATTTTGTTGAGACTGGGGTGGTCATGGGGAAAAGGAGAACAGAAGTGGTCTAGGATAATGGGGAAAACCTGCCTAGATCTATTTTCACATTTAAGCATGATGCTGTGGCTTTTGATCTAAATGTCTTGGTAGTCTGAGCCATATTCTGAAGTTTACATAATCTCTTAACATTTTCTTCCTGTGCAATTCTTGAAGGCCATTCAGTACTAGAAACATTCCTGGTTCTACTTTTTATTCACTGGGATTTCCTATCAGATGGAAATTTATACACATCACCAGGCTACCTGATGAACCGCCTTGTCCCACTAGGTAGGACAAGCCCATCTGACTCACATTGGCAGAGAGGGCCTACTTCAGATCCCACCAAAGAACTCCAGCTATCAGGATCCAGAAGAAGAGCCTTCTCTGCTGCAGCACCCACCCTTTGGAACATCTTACCCTCTAGGGCACGGATGTCAAACTTGTCACGTGACGTGTCACAATGTATCGTGACTTTTTCTGCATTGCCGGAGCTGGGGTGGGCACAGCCTCTGAATGATGCAACCGGCCCATGGGCTGGCAGTTTGACACCCCTGCTCTAGGGTAAAATCTGCCCCCACCTATTCTTCTGCAAGAGCCTAAAGACCTGGCTCTGCTGGTTGGCCTGGGGTCCAAATGGGGGAGTTCCACACTGGAGGTGGCTGCTGGATTGATGGCACACTCCACCTCACACACAACCCTCTCTACTCTCCACCCGCCCATCTTTTTTGGTGTAATCTTCTGTTCTTTTTCATTGTTTATTTTGTTGTTCTTTTATCTTCTGTTTACACTATTTTCATTACTTCCTTTTTATTGTTCTAAGCCGCCTAGAGTAGCCCCACGGAGAGATAGGTGTCAAATAAATTTAACATAAATAAATCAGTCAAGGACTCCCTGTATGTAGCTTTTGCACAACTTTAGTAGTAAGATGCCGATTGCATATTTGACACAAACAAATACTGCTATTCCTATAGATCTGTAAGAAATCTATAGGTTGGAGAAAGCATTCTTCATCTGGGAGACATTGTACTGTTTTTATAATTATTTCTCCAGGACTATCATAAATCGCTAAATACTAAGATTTAATACTGAACTTCTAGAGTAATTAGTAAAGAACACATTTAATTCTCCACATCAATTCAAACTGAGTGCTTATGCTTATCCACTATACTTTTTAATATACTGGTAGTTTTCAAATGTTTCCATCCCAGCTTTCTATATACAAAAGTGCATACTATTTTTCAGTTCATGCACAAGCATATTAAATTTCTCATTAACAATTATAAAATTTAAAGCATTCTCCATATGCTCAAACATACACATACATATATGTAGCATGTGATACAGAAGTATGCATTTTTGAAAAAGGCTCCCCACCCCATTTTTATGAGTAGATGGGGAAATTTGTTCTATTAAAGCAGACATGTCAAACACAAGGCCTGGGGGGCCGGATGCGGCCCGCGAAGTGGTTTTATGTGGCCCGCGAAGCCATCCTGGAAACAGTAAGGGAACGGCCCCCGCTGTCTTGGCCCCGGCCCAGGCTGGCCAGGAGCCAATGTACAATTGCATGGTGATCATCTGTGTTGAAATACATTCAGTCTTAGCTCCATAAGGCCATCTGGAAACAGCGAGGGACCGACCCGTGCCATGTCGGCACTGCCCCCTCGGCGCATGCTGGGGAGGTATCACCCTTTGTGAGGAATGAAGAAATGCACCATCGCTTGGAAGTGGCCAGCACATGGCCCTGCCTACTTCGGGCAGGCTAGGGGTTGGGCAGCGTTGTGCTTCTCTTCAGATTCATGCCACCCGGCTCAGCCTCTTGGCACTGTGAGTAGAGCACCCCACTACCTGCCAAAACCGGGCAGGCTAGGGGCTGGGCAGCATTGCACAGGTAACATCAACTCTCACGCTGCTCATGGCATCCCCTCCTATAGAGGCCACCAAACCGGATATGTGAAGTAGGCGAGGGCCATGTGCTGGCCATTTCCAGGCAAAGGTGCATTTCTTCATTCCTCACGAAGGATGACACTTCCCAAGCTGTGTTTTTTGCCTGTTTTTCTCCCTCCCTCATCTCAAATATTTTCCCACCACTCTGTTCTAAGGAAGGAGAGGGAAGGTCTGAGGGAAGTCCTACCTTAGTCCTGCCCTGCTGCCCTTTCACCATCCCCTTGCCCCCTCCTCCTGGCCTATGCTGGGGGGTCTCCCATCCTATTGCTAAGGAAGCTTTGGATACAAAGTCAGGTCTCCTCACATGGAGAGGGAATGGGCCTCCCTCTTGATTTTGCCCTTGTACCCATCATGAGCAACCTGGCTAAGGAGAGCAAGCACAGCAGCAGCAGCCTTGAGGAGGAGGTAAATGCAGCTGGGCACCCCCTTGGGGAACTGGGGCTGGGCTTAGTGCCGTGGGCGCTTGAGGGCTGGGCTAGGCATTTGACCGCCGTGCCACCATCCAGCCCCCCCTCATGGCCTGAGAGGAACAGTGAGGCTCCTCGGGTGGACCATGCCTTGGCACTTCCCTGGTCCCATCTCCTTCTGCCAGAGACCCTCAGATCTGTCCCACTCCTGCCCAGGCCCCCATAGGCACCCTTGACACAAATGATGTAGAGCTGGCCATGCCCACCCAGTAGGCCACACCCACCCAGGCCACACCCAGCCGGCCCCCCGAGGGCAACCGCAATGCTGATGTGGCCCTCAATGAAATTGAGTTTGACACCCCTGTATTAAAGGGAGTTTGTTGAAGCATTACATAAAGGATGCGTGTGAGGAATGACAACCTTTCACTGGCCATAATAAAACTCAGTAGGGAGTTGCACCAATAATTACTAACACAGGGGACAGGGCCAAAATTTTCAGAAGGCTTCCCCCCCAACACACAGACCTTTTTAGAATAGATTCCTACTTGTTAGAAAAGTCAGCTGCCTTTATGGAGTTAACACTACAAGAGTGGCTGAGTTCACACAACATGCACTTTTTTCCACAGAATAGACTGGTTGAGCAAATGAACCATATTATGGCATAGTATGTCAGCTTCTTTAACCTAATGTGTTGGGCAGAGCCAGCCAATATCTGCTTGTTATGTACCACCACAGTAAAATTACACACTGGTAATGGGAATGTTTCCCTTTTATTAAAATCATGGTTAAGTCATACATTCAAAACCTATGGCCATTTTATCATTCAATAGGTTTTTAGTTTCACTGTTGTGTCTTTGTGCCTGTATGTACATATACATGCACATATGCATGCTCCCTTTAGCTTTAGAATAACATTGTACCAGAAGTTCCCAAACTTTCTTGGTTCATGGAGCCATTTCAGAACCTTGGCTTAACAGAAACAGAAAACTCACAGGAATACCAAGGGATATTTTAAATTACACTGACAATGTCTGTCAGATGTTGAGTATTGCTGCTTCTCTTGGAAATGTAAAATATCCATGCTCTTGGAAATGTAAGATATCCATGGTGCCTTGTGAGTTCACTTTGGTGCTACAGTGCAGTTTGGTAAACGCAAACTTTTACAATAAACAGGCTCTAGTCCATGACGGCATATGCCACAATCAGTTTTCATTTAAGGGGGAAACCACAGGACTTTACTCTGTAATCTGTCGAGCCCCGCAGGCCCGACATTCAGCAGGGGGGTTGCGGCCGGCTGGAGCGCCCCGCCCACGGGTCCTCTCCGCGGCAGGGGAATCAGACCCCACCCTTCCCGCCGCAGACGCACCTTTCCCACGGCAGATGCCACCCGGACCTTCCGCGTCCACCCAGCCGACTGGGCACCTGCCGAGGCACCCCAAGGACTCCCGGCCGGCCAAGAAGCACGCGAATGCGCGGGACCGCCATGCAGGCCCCCGCCCGACGCCGGCCTGCCCCATGGACTCCTCGTTGAAAGAGGAGGGCGTGCCTGCTCGGTCTCTTCGAGTGGGTCCCCGTTCATCTCTGGGGGTTGTGCCTACGACGCCGGTATTGGACCCCGTGCCGGCATGGGAACATCCTGCTGGTGGGCCTACCATGGGGCGGCTGTTAGCCCTCGTCTCCCGTAGGGCGTGGCTAGAGACTGGACTCATGGAACGAGCCCGTGGTGACGGGTCTGCAGCAGTACCGGACACCGTGGGGGGTGAAGGGGTGTCTGGGGCCCGGAGTCATGAAGGGAACATCTTTGGGTGGGGGGTGGTTGTTGTGGGTGGTGATGGTGGGGTGCGGGGCCGCGGATTTAGGGCCGGGTGGGTACATACCTGGCAGGAGGAGCGCGCCGGGTTCCAGGGCGGGGATCAAAGGGAGCTGACGGGGGAGGGCGGAGTGTAAATAGGGGGCAGGGCGGATGTTGGCCTGTTTGGGCGGGGCATGGGTGTGTGCTTCAGCTGGCTATTTAGCAGCGTTGGTTGCGGGTAGCAGCCAACGCTGACTTCGCCTTTTCATGCATTGCTGTATGCCTTGCAATAAATGCTTTTCTGTGGAATCGACACTCGTTCCGGCTGTGCATTTTTCCTGCTACCGCGGACGGGGCCTAGAGTAAGTCAGCGTTCACCCTCTTCTTGCTGTGTACCCTCCTGGGTGAGTTGGACATGGCAGAAGGAACGCAAGGGGCCGCTCCAGCGGCTGCTACAGAGGAGGTGGCCGGTGCTGCTGCAAAGCCTCTTGAAGTGGTGGAAACGGGGGAGGAGGCTCAACCGACAGTTAGGGCAAAGGTGAGGTCTCTTCCGCCGGTGGTGTCCGCGGCTGAACCCCATGAGACCGGAAGCCGGGACCGCGGAGGGGAGTGGTGGCTGAGCTCCGCCCTGGGGCGCAGAGAGCCCTATCGGGGACAGGCGACTCGGCCAAGTGAGGCTTTGGTTTTTGTTTTTGTTTTTTTAATTAAAAAGTTTTACAATACATTTTTGAATACAACCCCCCCTCCCCCTCCCCTCTCCCCAACCCCCCCAACCCTCCCCTCCCCCCTCCCCGACTTCCCAGAGCAAAATACAGGGTATAAAAATACAAACAAACATAATCTAAAATATGCAAACAACAATAAAATATTAAATTCTATCACACTTTAACTCTCAGTAAAATAACTACAAGCTAGTTATACATCATATATATCCAGTACTTATTCAAATGCTAAGTGAAACTTTTTAGTCCCATATTTATTCTGGATGTAATCAATCCATCTTCTCCACTCCACAGTGTATCTCTGTTGCGATTGGTCTTTCAAATACGCTGAGATCTTTGCCATTTCCGCCAAGTTAGAAACTTTTAAAGTCCATTCTTCTATAGTCGGCAGTTCTTCCTTCTTCCAATATTGCGCTACTAAAAGCCTCGCTGCCGTAATTAAATTCAACATCAACTTAGTGTCCACAACGGTGGTATCTGTGATAATACCCAGTAAAAACAGTTGCGGAGAAAACTTTATCCTTTTCTTAAATATTTTTTGCATGTTCCACCAAATTTTAATCCAAAAAGCTTTAACCTTTTTACAAGTCCACCATATATGAAAATACGTTGCATCCTCTCAACCACACCTCCAACATTTGGGCTGGCAGTTCGGATACATACTTGCTAATTTTTTAGGATCTAAGTGCCACCTATAAAACATTTTATAAAAGTTCTCTCTTAAATTTTGGGCCTGTGTAAATTTTACATTTCTAACCCAGATCTTTTCCCAAGTATCCATTGTAATAACTTCTTGAAAATTCTGAGCCCACTTTATCATACAATCTTTAACAAGTTCCGTCTCTGAATCAATTTCTATCAATGCAATATATATCCTTTTTATATGTGCTTGACCTTGATCTCTAATTTGCTTTACCAAATTTTCATCAATCATTGAAAAACCAGTTTTCTGGTCCTCTTTCCATCTTGCCTGTAATTGCCCATACTGAAACCAGGTTTGTACAATCTTCTCTTCTTTTAAAATGTTATATGACTTGAATTGCCATACATTCCTCTCAAAACTTAAAATTTCCTTATATGTAGTCACATCATGTTTAAATCCAACATTTATATTTTCTATTGCGTGTTTAGGTATTGCCCAAATAGGTATCTTATAATTTAACTTATGTCTATACTTTTTCCAAACTCGCAACAGAGCATACCTTAAAATATGTATCTTAAACACATTATCCACCTTCTTATCATACAATAAATATGCATGCCATCCAAATAACAAATCATGACCCTCAAGATTTAATAATCTCGCTTGTGTTAAATTAAACCAGTCGCTTATCGCTGACAAAGCAGCAGCTTCATAATATAATTTGAAATTAGGCATTTTAAGACCGCCTCTTTCACGCGTGTCTTGCATTATCTTAAATTTAACTCTTGGCTTTTTCCCTGCCCAGACAAATTTATTAACTCCTTTTTGCCATTCCTCCAAGTTTAAATCCTTTTTAAGTATAGGTATCATTTGAAATAAAAATAAAAATTTTGGCAAAACATTCATTTTCACTGCTGCGATTCTTCCCAGTAAAGATAATTGTATTTTTTTCCAACTATCTAATTCTTTTTGTACTTTTCCCCATAACTTTTCATAATTATTTTTACATAACTTCACATTTGAAGCTGACAAATATATCCCCAAGTATTTAACCCTTTTAACTATTTCAAATCCCGTTAGCTCTTCTAAAACAGCCTTTTGTGATGCTGTCATATTTTTAGACAATATTTTAGTTTTTTGTATATTGATCTTAAATCCAGAAACTTTCCCATATTGCGTTATTATCTCCATCAATTCTACAACTGAATAATCGGGCTGAGTTACTGTAACAACCAGATCATCTGCAAACGCCCTCAATCTATAATCCTGATCTCTTATTTGGATTCCCTTAATTTTATCCGAATCACGTATTTTAATCAGTAATATTTCCAATGTTAAAACAAATAATAGAGGTGACAACGGGCACCCCTGCCTTGTACCTTTTTCAATATTACATAATTCAGTCAGGCTATTGTTAACTATTATACGGGCTGTTTGCTTTTGATATATTGCCCTAATTGGTTGTAAAAATTTATCCCCAAATTCCATTTTCTCTAATACTTTCATCAAAAATTGCCAATCCAATTGATCAAAGGCTTTTTCAGCATCCAAAAAGATCAGCGCTGCGGGGATCTGATTGTTTCTTTCCAGAAATTCCAATAAATCTACAATATGTCTCACATATTCTTTGTTGGAATGGAGGGAGCGGCGCCTGATGGATGACAATGGAGAGGAGTGGAGCTACTCCACTGCCCCAGGCAGCCACACCATGGACATTCTAAGAGACAGGTTCGGGGAGATTGGTGAGCAAGAGCCTGCTCCTTGGATGGTCACTGACTCTGAGTTGGAAACGGGACGGTGGTCCCTCACAGGGACCCAATCAGGACGGTCCGGCCCATCCCGTTTCCGATTGGCCAGTCCAAGATTCCGGGGGCCATCCAGTCTAAGCACGTCCCACACAGGGGCTCCGGAGAGCCCACCCCCCACGACCATGGTGCAGAGCGGTTCAGATTCCTGGCCAAGAACGGACGGAAGACCCTGCCAGCAACCAACGCGACCGGTCGGAGGTACTCGAGACTTGGGATCACAGGTGGGGCCTTGGGGTCCTGGTGTGGTGTGGGGGCCACCACCTCTGCCGGCAATGTACGACGGCCACCCTGATCATCTGGCGATGTTCCTGGGTCAGGTAATAAACCATATGGACCAGTACGCCCAGACCTACGCATCCCAGTGGGCGATGGTGGTGGCGGAGACAGCTTATTTGCAGGGAGAGGCTGCAGCCTGGGCAGCCGACCTTTACAGCAACCATGCCCGTGAACTCGGGGACATCGGTCTCTTTTTGGAGGCCCTAAGAGGCTGATTCTAGGACATTTCCAGAGTACACCGTGCTGAAGCTGAGGTGTTGACCCTACGTCAGCGGGGCAGACCGGCGGTGGACTATGTCGGGGATTTCCGTAAGGTGGCCGGGAAACTGCGCTCATGGCCAGAGCGTCTTCTTGTGCACCACTTCAGGGCCGGGCTCGACGGTGCCCTTCGCCGGGCGTGTGTAGTGCGCAGTGTCCCAGCTCAGTTGCAGGAGTGGTTTCGGGTGGCCGTGGAGCTGGACATTGGGCTACAGGACATCCAGGGAAGGCCTGAGGTCGTACCCGGTGGACGGCGGCCTACCGAGAAGGCAAGATCAGAGGAGCAGAGACCCGTGATGACATCGCCAAGACCCCCTGCTCAGTCGTTACGAGCTACCATCCGGTGCTTCAGGTGCGACCAGCTGGGTCATCGGGCGGCTGAGTGCCCACTGCCACCGGCCCGGGCAGCTCCTTCTGTTTCCCTATCGCAGGGCCCCATCCCCAGGAAAACCGTAGAGCGGTCACGGGCCGTACACCAAATATTGAGCGAAACGCCCAGGACAACGCCCCCCCTCCGGGTGGACGTTCCAGCGACTGCCCAGCCCACGCAGTACGAGAGTCCCGAGGAACAGGAGCAGGAGGAGGACCCGATGGTAAGTGCTCCGGTGTGCCCTTTTGTGTTCCCAGTGCTGCTGGTTAGCCCTCTGACGGGACGGAAGAGGGCGTTCAAAGCCCTTATCGATTTGGGAAGTACCCGATGCCTCATAAGCCAGGCAGTGGCGGCCGAAGTGGGGGTCACGCTGAAATGACTGGCTACTCCCCTTCGGTTCCAACAATGGATGGGTCTCTCCTCGGAGGGGCGCCTATCACCCACGTAACAGAACCGGTCAGGTTAGAGATGGGGGACCATTGGGAGACCCTGCAGTTCGTCGTAGTGCCCTCCATGATGGAGGCAGTCATCCTGGGGCTCACATGGTTGGACAAGTGGGGCCCCATGATTTGGTGGGAGGGGGGCTGTCGACACCTCCGTCTGGGATTGGGACCCCAGCCCCCTCTGGAACACACCTTCATGGGACCAGGTAACATGGGGAAGCAGGAGAAGGCCTGTGGGGTCGGGTTAGACCAGGAGGCCCAGGTGCCCTGGGACTACTCCGATCTGATGGATGTGTTCAATGAGCAAGAATGCAACACGTTGCCACCCCACCGACCCACGGATTGCACTATCGAGCTAGAGCCCGGTGCCAGGCTACCCAAACCCCGCATGTATGCCATGTCACCGAGGGAGATGCAAGAGCTCCGGAGATACATCGACAAGAACCTGGAGAGGGGGTTCATTCAGCCTGCACGGTCCAGGATGGCGGTGCCTGTTCTGTTCCGCGAAAAGAAGGATGCACGGTCCTCCACAAGATGGCGGCGCGTCCACACGCAGCGGCTCTGAGCTCCCGGTACTGGTGTGTGGTGATTGGACTAATATGTGTATGGATGAATGTTTATAGTGTAGTGCAAGGGGCTAAAATAGCCTACTCACGTATAGAGTTGTTAAACATCGGGCTTGCAAGGCAATCTGAAATTACTAGTGATTTTCAGCAGTCACAAAACATACCGAACTGCATAGCGAGGCCTCCAGGATCTCCATGGATTGTCTTCGGGCTGGGGAGGAGACGACGTAAGCGAAAGAGAAAGGAGCGAAAGCAAAAACGTGGCTGCAGGGCTGGAACTCTGACACGTCTTCGAAGGCAGCCTTTTAGACCAACATTGCCGAGCCTTTTTCTGAGCAATGCCAGATCCCTCGTCCATAAAATTGACGAATTACAGCTGCAGTTAGCAGAAAGCAGGCTTCTTCAGGAATGTTGTGTGATAGTTGTCACGGAGACCTGGCTACATTCAGAGATACCGAATGAAGCTGTGGAGTTGATAAACCGAGTTTTTCACCGCTCTGACAGAGATAAACGCTCCGGGAAGGGTAAAGGAGGAGGACTGTGTGTGTATATACACTGTGAATGGTGTGTTAACAGCAGATTGCTATGTACGTATTGCTCCCCAGATGTGGAATTGATGACTGTTATATGTAGGCCTTTCTATCTGCCTAGAGAAATTACTGTGGTAATTATTATAGCTGTTTATATTCCACCTGATGCCAATGTCAACATGGCACTTTCTAAGCTGTATGACGTCATCACCAGGCAGCAGCAAACTCACCCAGAGGGCGCTCTTGTCGTGGCTGGGGACTTCAATCAAGCTTGTCTGAAGACAGTTCTCCCTAAGTTTGTACAGTATGTGCAAGTTTCCACCAGAGGGAAGAACACTTTGGACCACGTGTATTCCAATCTTAAGCAGGCATACAGAGCTTTTCCTCTTCCCCACCTGGGTACATCTGACCATCTTTCACTCCTGTTGTGCCCAAAGTATGTTCCTCTCAGGAAAAGGACTCAGGCAGTCACAAAAAGGGTCAGAACCTGGCCAGTGGGTGCTCTCAGTCAGTTGCAGGACTGCTTTGAAACCACTGACTGGAGTGTATTTGAAGAACAAGATCTAAATTCATATACAGATGGCGTACTCTCTTATATTAGAACATGCACGGACAGTGTAACAACGGATAAGTGCATTAGAGTTTATGGGAACTGTAAACCCTGGATGACTGCAGAGATACGAACACTCCTGAGAGCCCGGGATTCTGCCTTTAAGGCGGGGGACAGGGACAGATACAGAGAGGCCAGGGCAAATCTCAGAAGAGGCATTAGGATGGCAAAACAACAATATAAACAAAAGGTGGAGAACCATTTAGCGAACAACGATCCGAGGCAAGTATGGCAGGGACTGCAGCACTTAACCAACTATAAGGGCAGCACGAGGAGCATGGCAAACACCGATGCCTTGTTGGCTGAGGAGCTGAATATCTTCTTCGCCCGCTACGAGGTTAAAAGACCAGACCCCGTAGCCTCTGCTGGCCGGCCTTCTGACTCTCAGCCACTCACCCTGTGTGAACACCAAGTGAGAGCTGTATTAAAGGCTGTGAATCCCAGCAAAGCCGCAGGCCCAGATGGGGTGCTGGGGATAGTGGTCAGGAATTGTGCCGATCAATTAGCAGGGGTCCTGACAAGGATTTTTAACATCTCCTTGCAAACGGCATGTGTACCATCATGCTTGAAGGCAGCTACCATTGTCCCAGTCCCCAAGAAAACTGCAGTTGAGTGCCTGAATGACTACAGACCTATTGCATTAACGTCTGTAGTCATGAAATGCTTCGAAAGATTGGTTCTCCAACATCTTAGGACATGCCTCCCACTGGACTTTGATAAACATCAATTTGCCTACAGGGGAAATAGGTCGACAGACGATGCCATAGCTACTGCTTTACACTCTGTAGCAAGTCATCTCGAGAAACCTGGAAGCTACGTCAGGATGCTTTTTGTTGACTACAGCTCGGCTTTTAATACCATTTTGCCAAGCATTCTCATCGAGAAGCTGACTGACCTGAAATTCTCCCCCGCTATCTGCGATTGGATTCAAGACTTTCTTAGGGATCGGGTACAAACAGTGAGGGTCGGGTCTGCTTTGTCCACCCCCCTGAAGCTTTGCACCGGCACGCCACAGGGCTGTGTGCTTAGCCCCTACCTGTACTCTTTATACACTTATGATTGTGTATCATCTGACCCATCCACTGCGATAATCAAGTTCGCAGATGATACAACTGTGGTGGGTCTTATTACAGGTGGGGATGAGACAGCATATAGGGCGGAGGTACAAAAACTATCCATATGGTGTAGTAACAACAACTTGCACCTAAACATCAGCAAGACGAAAGAGATGGTGTTAGACTTCCGGAGAAAAAAAGAGGAACCTGCCCCACTTTACATCGGGGAGGACTGTGTAGAGAGAGTTCCCTCCTTTAAATTTCTGGGAGTCTACCTCTGTGAAGATCTGACCTGGAAAGTTAACACAACCCAGGTGGCTAGAAAGGCCCAACAGAGGCTTCACTTTCTTAGGATCTTGCGGAAGAACAGGGTAGAACAACAGCTAATGACCCTCTTTTACCGGTCTACCATAGAGAGCGTCCTCTCATATGGTATTGTGGTTTGGTATGCCGGTCTGACAGCCGCGGATAGGAAAGTATTACAGAGGGTAGTGAGCACAGCACAAGACATTGTGGGCTGTTCCCTGACACCACTGGATGACATCGCCAGGGCTCGTTGCCTTGGAAGAGTGAGGAAGATTCTCAGGGATGACTCACACCCTGGACGGTATCTCTTTACTCTCCTACCATCTGGTAGGAGATATAGGAATATAGCCAGCCGTACCAACAGGCTGAAGAACAGCTTTTATCCGTGGGCTGTTAGGCTTTTGAATGGGATATGCAGAGTTGACTTGGGAGGCCAGTGTGTGGTGTAGTTGGTTCACATAGTGTGGTGGGATGGAGGGTTTGTTGTCACTGTGTGTTGGGGGGAGAGAGCACAGGGGGAGGCTCAGCTAATCTCAATGTACACATGTTGTACTTTGACAATAAAGGTTTATTATTATTTATTATTATTATTATTATGGGACCCTTCGTCTGTGTGTTGACTACCGGGGGGTCAACACAGTGTGTATAGAACACCTCTACCCCCTCCCGTTAATGAAGGATTTGCTGGCACACCTGGCTAAGGGTCGGGTGTTCACAAAGCTGGACCTGAGGGATCAGGATCAGGGCTGGGGACGAGTGGAAAACAGCGTTTAACTGTCCCCTCGGTAGTTTTCAGTTTCGGGTGATGCCGTTCGGGCTGCAGGGAGCCCCCGTAGTATTCATGCAGTTGATTAACCAGGTCCTGCATGACTTCTTGTACCACGGGGTCTACCTGGACGACATCCTCATCTACACGACGACGGTGGAGGAACATGTCATTTTGGTGCGGCAGGTGTTGGCCAAGCTACGGGAGGCACAACTGTACGTCAAACTGTCCAAGTGTGAATTCCACAGGATGCAATTGGATTACCTAGGTTATAGGATATCTGCAGCTGGGGTGGAGATGGACCCTAAGAAGGTGGAGGCTATCCAGCAATGGCAGGCCCCACGGACTCGACGCCAGTTGCAGAGTTTCTTAGGCTTCGCTAATTTCTACCGGCAGTTTATTCCGTGTTTTGCAGCCATTGCCTTGCCACTTACGGACCTCTTGCGCACATGACAGTTGGTGGTACAGCCACGACCAGGGCTCAAACTGGCATGGTCCACGACATGCCAACGGGCCTTCGAGGCACTCAAAACCCTGTTTGCCAAGGAACCTGTCCTGCTGCATCCAGACCCCGACCTGCCCTTTGTGGTCCAGGCAGATGCAAGCGACATTGCTCTCAGGGCCGTCCTCCTCCAGCGGAACAGCAAAGGGGTGCTCCAACCTTGTGCATATGCCTCCAAGAAACTTACTCCCACCGAACGAGCCTGGGCAATCTGGGAGAAGGAGGCTTTCGCGGTTCGCTGGGCCCTGGAAACATGGCGGCATCACCTGGAGGGGGCCACCCACCCGTTTGAAGTATGGACAGACCATAAGAATCTGGAGGCCCTTCAAACGCCCCGGCGGTTGTCACCCAAGCATGTCCGGTGAGCGCTGTACTTCCGCCGTTTCTGCTTCACCTTGAAGTATGTCCCGGGTGGGAGGAACTTTCTAGCGGATGCTTTGTCCCGCATGCTGCAGTACGATAGCAAAAGAGAGGAGGTGGTACAGGCGCTCATGCCAGCAGAGGCGGGGGGGACAGTCCGTATAGGGGAAACGGCCCAGGCGGCAGAGGAGAGTCTGTGCCATGATCTCAGAGAGGCACTTCGGGAGGACGAATGGCTGCGGGCCCACCCGGACCTCCTGACATGCAATATCTTATCCGGTGGAAGGGATACCCCATGGAGGAGGCTTTCTGGGTGATGGGGAGGGACGTTCACGCTCCCCGCTTGGTTCGGGCCTTTCACCATAAACACCCTGGTAAACAAGGCGAGGGACAAGCCGAGGTTGCGGGCTGGGTGGACAACCATTTACCCTTTGCTTCTTCGCTTGCAGGAGGAGCCTTGGTAGGGGGGGCGGCATGTCGAGCCCCACAGGCCCGACATTCAGCAGGGGGGTGTGGCCGGCTGGAGTGCCCCGCCCACAGGTCCTCTCCGCGGCAAGGGAATCAGACCCCACCCTTCCCGCCGCAGACACACCTTTCCCGCAGCAGACACCACCCGCACCTTCCGCGTCCACCCGGCCGACGGCACCTGCCGAGGCACCCCAAGGACTCCCGGCCAGCCAAGAAGCATGCGCATGCGCGGGACCGCCATGCAGGCCCCTGCCCAACGCCGGCCTGCCCCATGGACTCCTTGTTGAAAGAGGAGGGCGTGCCTGCTCGGTCTCTTCGAGTGGGTCCCCGTTCGTCTCTGGGGGTTGCGCCTACGACGCCGGTGTTGGACCCCGTGCCGGCATGGGAACAACCTGCTGGTGGGCCTGCCGTGGGGCGGCTGTTAGCCCCCGTCTCCCGTAGGGCGAGGCTAGATACTGGACTCATGGAACGAGCACATGGGGATGGTTCTGCAGCAGTACCGGAGACCGTGAGGGGTGAAGGGGTGTCTGGGGCCCGGAGTCGTGAAGGGAACGTCTTTGGGTGGGGGGTGGTTGTTGTGGGTGGTGATGGTGGGGTGCGGGGCCGCGGATTTAGGGGCGGGTGGGTACATACCTGGGAGGAGGAGCGCGCCGGGTTCCAGGGTGGGGATCAAAGGGAGCTGACAGGGGAGGGCGGAGTGTAAATAAGGGGGAGGGTGGATGTTGGCCTGTTTGGGCGGGGCATGGGTGTGTCCTTCGGCCGGCTATTTAGCAGCATTGGTTGCAGGTAGCAGCCAACGCTGACTTCGCCTTTTCATGGATTGCTGTATGCCTTGCAATAAACGCTTTTCTGTGGAATCGACACTCGTTCCGGCTGTGCATTTTTCCTGCTGCCGCGGACGGGGCCGAGATAATCTTTGTGTAAGAGACCATTTACAGCTGGAATGCAATTCTCTGTAGTATGGTAGAAGACTGATAGACTCAAACCACACATACCTTTGACAGTTCAAACTTGCATGTTGAATGCTTCCATTTACTTTATAAACAACACATCTTTAAATACTGGGAGCATCAGTTGGTAGTTCTAGTAGGATAACCTTCCCTATGTTCATGCCTGCTGAGAATATTATCTGTATCTTGTATGTTGTCCAAAGGCTAACACTTCTTCATTTTTCTCATATCAGTCCTGTAGGGTAAATTTGACTGGGCAATAGCAACCAGCCCAGCAAGCTGCTAGAATATCTAGTGGCAAGCCACTAGAATATAAAATGAGAGCAAACCCCACTCCCTACCAGCATTGATGTTACCTAGTTTGGTAATGAAACATCTGCAAGAAAACAACTAAGGTCAGAGAGCACGAAGTACCCCACAGCAAGCTTCTATAACCATGATCAAAGAGATTCATAATGAACATGTTAACCACTACCCAACCATAATATAATCTGAGAATTGTAATCTTAACACATCTGAGGTCTGAAGATGGTGATGGATGATGGAAAGGTTAGGTGATGGAACTGATAGATGGAAGTGTTGAACAGCATGCAAACTTTGGATAACCTGCCTCCAGAAGCTGTGAATGCTCCAACACTGGAAGTTTTTAAGAAGAGACTGGACAGCCATTTGTCTGAAATGGTATAGGGTTTCCTGCCTGAGCAGGGGGTTGGACTAGATGACCTCCAAGGTAAGGTCCCTTTCAACTTTACTATTATGATTATGAGTGTAAGGATCCAGATAAAAATCATGTAGTTAAATATGAGTGCAAGTACTGATACCTGAGTAATGATAGTATACTTCAACATGATAGCACCTCGCTGGGAAACCTTGCTAAGAGGAAAATTTACTAACACAAAGAGCTGCTAATTTTAAAAAAAAAGGTTGCTTGTCATCACTTTCCTTACCCTGACAAGCGCATTACAGAAGTGGGAAACAAAGGATGAATTTCACAAAAGCTGGCCATGTCTTCAAAGTATATAACAACTCTGTTCCTGAACAGAGCAATTTACAAAGTCTGGCACTGAAACTTGATCCTAGTAATTAAGCATTAAAGGTTTCAAACGTTCACTGTTTTAAAGCAGTAAGCTGGGATGGTAGAATGTTGAGGACCTGCTAAATGGTTCTGCAAGAAGCATCACCACTTATTTGCCTTATGGAAACAGCCAGTTATTACTTAGCGACTACCTCAGTTCGTGACTGCTCACAAATACGACATTAGTAAACAGTAGTAAATATAATTTTCTGACCAATGTGCACACTTACAGTGAGGGGAAAAATATTTCATCCCCTGCTGATTTTGTACATTTGCCCACTGACAAAGAAATGATCAGTCTATAATTTTAATGGTAGGCTTATTTTAACAGTGAGAGACAGAATAACAACAAAAAAATCCAGAAAAATGCATTTCAAAAAAGTTATAAATTGATTTGCATTTTAATGAGTGATATAAGTATTTGATCCCTTATCAAACAGCAATATTTCTGGCTCCGAGGTGTCTTTTATACAGGTAATGATCTGAGATTAGGAGCACTCTCTTAAAGGGAGTGCTCCTAATCTCAGCCTGTTACCTTTATAAAAGACACCTGTCCACAGAAGCAATCAAACAATCAGATTCCAAACTACACCATGGCCAAGAAAAAAAGAGCTGTCCAAGGATGTCAGGGACAAGATTGTAGACCTACACAAGGCTGGAATGGTCTACAAGACCATCATCAAGCAGCTTGGTGAGAAGGTGACAACGGTGCGATTATTTGCAAATGGAAGAAACACAAAATAACTGTCAATCTCCCTTGGTCTGGGGCTCCATGCAAGAGTTCATCTCGTGGAGTTTCAGTGATCATGAGAACGGTGAGGAATCAGCCCAGAACTACATGGGAGGATCTTGTCAATGATCTCAAGGCAGCTGGGACCATAGTCACCAAGAAAACAATTGGTAACACACTATGCTGTGAAGGACTGATCTCCTGCAGCGCCCACAAGGTCCCCCTGCTCAAGAAAGCACATATACAGGCCTGTCTGAAGTTTGCCAATGAACATCTGAATGATTCAGAGGAGAACTAGGTGAAAGTGTTGTGGTCACATGAGACCAACATCAAGCTCTTTGGCATCAACTCAACTCGCTGTGTTTGGAGGAGGAGGAATGCTGTCTATCAGCCCAAGAACACCATCCCCACTGTCAAACATGGAGGTGGACACATTATGCTTTGGGGGTGTTTTTCTGCTTAGGGGACAGGACAACTTCACCGCATCAAAGGGACGATGGACGGGGCCATGTACCATCAAATCTTGGGTAAGAACCTGCTTCCCACAGCTAGGGCATTGAAAATGGGTTGTGGATGGGTATTCCAGCATAGCAATGACCCAAAACACACAGCCAAGGCAACAAAGGAGTAGCTCAAGAAGAAGCACATTAAGGTCCTGGAGTGGCCTAGCCAGTCTCCAGACCTTAATCCCATAGAAAATCTGCGGAGGGAGCTGAAGGTTCAAGCTGCCAAACTTCAGCCTTGAAACCTTAATGACTTGGAGAGGATCTGCAAGGAGGAGTGGGACAAAATCCCTCCTGAGATGTGTGCAAACCTGGTGGCCAACTACAAGAAACATCTAACCTCTGTGATTGCCAACAAGGGTTTTGCCACCAAGTACTAAGTCATATTTTGCGAAGGGGTCAAATACCTATTTCACTCATTAAAATGCAAATCAATCTATAACTTTTTTGAAATGCATTTTTCTGGATTTTTTTGTTCGTATTCTGTCTCTCACTGTTAAAATAAACCTACCATTAAAATTATAGACTGATAATTTCTTTGTCAGTGGGCAAATGTACAAAATTAGCAGGGGATCAAATATTTTTTTTTCTCACTGTATGACCAAATTTCTGCACCTGACAACACACACTAGAGTGAGACTAACACTGGCAGTGCTGTACAAGAAAACTATCTGAATGAGATGGCAGCACCCAGTGATCTTGGCAGCATTTCTCTGTGTCATGTGGTTCAGTTAGTGACCATCTCACTGGAACAAATTGTGGCTGCCAAATGAGGAAGCACTATTTTGTAACTGGCCACACTTCTTACAGTAATTGTTTGTGAATATGTGACTCTCACAATATGGCAACTAAGTTGTGAGAGCCATCACAACCTGTTAAAATATGAAGAGTTTGCTAACCCTCCCAATTTTGCATACTGCCTTACTGTAAAGCTGTGTTTTTCAAACTTGGCAACTTTAAGATGGGTAGACTTCAACTCCCAGAATCTGTAGATTTCAACTCTCAGAATTACTCAGCAAAAACTTATCACACAGCAGCTGAAGTCTACCCATCTTAAAATTGCCGAGTTTGAAAAACACTGCTGTAAAGTGTGCTGCTTTCTAGCCCTGCTCTGGGGGGGGGGGGAGAAAACTCAGTACTGACAACTTGGAGCCAAGTATAATTGTGTCTGCAGCTGCTTCCCTTGGAGTTTGGCCCGTGTGTGGCTTAAGTCTATAAGCTATGATTTTTTAAAAAGTGCAATAAAAAATTACAGTACCTTTTAAAATGCATTTGTATCATATGTCTTTGAACATTTAGCTTTATCTATGTATGTGCAAAAGCTTGCCCTTAACTGCAGTGAAATGAATTATCCTCTGCTGTTTATTCCTATTCTTTAACTGAATGTATCTCTAGACTGCCAGTGAAATTTACAACCCTATACCCCTTTTACTTAAAATGAATACACTTATTTATTTATTTATTTATTTATTTATTTATTTATTTATTTATTTATTTATTTATTTATTTATTATTAAACTTATATACCGCCCTTCTCCTGTAGGACCCAGGGCGGTTCACAAGGCAATTAAAACAACATTACAATACAAAAATTAATAACAATTAAAATAGATTAATTTTTCCTTAATTAAAATCTAAAACCCCTATAACTCTGATTAAAAACCCAATTACAATAAGTTAAAAAATTAAAAAATCCTCAGTCCTGGCCGGAAAGCTCAAAGAGCCAGGTCTTCAGGTCCCAGCGAAATGAACGAAAATCAGGGGCAGTCCTAAGCTCTACGGGTAACTGGTTCCAGAGGGCAGGTGCGCCCACAGAGAAGGCCCTCCCCCTGGGTGTTGCCCGCCGGCAATCCTTTGCCGGCGGCACCCTGAGAAGGCCCTCCCTGTGGGAGCGCACAGGACAAAGGGAACTTGATGCCGGTAGCAGGTGTTCCCTCAGATATCCCGGACCCAAGCCATTTAGGGCTTTATAGGTCATCACCAGCACCTTGAATCTCACCCGGAGGGCAACCGGAAGCCAATGCTTTTTGACCCTGGCAAAAAAGGGGCACCTTTTATGCAATTTCCATGGAAGAACAGAGGAGGGCAAAGTGGCAAAGAAAACTGCATGCATATCTCATAGGTTCAGGATATGATGGAGGGGTAGAACTTTTCTAGTCTTTGCCTCATTCCCAGTTTGCAGACTCTCCTGTGCAACAAGAGAAAAATTGTAATATTTTGGTATAACTAGAAAATACACAGTGCCAGCCCTTGTTGTAGTAGGGGAGATGGAACAAGGAAAAATCCTGCTCTATCCTCTTAGTTGGAGGGTATATGAGTAGCTCTTCCTCTTCCAGGCTGTGTGGATTGAGGTGAGATGGCAGTTTACATGATGGAACAAGAACAGCTTTTGTGTTCCTTCTTTTTAGGATGAATGGCTGGGGCAGGGAGAGATTCCAACTCATGAAACCTCCTGCCAAAAAAAAAAAGAAAATGAAAATTGGAGTGAGCAAAGGAAGCAAGACATTAAAGAGTGTATGTCGTGTCACATTACTTTCTGGAAACATTCTTACATAAGATAAGCACCATTTGCAAAAACATTATTTATATTCTTGGAAGGGGCCAATTTCTACTACCCAGGAGGCTATATAGTTGGAAACAGTGTATTAATGCTTTGGGCCACCAGCAGATGACCATTCATTTTGGCTATACCAGGGGTAGGCAACCTCGGCTCTTTTATGACTCATGGACTTCAACTCCCAGAATTCCTGAGCCAGCCATGCATGAGTCATAAAAGAGCCGAGGTTGCCTACCCCTGGGCTATACCATATGAGGTTCCAGGAAAGTGATAGCTGGAGTGCAACCAAGATCACTCTCACCCCACCCTCTACACTGGATGGTCCTTCATTACAGACCAACAAAAAAGTTCACATCTTCAGCTTGTGAGCTAGAGATCATCTCCAGAAGTAGTGGGCAAGGCTCCTCAATGACGCATGCTGAATGATGCAACTCAGGTAGTCCTCAACTTACAACCATAATTGAGCTGAGAATTTGGCTGTCAGAACTGTGAATCATCATAAGTACCTTTTTGGGGACCATTGTAACTTTGACTGGTCGTAAGTCAAGGACTACCTGTAGAAAGCAGGACCCAACTTACTTTGTTTCATAGCAGAAACCTCTATGATGAACCCTGCAAAATGAGTGGTCCACCAAAGCCAGTGCAACCCTTCAACTTAGTGCTTTGGCCTTCTACAGGTGAAACTCGAAAAATTAGAATATCGTGCAAAAGTTCATTTATTTCAGTAATGCAACTTAAAAGGGGAAACTAATATATGAGATAGACTCATTACATGCAAAGCAAGATAGTTCAAGCCGTGATTTGTCATAATTGTGATGATTATGGCGTACAGCTCATGAAAACCCCAAATCCACAATCTCAGAAAATTAGAATATTACATGCAATCAATAAAACAAGGAGTATACATAGAACAATATTGGACCTCTGAAAAGTATAAGCATGCATATATACTCAGTACTTGGTTTGGGCCCCTTTTGCAGCAATTACTGCCTCAATGCGGCGTGGCATGGAAGCTATCAGCCTGTGGCACTGCTGAGGTGTTACGGAAGACCAGGATGCTTCAATAGCGGCCTTCAGCTCTTCTGCATTGTTCGGTCTCATGTCTCTCTTCTTTCTCTTGGCAATGCCCCATAGATTCTCTATGGGGTTCAGGTCAGGCGAGTTTGCTGGCCAATCAAGCACAGTAATCCCACGGTCATTGAACCAGGTTTTGGTGCTTTTGGCAGTGTGGGCAGGTGCCAAGTCCTGCTGGAAAATGAAGTCAGCATCCCCATAAAGCTCATCTGCGGAAGGAAGCATGAAGTGCTCCAAAATCTCCTGGTAGACGGCTGCATTGACCCTGGACTTAATGAAGCACAGTGGACCAACACCAGCAGATGACATGGCTCCCCAAATCAACACAGACTGTGGAAACTTCACACTGGACTTCAAACATCTTGCAGTGTGTGCCTCTCCATTCTTCCTCCAGACTCTGGGTCCTTGGTTTCCAAATGAGATGCAAAAGTTGCTCTCATCAGAAAAGAGGACTTTGGACCACTGAGCAACAGACCAGGTCTGTTTTTCTTTAGCCCAGGTAAGACGCTTCTGACGTTGTTTGTTGTTCAGGAGCGGCTTGACAATAGGCATACGACATTTGAAGCCCATGTCCAGGATCCGTCTGTGTGTGGTGGCTCTTGATGCACTGACTCCAGCCTCAGTCCACTCCTTGTGAAAGTCCCCAACACTTTTGAATGGCCTTTTCCTGACAATCCTCTCCAGGCTGCGGTCATCCCTACTGCTTGTGCACCTTTTTCTTCCACACTTTTCCCTTCCACATAACTTTCTATTAATGTGCTTTGATACAGCACTTTGGGAACATCCAACTTCTTTTGCAATTACCTTTTGAGGCTTTCCCTCCTTATGGAGGGTGTCATTGATGGTTTTCTGCACAACTGTCAGGCCAGCAGTCTTCCCCATGATTGTGATTCCTACTGAACCAGACTGAGAGACCATTTAAAGGCTCAGGAACCCTTTGCAGGTGTTATGGCTTAATTAGGTGATTAGAGTGGGACACTTTGAGCCTAGAATATTGCACCTTTTCACAATATTCTAATTTTCTGAGATTGTGGATTTGGGGTTTTCATGAGCTGTACGCCATAATCATCACAATTATGACAAATCACGACTTGAACTATCTTGCTTTGCATGTAATGAGTATCTCATATATTAGTTTCCCCTTTTAAGTTGCATTACTGAAATAAATGAACTTTTGCACGATATTCTAATTTTTCGAGTTTCACCTGTAGCTCCATCCTTCCTCCTTGTTTTGGAATCTTTACTGAGTAGCCACATCAGCTTCCTAGGCCCAAAGTGGGATATTGGAAACAGCTGCTTAGCTGCAACTGAAATGTTGCCACAGTCTGAAACACAAATTTTCAGAGAAGCTGCATCACACAAGAAAGTTTATGGATCATCATCATCACCACCACCACTGTTGCGGAACAATTAACAGTCCGACCAGAGGTGGATGGACCGTGGTTCATTTGCATGGTCAATATCAAAGAAAAGAAAACCAAGGCATATTCTATAGTAAAACTTTTAATGAGAAAACAAAAGACCTAGACTGGCCACATTCTCTCGTCAGGCAGAAGAAGAAAGGTAAAACTGAAACTGTGAGGACTTTTAAACCTGCGCACAAAACAGTTTAAAACCAAAACATTGGCTGGACATAGCTAGAGTCACTATGGTTACAAGATAAGATAAGGTGCAGAGCAGAAAGAGATGTACACTTAGGAATGAGCGAAGCTGGCAAAACTAAAAAACACGCAGTGACAACCACCACCACCCTATACTATAAAAATATAAGGAATAGCTAATATTGGGCAGGCAACCTACATCCATCAGGCCACTTAATGGCCTTGAGCTTAATTTCATGAGGCCTTCAACCTGACATTTGAAAAATCCTTATAAGCAACCAAGCAAGCAAACCAACCAGTTTCCTGATCCAATCAATCTCTTTCTGGCTGCTAAATGGAAAGTGAGAGACATGGGAAGAGTCAGAGATGGCAATATTAGATAAAGGGAAAAAGACAAGGCCTTTTTCTCCATAGACCCCAGGCTATGGAATTCATTTCCCAAAGAGTTCACTTCAGCCCATCTCCAGGATTTAGGAGAAGATTGAAAATCCATTTATTTCACCTAGCTTTTAGCTGATAAACTGATTTTGTTTTAGCAGTATCAATTGTAATTTTGGCTTGATTTTAACTGCATTGTTTTTATTTGTTGTTGTTGTTGTGAAGTTTTGTCCGACCCATCGCGACCCCATGGACAACGTTCCTCCAGGCCTTCCTGTCCTCTACCATCTTCTGGAGTCCATTTAAGCTCACGCCTACTGCTTCAGTGACTCCATCCAGCCACCTCATTCTCTGTCATCCCCTTCTTCTCTTGCCCTCAACCTTTCCCAGCATTAGGCTCTTCTCTAGTGAGTCCTTCCTTCTCATTAGGTGGCCAAAGTATTTGAGTTTCAACTTCAGGATCTGGCCTTCTAAAGAGCAGTCAGGGTTGATCTCCTCTAGGACTGACCGGTTTGATTGCCTTGCAGTCCAAGGGACTCGTAGGAGTCTTCTCCAGCACCATAGTTCAAAGGCCTCAATTCTTTGGCGCTCAGCCTTTCTTATGGTCCAGCTTTCACTGCCATATATTGCAACTGGGAAGACCATAGCCTTGACTATACGCACTTTTGTTGACAGGGTGATGTGTCTGCTTTTTAGTGTGCTGTCTAGATTTGCCATGGCTTTCCTCCCAAGGAGCAAGCGTCTTTTAATTTCTTGCCTACAGTCCCCATCTGCAGTGATCTTGGAGCCCAGGAAAATAAAATCTGTCACTACCTCCATTTCTTCCCCATCTATTTGCCAGGAATTGAGAGGGCCAGATGCCATGATCTTGGTTTTCTTAATGTTTAGTTTCAACCCAA
This sequence comes from Vipera berus, assembly GCF_964194415.1. NCBI lineage: Eukaryota > Metazoa > Chordata > Lepidosauria > Squamata > Viperidae > Vipera > Vipera berus. The sequence goes on along the minus strand of NC_138210.1, from coordinate 28,370,290 downwards.
GTTTTGCACTCTCCTTCTTCACTCGCAACAAGAGGCTCTTTAGTTCCTCTTCACTTTCTGCCATTAGAGTGGTATCATCTGCAAATGTTAGGTTGTTGATGTTTCTTCCGGCAATCTTAATTCCAACTTTTGATTCATCTAGCCCTGCCTTTCTCATGATGTGCTCTGCATATAAGTTAAATAGGCAAGGCGACAGTATACAGCCTTGCCGGACTCCTTTCCCAATTTTGAACCAATCAGTGGTTCCGTGTCCAGTTCTCACTGTTGCTTCTTGGCCCGCATATAGGTTTCTCAAGAGACAAATAAGATGGTCTGGTATGCCCATCTCTTTAAGGACTTGCCACAGTTTGTTATGATCCACACAATCAAAGGCTTTAGCATAGTCAATGAAGCAGAAGTAGATGTTTTTCTGGAACTCTCTAGCTTTCTCCATGATCCAGCTTATGTTAGCAATTTGATCTCTAGTTCCTCTGCCTCTTCGAAATCCTGCCTGTACTTCTGGTAGTTCTCGATCCACATACTGCTGGAGTCTAGCTTGTAGAATTTTAAGCATAACTTTACTAGCATGAGAAATGAGTGCAATGGTGCGATAGTTTGAACATTCTTTGGCACTGCCTTTCTTTGGAATTGGAATGTAAACTGATCTTTTCCAATCCTGTGGCCACTGTTGAGTTTTCCAAATTTGCTGGCAAATTGAGTGTAGCACTTTTACTGCAATTGAAGCCTTTAAACTATGGTGCTGGAGAAGACTCCTGCGAGTCCCTTGGACTGCAAGGCGATCAAACCAGTCAGTCCTAGAGGAGATCAACCCTGACTGCTCTTTAGAAGGCCAGATCCTGAAGCTAAAACTCAAATACTTTGGCCACCTAATGAGAAGGAAGGACTCACTGGAGAAGAGCCTAATGCTGGGAAAGGTTGAAAGCAATAGAAGAAGGGGACGACAGAGAATGAGGTGGCTGGATGGAGTGACTGAAGCAGTAGACGTGAGCTTAAATGGACTCCAGAAAATGGTAGAGGACAGGAAGGCCTGGAGGAACGTTGTCCATAGGGTCCCGATGGGTCGGACACGACTTCGCAACTAACAACAAAAACATGTCCAGCAGAAGCAGAATTCAAACCTTGGCAGCCACATTCCATTCATTCCAAGCAAATGAGGGGGGTTGAGGGATAGGAGTAACTCTCCCAGCAGATGCTGTTACCAAGGCAATTAATCACTTGATGGCCCTTTTATGGCTGAGCCAAAGAGGCTGGAGAAAGATGAATGCTGAATTAAGCAAGCAGGAGGGGTCAAGTACCCACTCTCAGTAGTCTTTTAAACAGAAGGACTTTAGCAAACTGACAAACTTTTTCTCGTAAAATTCAGCTTAGTCAGGTAGAAAAGATTTAAAAGTGTCTCTTGCTTTAAAGGCTATAACATGAATCAGCTTCAAACACAAGCTGGGTTTGCAACATCTTTAGTTGAAGACAACAGATCTCTGAAACTGAAACTATTGTAGCAATCAGCTCACCACACATCATGCCTCTGAGTGAGCAGAACTCATTTCCATTTCAAAATCTCTCCAAATCGCTTTAAGACACTGGCTAGAAATTCGGTGGTAAACAAGGCAGTAAGATTTAAACAGGCCTTTTTGCTGGTCTCCTCTGGAAGACAGGAAGAGACAACAGTTCACAGAAGCACAAATCCTAGAATCACAACTCTGCCTCTTTCAGAACCAGCTGGAGAATGGTGAATTAAATCTTTCTTTTTACTGACAAACCGGAATAAATCTACTAATCTTCATTCTTTTACTATGATGGAACACCAATCAAAATGCTTTATGATTAATGGTCCAAATAGCATAAACTCTGCAGAATGGTGTTAAACAGACTTTATTGGTCAGGCATCCTAGGCAAACTTACGTTTGCTGATAAGATCCTCCAACATGGCACATCTGTCCATCCTGTGAGATTTAAAAACCCAAAATTTGATACTCACAACTCAAAGACAAGTCTGGTTAACAAAAACAAAGATTTATTGAAAAGAATTTGAAAATAAGAAAGAAAATAAGAAAGAAAGAAAGCGTTTGCAAACGCGGCCTCTTAGACCCTGCCCAAGTTGGATTGGGTTCGAAGAGCGCGCCGAGCAAGTTTCAAAGCAAGCATTTATACTTTCTTTTCTCAATACATGCCCCCCCCAAGAAACTTAAGTTAGTCTTTGAAGTCATTTACATTTCTAAAAGATCTTCTTTGAACCTTTACTTCCAAAAGACTTATTGTAACAACTTCCTTACATTTGTCACTACACTATCTTGTTTTACTCACCTTCTTGAGGTGAGTATCCTTTTTAACATTTCAAAAGAACTTTGTTGATTACCATGTGTGAATTCTCTGTCTAAGCAGGAAATAGATGGCCCCCACATCTTAGTGTTACATTTGATACAATTCATTGGTGTTACATTTGGTGTTACATTTGGTACCATTTATAAAAGAATAACCTTTATTTATTTTCCTTTAATCCTGACAGTGTAAAAGAATGAAGGTAAATCTACCCCATATTGTTTGGAGCGAAGCCTTCTTGCTTGCATTCGTGAAGAGATGTAGAACAAAGACAAAGGGCCCGGAAGTCCTACCATAAAACTGTGCAATTTTGCCACCTCTTCTTAATCTCTTCCACCCACTTAACTAAGTAAGCATACTTTCACTAAACAGTTAGACTACAGTTCCTATAAGGCATCTCTTGAGGAAATAATGTTTAACCCTGTAAATGCTACATGTTCTTACATACATGCTGCTAGTATTAGCCCTATAAATGCTGAATACACTAACACAGTTCTTACTTCCTAAACTAGATATAAAATGGAGCAGCTGAATGTATACTGGTCCAGCACAGTCAGTGACCACCTCATCGTGGTTATCAGGAACGTTAAGCTCATTCTTGTACAGTTCTTCTGTGTAATTTTGCCACCTCTTCTTAATCTCTTCTGCCTCTGTTAGGTCCCTGCCATTTGGGTCCTTTATCATGCCCATTTTTGCATGAAACATTCCCTTCATCTCTCCAATTTTCTTAAAGAGATCTCTGGTCCTCCCTATTCTATTGTTTTCTTGTATTTCTTTGCACTGTTCATTTAAGAAGGCATTCTTATCTCTTCTAGCTATTCTCTGGAATTCTGCATTCAATTGGGTGTATCTTTCTTTTTCTCCCTTGCCTTTCGCTTCCCTCCTTTCCTCAGCTATTTGCAAAGCTTCCTCAGACAGCCATTTTGCTTTCTTGCATTTCTTTTTCTTTGGGATGGTTTTAGTTGCTACCTCTTGTACAATGTTGTGAACCTCCATCCATAGTTCTTCAGGCACTCTGTCTATCAGATCTAATTCCTTAAATCTATTTGTCGCCTCTACTGTATATTCGTCAGGGATATGATTTAGTTCATATCTGAGTGGCCTAGTGCTTTTCCCTACTTTCTTCAGTTTAAGCCTAAATTTTGCAACGAGAAGCTCCTGGTCTGAGCCACAGTCAGCTCCTGGTCTTGTTTTTACTGACTGTATAGAGCTTCTCCATCTTTGGCTGCAGAGCACATAGTCAATCTGATTTCTGTGTTGACCGTCTGGTTGTCAAACACGTCCTTAGTGGGATGAAAGCAGAAATCTCCAAGCAGGAACGGGCAACAAAAAAGGCTTTATTCAGCTCAAAGGAAAAGTGAGCGCTGGGATTGAATTGCTCCCAGCGCTTTACATAGACATCCGGAGACAGGACCCCGCCCCCAGGCCACAAACCAGCATCCGCCCACAACCCTTTATAATCCCTCCTCCCCCTTGCAACTTTCCTTAGCAATGCAGCTCACGCTGCTCTATGTTGCCTCTACCCTCCGCGCGTCCTACAGGCCTCCCCCCCCACGTCCAACAGTCTGCTGCTAAACAGATAAATAACCCAGGTAAGGTCCCATCCTTATGTCCGGAAGGCCAGCCTCGCCTCTGGCAGCTCCACAAGGGGAGGGGAGGCTGTAACTGCCCCCAAGCCTCGCCAGTGTCTTCTGAGCTCCGGAAGGCCTGCGACAGCGGTGGCAGCCCGTCCGGATGTTCGGCTGCCAGCTGGGGAGGCGGTGCAGCCAGCGGAGAGCTTGTGGTGGCCTGCGGCAGCAGCACCACTCAGCAGGGATGCGGCAACGTGTGTAGAAGCCCAGCAGCAGCCTCCGACATTTTGGGGGCACCGGTAAGGCCTGTGGCAGCCAGCTAGGAGGCAGTGGGGCCGGCGGAGAGGTTGTGGCAGCCTGCGGCAGCAGCAACACCCAGCAAGGAGGCAGCAACGTTTGTAGAGGCCCAGTGGCAGCCTCCGACATTTGGGGGCCCTGGTAAGGCCTGCAGCGGCAGCGGCAGTTGTTTGGGAGGCAGGGAGGGGGTCTGTCAAGCTGACGCAAAGCTTTTTTTCCCCCTTGCTGTATGTTGGGCCCACGGGGCTCGACAGGAGGCTCCCTCTACCAGGGCTCCACCTGGAAGACAAGAGAGTTTGGATGTGCAGTCGTCCACCCTACTGGATGATTCGGCCAGCCCCCCACCCGGCTTCCCTGGATACTGGTGATGAAATGCTCGAACCAGGCGGGGTGCATGAACGTCCCCCTCCCCCTCCCAGGATGCCTCTGTAATGGGGTACCCCTTCCACTGAATAAGGTACTGCAACCTTCCCCTTCGAACCCGAGAGTCTAGGATTTCTTGAACTTCGAATTGGTCACCCGCTACAGGCCCTGATCCCCCTTCAACTGGTCCACGGGATGACTCCACAACTGGCTTCAGTAAGCGACTATGAAATACAGGATGTATTTTTCCCAAATATTTGGGTAACCGGAGCCATACGGTCACGGGGTTAATGACCTGTATAACTTGGAAAGGTCCTAGGAACTTTGCCCCCAGTTTCTTGCACGGTACCTGCAGTCGCAGATACTTCGTGGAGAGGTACATCAGGTCTCCCACCTGGAAGGGCTTCTGAGGTCTCCTCTTTTTGTCTGCTTGCTCTTTGTTGGTTTCTCCGGCCTTTACTAGGGCCTTTTTTACTGCACCCCACACATCCCCCACCTGTGTCATCCACTCCTTAGGTTGGCAAGGTAAGGGATCCCCTTGGTCGTATTCAGGAATGGGAACGAACTCCCTGCCAAACACCACCCTGAAAGGAGAAAACCCAGTACTGCTGTGCACTGCATTGTTATGCGCCACCTCTGAGAATGCTAACAGGTCCACCCAGTTGGATTGTTGATATGACACATAGCACCGCAGGTAACGCTCCACCATAGCATTTGCTCATTCTGCTGCCCTGTTGGTGCTGGGATGGTATGCTGAACTAAGACCCTGGGATGACCCAATGGATTGGACAAATTCGCGCCAGAATCGAGCCATGAACTGCACCCCCCGGTCTGAGATGATTCTTCGGGGTACTCCATGTAGGTGATAGATGTGTGTAATGAACATTCAGGCCAGCCTTCAGGCAGACGGCAGTCCCTTACAGGGCGCAAAGTGCACCTGCTTAGAGAATAGATTGACCACCATCCAGATAACATCGTAGCCCCGGCTCTCTGGTAACTCAATGATAAAGTTCATTGCAATGTCCTGCCAGGGCCTGGTAGGATCTGCCACTGGTTGTAACAACCCCAAAGGCTTCCCTGTATGGGGTTTTGCAGTGGCACAGATGTGACAACCTCAGACGTAATCCTCAATTTCCGCTTTCATTCATGGCCACCAAAACTGCCACCTTGCCAGATGTAGAGGCTTTAAGAATCCGAAGTGGCCCACCTGTTTAGTGTCATGGCACTGTCAAAGTACCCCTTGCCGCATTGTTTGCGGGACATAGAGTTTATTCCCATGCCAGGCTAGACCGTCCTGTCTCATCAGGATGTCTGGGTGGTCTCTCAACCAGGAATCGTCCTGCAACACTTTCTGCAACTCTTGCGTCAGATCCCTTATCACAACATGGGACAGTGCTCTTGCCACAACCTGCTGGTAAGGGGGCACAATCGCCTGCACCACCTCCTCCCTCTTGCTATCATATTGTGGCAGTCTCGAGAGGGCATCGGCCAGGAAGTTTCCCCCCCCCGCCCCGGCATGTATTTCAGAGTGAAACGGAACCTTCGGAAGTATTGCGCCCATCTAATGTGTTTTGGGGACAGGCGTCTTGGTGTTTGTAGTACTTCCAGGTTTTTGTGGTCCGTCCACACTTCGTACAGTTCCTTCGCCCCTTCCAGGAGGTGTCACCACGTCTCGAGCTCCCAACGCACAGCAAAAGCCTCCTTCTCCCAGATAGCCCATACACGTTCAGTGTTTGTTAACTTCCTTGATGTGTAGGCGCAGGGTTGCAAGGAGCCGTGACTTTTTCTCTGGAGAAGAACAGCTCTAACCGCGTCACTGGCATCAACCTGCACCACAAATGGTGTGTCAGGGTCTGGGTGAAGCAGAACAGGCTCCCTTGCAAACAAGGCTTTCAAAGCCTCGAAGGACTGCTGACACGCCATAGACCATGCCAGTGGTTGACCAGGACGAGGCTTCGTCGCTGCCTGTTGGGTGTGTAGTAGGTCCGTAAGGGGTAATGCTATTGTAGCAAAGGATGGGATAAATTGCCAATAGAAATTGACGGCGAATCCTCGGCACCTGCCACTCCAGAACAGCCTTGACCTTGTTGGGGTCCATCTCCACCCCTGCCCCTGATATCCTGTAACCCAAGTAGTCCAACCAAGTCCTGTGAAACTCACACTTAGGCAATTTTACAAATAACTGGGCCTGTAACAGCTTCTTTAGCACCTGTCTCACCAAAGCGATGTGTTCCTCCATGTTGGTGGTATAGATGAGGATATCATCTAAGTACACAAGCACTCTGCGGTACAGGTGTTCATGCAACACCTCGTTAATGAGTTGCATGAATACCGTGGGGGCCCCCTGCAGTCCAAATGGCATAACCCGAAATTGATAACTGCCGAGTGGGCAATTGAATGCCATCTTCCATTCGTCACCCTGCTTAATACAGACCCTAGAGTATGCCTCCCGTAGGTCTAATTTGGTGAATATCCTACCCTTTGCCAGGTGAGCCAGGAGGTCCTTCATCAGAGGAAGTGGGTACAGATGTTCAACACATACCCCATTTATACCTCGGAAGTCCACACATAAACACAGGGAACCATCCTTCTTTTCTTTAAACAAGACTGGTGCTGTGATTTGTGAACGGGCCGGCTGGATGAAGCCTCTGGCCAGGTTCCGGTCAATGTAGCGTCGCAACTCCTCCATTTCTCGTGGTGTCATTGCATACATGCGGGGCTTGGGTAGTTTGGCCCCTGGTACTATATCGATGGCGCAGTTGGTCGGTGAGGTGGCAGGACGTTGCATTCCTGTTCGTCAAAAACCTCGGCGAGGTCAGAGTACACGTCTGGGACTTGGTCCTCCTGTTCTGTACTGGCCTGGCATGCCCCTACCCCCTCACCGTTCCCCTCGGACTCCCCAGGGTCATGGGGTGGTGGTCGGGGACCGACCCCGATGCGTATGTTACGACAACCACCCTCCCACCAAATCATTGGGCCCCATTTATCTAGCCACATGAGCCCCAGAATCACCGCCTCAGTCATGGATGGCACCACAATGAACCAGAGGACCTCCCAATGGGCCCCTATCTCCATCTGAATAGGCTCTGTTACGTGGGTAATCGGTGCTCCCCCCAAAAGGGACCCATCCACCTGTTCAAATCTGATTGGGGTGTTTGTTTCATTTTGATCCCAACCTCGGTTACTACTGCTTTGCTGATAAGACAGCTGGTACAACCGGAGTCAATCAGGGCCCTGTACGTTCCCTTATGTCCTGTCTGTGGGCTTACCAAAGCGATGGGGATGGCAAAGGGGCATACCGGCTCACTCACCATGGGGTCCTTGATCAAGTCATCTGCGCTATCATAGGCCACTAGCTGGTGCCTGGTGACCATCGTTTCTTCCCCCGTCTGGGACGGCCGTCAGGAAGCCTTCCCTTCTGGCTGATGTGCTGCCCGTGAATGTTCCACAGCCTTTTTCAGCGTGGCGCCGCATGTTCCAGGGGTTGGTGGGATAACACGTGGCACAGGAACTGGACACTCTGCTGCCCGATGTCCCGGCTGGTTGCAGCGGAAACACCGGAATGGTGGACGGGGTGCTGGGCCAGAGGCTCCTGGTATTGCGGACTGGGTCTTTCGTCCTTCTTCCCTAGGTCTCTCAACCATTTTCCGGGGCCCCGGTGGGTCCTCTGTTCTTCCCCGGAATTCCTGCAAACCCCTGTCCAGCTCGGCCGTCACCCGGAACCAGTCCTGCAGCCGGTTCGGGATGCCTCTGACGATACACGCCCAGCAGAGGGCCCCATCCAGACCTGCCCGGAAATGATGGACCAGGAGACATTCCAGCCATGATCTTAGTCTGCCGGCCACCCGCCAGAACTCATGGATGTGGCTGATGACATGGCTAAGAAACATTGCCAGGCGATCAGGGTGTCCGTCAAATGACATTGGTATTGGTGGCGGACCCCCATACCAACCCCGAGCCCCACGGTCATGCAGGTGGCCCTGCCCCTCGCAGAGTGTCGTCTGCAGGTGCATAACATCGAGAGCCTGCTGCCCGCCAGTCCAAAGCCTCAGACGGCCTTGTCTGCCTGGTAGGCACTCCGTCCATCGATGGCCTGGCGTCCTGACCGGACTGTGACAGTATCGCTGGGACATGCACATCAGGACTGCCCACCTGGGACTTGCCAAGGCTGAAGGGAACCCAGAACAAGGTGAGCAAGAAAAAGAGAGCGCTGACTTACTGTCAAACACGTCCTTAGTGGGATGAAAGCAGGAATCTCCAAGCAGGAACGTGCAACAAAAAAGGCTTTATTCAGCTCAAAAGAAAAGTCAGCACTGGGAGTGAATTGCTCCCAGCACTTTACATAGCCATCCGGAGACAGGACCCCACCCCCAGGCCACAAACCAGCATCCGCCCACAACCCTTTATAATCCCTCCTCCCCCCTTGCAACTTTCCTTAGCAATGTGGCTCACTCTGCTCTATGCTGCCACTACCCTCCGCGCGTCCTATAGGCCTCCCCCCCACGTCCAACAGTCTGCTGCTAAACAGGTAAATAACCTTATGTCCGAAAGGCCAGCCTCGCCGCTGGCAGCTCCACAAGGGGAGGTGAGGCTGCAACCACCCCCAATCCTCGCCAGTGTCTTCTGAGCTTCGGAAGGCCTGTGACGGTGGGGGCGACCTGTCCGGATGTTCGGCTGCCAGCTGGGAGGTGGTGGGGCCGGTGGATAGCTCAATGAAGGCTACTCCATTTCTTCTGAGGGATTCTTGCCCTCAGTAGTATACCTGATGGTCATCTGAATTAAATTCACCCATTCATTTCCATTTTAGTTTGCTGATTCCTAAGATGTTGATGTTCAGTCTTGTCATCTCTTGTTTGACCACATCCAGCTTGCCTTGATTCATGGATCTTACATTCCAGGTTCCTATGGAGAAAACATCTTTACAGCATCGGACTTTCCTATCACCACGATACATCCACAGCTGAGTGTCCTTTCGGCTTTGGCCCAGTCGCTTCATTCTTTCTGGCGGTACTAGTAGTAGCCCTCTGCTCTTCCCCAGTAGCATATTGGATGCCTTCCGACCTGAGGGGCTCATCTTCCAGCGTCATATCTTTTTGCCTTTTGGTACTGTCCATGGGGTTTTCATGGCAAAGATACTGGAGTGGGTTGCCATTTCCTTCTCCAGTGGATCACGTTTTGTCAGAACTCTCTGCTATGACCTGTCCATCTTGGGTGGCCCTGCACGGCATAGCTCATAGCTTCATTGAATTACGCAAGCCCCTTCACCACAATAAGGCAGTAATCCATGAAGGGGATTGTTTTTATACCGATGTTTTATTAATTTTAATCAATGTAAACTACCTTGAGAACAGTGTGAACAGAAAGGCAGACTATAAACTTCCTAAAGAAAAAGTAATCAGCAAATATCTAATCAGAAAAAAACTTTCATGCTGAGGGATGTAATAGAAAAGAGTTTTCTTCAGTTTGGGGGACTTTCAGTTCTTTCAGAGCATTGGCTTCAACCACAACTGCCTCCCTCTTACCTGATGGCTAAGACCAACTCATGGAAAAACTCATCCACATTGAATTGGATCTTTGCACAGACCTCTTGCACCAAGGGTACCACAAATACAACTAGCAAGGAAGCCAAGGGCAACCTTACTGTTATGTCAAGGAACAGAAAGAGCAATAACCAGAGAGAGCTGCCCAGCTTTGTGGGAAAGGATGAACAACAAGCTTCTAGTGGGCACATAACTAAGAGAGCAAGACTTTCAAATCCTAATATCATTTACAGTCCAAAGAAATCACCTTAGAAATACTAAACAACAGAGTTAACAGAGGTCGATGGGGAACAAAAAGAACAATCTCCTTATCTCTAAGCCAGTTACTACATTGCAAGGAGCAGCTGTGTCAAGTTTTGAAGCACATTTTTTTCCTGCTGCAACAGTTATTGCTTCTCAGCTTGCCAACAAACTCGGGGGGGAGGGAATCAGATTGGAATGCATACTTCAAAGATTAAGGAAGCAGACCATGGGAGCCAAGGACATTTACCAGAGATACTTTCTCATAACAATATTGCTGCATTTAATTGGGCATCATGACCTGATCCAGAGGGAGGAGAGATATTTCTGTGCTTTCACTATGTAGGGCTTGGGTGTTCTGTACCAGCCTACTACCGGCCCTGCAGAAAAGGCAGGGACAACCCCTTTACAAACGGCAAGAGTCTGGAACTAAGCCTGCCAAATTTATTAACATAAAACAGAGCAAAACAAGACATGAACCATGAAACAGGAGCTATTCAAACGGTTGCCTTCAGCAAACCAGCCCTCCCACACATTCCCCTTTTAAACAGTTCAGGGCGTGGCTTCTCTCTGCCTCCTTCCGAGGTGCCCCATTGCCTTCCTCTGTTTACTCCTGATTGACTGACTGCCTCCTGCGTCGGGCGTCCTTGAACAGGGCCAGCTGTGGGTCATCTTCATCCACGCTGTCAGGCTCACACAGCTGGGTCTGCGTCGTAACCAGATGGGAGGGGCCTGGCTGAGGGCTATGCAGAGCCTCATCAGCAAGCTCTCCAACACCCTCAGCAAGCTCTCCAACAGCCCCCTCCTCCTCCTCTGAATCGTCCGACCCAACTGCCGAACCCACAGGCTGACCCTGAATCACAACATTGGGTGGGGTTTTGCCAGAGATGGTTTTGCTTTCATAAGTGCTGAAATGATGTACTCAATTAAATTTTACATTAAGAGATCAGAATGTCTCAAAGGTATTTGCTTGGTTGGGTTCATCAGTTGGAACCTTGACAAGCTGATTGATTTATAGCAGGCTGAGTGGCTTCCATCTAGCAGAGGCCAAGAGTGTATTCTACTCACATTTAGGCAACCTAAAAGTCCCAGTATATTGTTCAAAATGAGGCCTTTTCTTCACACCTTTTCAATCTTTTTAAAATGGGTGTTCTGCTCAGAGGAACTCAGCCCACTACTGAGCCAATCTGGCCCTAAGATTACTGCCACTTTAAAGAATAAATGTGACTATCCAATTTTAGATAATCTCAAGGACACCTTATTAACTCAGCCACTGAGAGATGACTGTGCAGGCAAAAATTCTGCTCTCTCTACAGCAAGGCACTGTACAGACAACCCCCTGGGAAAAAATCTGATTAACTCTTTTAGTGCCCTGCCAGATTCAAAATAAGCTGATATTATCCAAAGACTGGATGACTTGAGAGAAACCTCAGTGGCAACACATAAAGCAGCCAGACCTTTAATTGATCTGATTTCACCAACTACCCAAGGCAGCTGCCAGCCCATTGAGAAAAGACTTGTACGCATGGCGGCCTACTCCTCTTACCTGGGGAATCTAGATCCCCATACCATCAATATAAGGTCCCCTGGAGCAGATTCAAATTCTTCCATCCTGCCCCCTGTCAAAGCACTACAACATGCAGAAACTTCCAAGAACCAAATGCTGCTGATATGAAGACTTTGACCGTCTCTAAAACTTTGGAACTACAATCTGAGCCAGGCAGTGGCCTGCTTCAGGAATATAACATGGACTTTTGTGGCTTAACTCATCCAATAACTGCCACTGTCATGGTTCCAACAGATGAAACTCTTCAAAAGAACTTTGAGGCATTGTTTACCTTAAAGGATCTTTTATTCGAGTAGCATAATATCGGCACTACATAATTGAAGCCAAAAACTGAATTCCCCTCCCCTGGGCACCTAGTATCAAAGCACAATTCCCTCCTCCAATTTACAGTCATAAATCACATTCCCCAATTAGCTTGAAGCTCTCCCGCCCAATTCTTTATCAACTCTGGACTCAATAACCTTGATTCTCACGCTAAGTTTAGTGTTGTTATGTCTAGCTGGACACTCATTCACATCCCCCCATCCCAGCATCATCTAACTCTAAAAGCGAAAGGGAAAATATGGCTACATTTCCATCTGTTGTCAATGCAAAAACATCCAATGTTAGCAGCATTGACATCCTCCCGCCCACCTTACAAAAAAGGACAAATCCTGTAATGTAAACAAAAGCACAGGTTAGAGATTGCCTTTCGGTTTATTGGGGTGTTTCTACCTATTAATGAGTCTGTCAGCTTTCACATCGCTAGACTTCACCCAAGTGGCCTCAGACAATGAATATCCCTTTCATTGTACTAAATACTGCAATTTCCCTTTAAAAATTCTAGAATAAAGAATACGCTTTACTTTATAGTGAATCTGTCCTGCCACTATGAGGGGTCCAGGTGCCTTCTTAGGGGGAGGTCCTAAAGTGGAACCCCGATAAGGTTTCATCAGGCTGCAATGGAAAACAGGGTGAGCGTTTCCTAAGAGCTTAGGGCAGTGGTGGCGAACCTTTTAGAGACCAAGTGCCCAAACTGCAACCCAAAACCCACCTATGTATTGCCAGGTGCTGGGTGGGCGTGGCCCGTCGGGTGGGCATGGCTATGGTGGAAATGGCAGACTGGGTGGGCGTGGCCAGGGTGGGTGTGGCCAACTCGATGTTGCTCTGGCGGGTGGGGCAGTGGGCAGGAGGGCATCTTGCTCAGTGAGTGAGGGGGCATGGGGGGAGGCTCCTGAGCCCCGCAGCTCTTCCAAGGGTGGGGAGGAGGAGCTGTGCTTGGATTGGGGCTCCTCGTGCCTTCTGCTGCCCACCTGCTCTCTTCTGCTGAAGATGCCGCAGCTCCACTTCCCTGGTAGGGCAGGGCCGTGCTCGTGCACAGGGACGCACATAGGGCTGCTGCCTCGCTTTCCGTGCCGGGACTGGGCTGGACTGGGCGTGGAGCCTCCTCATGGCTTCTTCCCCCATGGACATCGGGAGCGCCCACCCCACCTACCACTCGTCCTGGGGCAGCTGCTGCCATCCCACACTCTCCAGCCCGTCGCTGGCCAGCCTTCCTCCTCCATCCTTCTGCTCCTTCTGCGGGCAGACTGTGGCTTACTGAGCTGGGCACGCCTCTCCCCATATGTGTCCTCAGGCAGAGGAGCCGGGCAGCCACAGCTCTCGCTCCCCTCCGGCCTCCATCTGCCAAGGCCCGAGCTCGGTGTGCCCGGCTAGCTGGCGATAGGCTGGAGAGCGCAGGATGGCAGCAAGTGCCCCGGGATGAGAGGTAGGTGGGGTGGGCATTCCCAATGTCCGCAGGGGAAGAAATGGCAAGGATGCTCCACGCCCAGCCCAGCCCCGGCATGGCACAGAAAGTGAGGCAACATCCCCATGTGCATCAGACCCAACTCTTGCAGAGTGCCCTTCTCCCACCGCCCAAACCCAGTTCGTTACCTCCACCCAGCTTGCTCCACAGCCTCATGGCAGCGTCATTGGGCAGGAAGCGGCAAACGGGGCTTGCTGAGGATCGAGCCGCGTTTGCCGCTGCTGCCACCCTTGCAGCCGGCGATCATCAGGGGCCCATCACAGGAGGACTCAGGGGCACCGGAGTCCAGTCCTACAAAGCCCACCTTCTTCTTGCCCGAGCTGCCCAGATACACGCCCCCATTGTGTAACTTCTGCAGTGGCACCTACGCGGAGGGCGATAGCACGTGTGAGGGAACAGCCACGCATGGCAGAGGCGTGGCTCAGGGCCGGAGGGGAGGCTGGGCAGAGGGCGATTGTGCGATTGCACCTCCCCTCTGGCCCTGAGCAGCTCCTCTGCCGTGCGTGGCTGTCCCCTCATGTATGCGATTGCCCTCTGCACCGGCACCACCACCACCAGTGCCCCCAATCTGCCGAGCCTCCCCTCCGGCCCCTAGCAGTGCCTCTGCCGTGCGCAGCTGTCCCCTCATGCATGCAATTGCTCTCTGCGCCGGTGCCGGGAATCTGCCCAGCCTCCCCTCTGCCTGCTTTGCGCAGCTCCTCCTGGGCCCCCTGCACCCACCATTAACCCTCCTTCCACCATGCAGGGTAAGGTTGCCGCCCCCGCCCCCACCAAGATGGGGGCGGGGGGGAGGCCTAACTGCAATGATGGCTTCCCTGCTCCGGGGTCCTGCCGCCATAGCCCCACGAGGCCAAGGCAAGGCAGCCCCACCCTCCTCTGGCCACCATTACCGTTCTGCATGCTGCCATCACCGGATGAGGCCAAGCCAAGGCAAGGCACCCCGGTTAGCCACCACGGGGTTAGGGAGTTTTAATTCCACTGTGACCGGGTTAATGATCTTTACAATGGGGAAAGGTCCCAAGAACTTTGGTCCTAACTTCTTACTAGGTAATTTGAGCCGTAAATATTTAGTCGACAGATAAACCTTTCCCCCAACTTGGAATGTTCTTTGAGGAGCCCTTTTTTATCTGCCTGCTTTTTATAGGTCTCAGAAGCCTTTTTTAAAGCAGTTTTTGTGGTTTTCCAAACTTCTTCCTACCCCCTCACCCATTGATCAAGTCTCTAAGAAGCGGAGTGTGCCTGGGGGTATTCGGCTATCAGGCTGAACTCTTTTCCTGTGGCTACTCTGTTAGGCGTGAAGCCGATGCTGCTGTGAACAGAGTTATTGTAAACCACCTCTGAGAAAGGGAGGAGGTCAGTCCAGTTTGTTTGTTGGTATGAAACATAACATCTGAGATATTGCTCCACCATCTTGTTAGCAGATTCAGCCACCCCATTAGTAGACATCTGAAAAGCAGATGATAGACCTTGAGATGATCCAATTAGTTTAAGAAAACTTCTCCAAAACGTACCTGTGAACTGCAACCCCCTTGTCCAAAATTATTCTTTTAGATGCACCATGCAGCCGGTAGATGAGTTTCAAGAACATTTTGGTCAGTCGTTGGGCAGATGGGAGCCCTTTGCAGGCGATGAAGTGAGCCTGCTTTGAGAACAGATCTATCACAGTCCAGATGACTGTATGTACTTTCAGGTAGATCTACTATAAAATCCATAGCAATTTCTTCCCATGGTTGAGAAGGGTCTGCCACTGGTTGCAATAACCCAGGGGGTTTCCCTGGAATTCTTTTCATGGTGGCACATACAGCACAACTCCGGACATAGTTTTCCACGTCCCGTTTCAATCCCAGCCACCAGAATTGCCGGCAGATGAGGTGTAGAGTTTTTAAATACCCAAAGTGCTCAGCCTGTTTTACGTCATGGCCATGTCGGAGAGCATTAAGGTGGAGGGTCTCTGGCAAGTATAGCTTTCCCCAGTTGTAAACCAAAACATTCCTGCATGTTAGAGAGGTTTGATTGTCCTTGAACCATTGGTCAGTGAGGATCTCTTGTTTTATTTTCTTTGCCCCAGGGTCATCAGGGTTAGGGGCTCTTGGAGGTGGGACTCTGCACGGCGTGAGTTGAGAAGCAGTTTGTGGATTGGAGATAATTGCCTCATTAACCTCTTCACGCTGCCTTTTGTACTGGGGCAGTCTGGATAGAGCATCAGTTAAGACATTTTTCCCTCCCGGTATGTACTTTAGAGTGAAGTTAAAATGGTTAAAGTACTGCGCCCATCGCACTTGTTTCGGGGACAATTTGCAGGGAGTTTTCAGTGCTTCTAGATTTTTTTTGTTGAAAATTTTATTAAATATACATTTAAAAACAAAAGTGGACATGATTCAACTTCCCTAGCTACAACACTACTATTAATATTATCTTATGTTACAGAAAGAAATAACAAAAACCTAAAATACAATCTATAACAGGACAGAGTTAAAAAAGATCTGTCGGTTTTTTTAGTAAACTGTCATTCAGTCCTCAGCATTATATTTACGTATCTTTCAGTTATGTCCATTATATAGATGCTAATAAAAAAATCCTTACATTATCAACCAATCAAACAATGTTCATCTCAGCGATCCTCCTTAACTCTAACCAATTGTACAAATTTTGCCAAATTTCATAATACTCCGTTTCGTTCCTATTTTTGATCTCTAGGGTTAACCTGTCCATTTCAGAGCAGGATAAAATTTTATCTATTATTTCTTCTTCAGTGGGTGTTTCCTTTCTTTTCCATTTTTGGGCATATGCCAGTCTTGCTGCGGTTAAGATATGTACTAATAAGTAGAGAGATGCTTTACTGAGATTATCGCTAATAATCCCTAATAAAAAGATTTCTGGTTTTAAATCAATTTTTGTTGTAACATTTCTTCCAACCAATTTTTAATCCACTGCCAAAAATTTTTCGCTTCTGAACATTCCCACCACATATGATAATAAGTCCCTGGAAGCCTTCTGCATTTCCAGCATATTGGTGAGATTTTTTTATCTATTTTTGCTAACCTTGTAGGGGGAAGATGCCATCTATAAAACATCTTGTACAAATTCTCTTTATAGGAGGTGGCTAGCATTAACCTCCTATTTCTATCCCATAGTAGTTGCCAATTATCTAAGTCAATATTATAACCAAAATTTTTACTCCAGGTTAACATTGTTTCTTTTACCTGTTCTTCTAATAAATCCTGTTCTAATAAATATTGGTATATCTTTTTTATCAATCGATCTTCTGTTCCTAGAAGAATTTTATCTAATTGTGTATGCTCTAATTTTATCCCTGGATCTTTTTTATCTTTTCTGTATCGTGACTGTATTTGTAAGTATGCCCACCATTCCAACTCTACACCATCTTCTGATAATCTTTTTCTTGTTTTCAGGTCTCCATTTTCATCTAAGAGAACTTTATATGCAATTACACTTCCTAGATTTATAAATTTGGGGTGCATAAAAATCTCTAATATAGATAGCCAATTGGGAATTTCTATATAGTTAATTTTTTTAATTTTTATCCACGCATCTAATAGTGCCCGTCTAATATGAAAATATGAAGGTCGGCAGTTTGGCGGGTTGAATCCCGAGTGCCGCGTAACAGAGTGAGCGCCTGTTACTCGTCCCAGCTTCTGCCAACCTAGCAGTTCGAAAGCACATAAAAATGCAAGTAGAAAAATAGGGACCACTATGGTTGGAAGGTAACAGCGTTCCGTGCCCCTTTGGCGTCTAGTCATGCCGGCCACATGACCACGGAGACGTCCTCGGACAAGCGCTGGCTCTTTGGCTTTGAAACGGAGATGAGCACCGGCCCCTAGAGTCGGAAACGACTAGCACGCATGTGCGGGGGAACCTTTACCTTTTAATATGATGATTCTGAAAATACTGATGAGCCCTATATTTTCCATCCCACATTATAGCATGCCACCCAATTTGCATGTCATGACCTTCTAAGGCTAGTAGTCTTCTATTCCTTAAATGTAACCAATCCTTTATCCATACCGGTATTGCTGCTTGATAATATTTTTCCCAATCTGGGAGGCCGAGCCCTTCTCTTTCCTTTGCATCCTGTAATAATTTTAACTTGATTCTCGGTTTTTTACCTTGCCAGATAAATTTAGATGTAACTCTATTTAAATTTTCAAAAAAATCCTTACCTAATTTAGTCGTGAAAATCTTGTAATTTGTGTTCAGTAAAGAAATGGGTCTATAATTTTTAATACAGGTCAAATCAGATTTTTCTTTAGGGATTAGTGAGATGATTGCTTCTTTCCATGAGTTTGGAATTTTTGCTGTGTTTAGTACCTCATTAAATAAATCCAATAGAGTTGGGACCAAAAGTTTTTGGAGGTTTTTATATATTTCGGATGGTAGTCCATCAGGGCCAGGTGTTTTATTACTTTTTTGTTTTTTAATAGCTTCCATAATTTCCTGAACTGTTATATCTTTATTTAATATATTTTAAAATTCTTCTGAAACCTTCGGGAGGTCTGCTTTCATAATATATTGTGATATTCTTTCCTCAGTGATCATTTCCTCCTCTTTATAAAGATTTTTATAGAATTCATACGTCACCCATTTTTTCCCATCATTTTGATGTACTATCTCCCCTGCTTGATTACGTAATTTACTAATCCATCTATTATCTTTTTGTTTTTTTCAGTCTATAGGCCAGCCATCTCCCAGGTTTATTTGCCTGCTCAAAAAATTTTTGTCTAATGCTTTTTATTTTTTGTGCCAATTCTCCCTTTTCTATAATATTCAATTTATGCTTATTTAAATCCAACTGTTGTTTTAAATCTTTACATTGTGGGTTTTTTTTGTAGTTCTAATTCTAATTTTTTATGTTCATCCTCTAAACTTTTTCGATATTGCCTTTTCTTTTTATATTTATTGGCCATATATGCAATTGCAGTTCCTCTCATAACTGCTTTAGCCGTATCCCATAAATTTTGAGTGCTAGTCTCCTCTTTCTTATTTATCTGGAAGAATGTCTGCATTTGTTCCTCCATCTTACATTTAAATTCTGTTTGGTTTAGGATTGCCTTTTTAAGAGTCTACCTCCTTGTTGCTGTCTTCTGTTTTTTCCATTTAATTACAATGGGATTATGATCTGCCCAAGTATTAATATCTATTATTATATCATCAATATCTGAATTTAGTTCTTTCGTTGTCCAGACCATATCAATTCTAGACCACGACTGATGCCGCCCTGAATAGTATGTAAATTGCTTTTCATTCAAATTTCTCTCCCTCCAACTATCTTGAATATTTAATTCCTCCACCATTTAAAAAAAGTACTGGGTAATATTCTGGTTCGTTTCCTAACTTCCTCACTCTTATAATCTAATTCTCTGTCTATAATTGCATTAAAATCGCCAATTATACAAATGTTCTCATATTCCATATCAGCAATAACCTTATGCAGTTTCTTATAAAATTGTCTTTGTTTTTCATTGGGGGCATAAATTCCTACCAGGGCAACCTTTTTTTTATTCAAGGAAATTTCAATAATCAATATTCTACCTTCCTCATCTCGATAAATTTGTCTTGCTGGGATTCTTTCTTTAACATATATCACAATTCCTCCTTTCTTCTGCTGTGACAGCGATACAAATTTAATTCTTAATTTAGGGTAGTTTAATAGATCCTGATCTTGAGTCTTTATATGTGTTTCTTGTAGAATTGTTATATCTAAATTTTTCTTACTGAACTTATTCAAAATTATATTTCTCTTAGCTGGGGAGTTTAGTCCATTCACATTTAATGATAATACTGTTAATATTTCTATATTACTGCCTCTGTTTTGATCTTGTTGCCCTTGTCGGTCTATCTTCCTTAACTTCTTTGTGTCTACACTCATCATTGTTGTCATGGTGCATTCTCATTTTTTCTCTTCTCTCTGTTTCCTGTTCTTTGTCTTGTGATTCCCGTTGTCACGACGTCCTCTGCAAAGTATCACAAGCACTCCAAAGGTAAGGGTGACCTGGTTTATTTCTCACACAGACCAAACCGTGGTAAAGTCAGCGTTGAGGCACCCAGCCTCAACGCTCTTTTATCGTGCTGCTACACCCTAACCCCACCCATTCAAAGCAAACCGGCATCCGCGGTCTTCGGCCGCACCACCGGCCCCTCTTCCACAACTGGGTCAGGTGCAACTGCATCCCCCACAGTCCCGTCCCCATCGGCTGCCAGAGCAAGCCCCTGTGGATCCTCTGCCATGCCCAAAGCGTGGGTAACAACGGAAGGAATCCCAGAATTACGCTGACTTACTGTCACGACGTCCTCGGCAAAGAATCACAAGCACTCCAAAGGTACGGGTGACCTGGTTTAATTCTCACACAGACCAAACCGTGGTAAAGTCAGCGTTGAGGCACCCAGCCTCAACGCTCTTTTATCGTGCTGCTACACCCTAACCCCACCCCTTCAAAGCAAACCGGCATCCGCCCGCCTCCCCATAAAAGCCCCACCCATCACCCTGCATAGCCACCACCCACCGCATGCACTGCTGCGGCCCGCCGAGCCCCCTCCCAGGTGAGGCCTGTCCTTCCGCCCCCATACGCGCCCCAGTCCGTTCTGGCTCTGCAACTGCAGGTTCCCCCCCGAGTCCATCCGAGCACCCAGCGAGAGAGGGAGGCAGCGCGGGTACGGCCACACCCCCGTCTATGGCTGTCAGTGGCAGGTCTGACTGTCCGGCCAGTTCTCCGTCGACTCCTGCCCGTTCCGGCTCAGGCTGCAGTTGCGTTCCTGCAGGGCGCTCTGTTGGTGTAGAGCCTGCCGGCCGGCAGGCAGACAAACGGCGGTGTTCCCGGGGCCCGGGCGCAGGCGCAGCCCGCAGCTCTGGGTCCCACCGCCGAGGCGTCGGAAGAACCAGGGCATCGCCCACCAGCCCGACAGGCACCCGGAGCCGTCCTCGTCAGCGAAGCGAGCGCGCGTCCGCCGGCCGCCTGGTAGCGGGCGCGCCAGTCAGCTGTGCGGCGGAGACCCGGCGTTTCCCGCAGTGACTGGGCGGAGCCACGCCCATCAGCTGGCCGGCGGGAGCCCGACGCCGTGTCCTTCGGCTAGGGATAGGTGGGGCTGGCGGCTCCAACGCCGGTTGCTGCAGCGGTCGGGGACGGCAGGCAAGTGTAGGAGACGGCGGTCTGCTGGGGGAGGGAGGGGCCGCTTCCCCATGGCGGCGGAGGCGTTGTCGAGGCCTGAGCGGGCGGCAGGCCGGCGGGGCTTGACAGTCGGCTTCCCCTACCACCTGCCCTCCTGCAAAGGAAGAATGACAAGATGGACCTCCACGGAGACAGGCCGCTGAGTCTCCGGCGCCACCCCCCGGTTTGGACGGATGTGTACGGTGAAAAGCCATGACCAGGCGAGCTGCCCGGACATCCCCTTTTCCCACCCATGAGGCCTCTGCCAGTGTGTATCCTTTCCACAACACGAGGTACTGCACTTGCCCCCTCCGTACCCGTGAATCCAGGATTGCCTGTATTTCGTACTGATCCCCATGAACAGGCCCTGGTGCGTGTCCACCTGCCTTCCCTGTCATCCCCCTAGCGGGCCTCAGCAGGCTACTGTGGAAGACAGGGTGGACCTTCCCTAGGAACTTTGGCAACTGTAAACGTACAGTCACGGGGTTGATTACCCGAACCACTTGAAATGGGCCAAGGAACTTGGGGCCTAACTTCCTGCTCGGTACTCGCAACTGCAAGTATTTGGTTGACAGGTAAACCCACTCCACGGCCTTGGGGGTTTCGAAGGGTTCCCGCTTCCTGTCTGCCTGCTCCTTCACCCGTGCTTGGGCTTTCGCCATCGCCTCCTTAGCAGCCTTCCAGGCACCCCCTAATTGGTGCATCCACTCCCCGGGCCCGGTGGGTGTTGTTGGTCCCTGTCCGCACTCAGGGACAGGGACGAGGTCATACCCTGCCACCACCTGAAATGGTGTCAAACCCGTGCTGCTGTGCACGGCGTTGTTGTGCGTGACTTCAGCAAACACCAGGAGGTCTACCCAGTCTGTTTGCTTGTATGATACGTAACTCCTGAGGAGTCTTTCTACCGTGGCGTTGGCCCTCTCAGCCGCTCCGTTGGTGCTCGGGTGGTAGCCGGAGCTGAGGCCCTGGGTGGACCCGATGTGCCGCAGGAATTCCCGCCAGAACCGTGCCGTAAATTGGACCCCACGATCCGAAATTATCCGTCGGGGGACCCCGTGTAGCCGATAGACATGTGTCAGAAACAGCCGCGCCAACCGTTTGGCAGATGGCAGCCCCTTACAGGGGATGAAGTGCGCCTGTCTGGAGAAGAGGTCGATGACCGTCCAGATTACTGTATAACCCCTGCTTTCCGGCAGCCCAACAACAAAGTCCATGGCAATGTCTTGCCATGGCCGTTCGGGGTCCGATACTGTCTGTAGCAGTCCTAACGGCTTCCTGACACGGGGTTTTACTGTGGCACACACGTGACAGCCCCGGACATGTTGTTTCACGTCCGCCTTCATGCACGGCCACCAGAATTGGCGCCGTGCCAAGTGTAAGGTCTTAAGGAAGCCGAAGTGGCCGGCTTGTTTGGCGTCGTGACACCGGTGCAGGACGGCGGGGCATAGTGCCTGGGGCGCATACAGCCTATCCCCGTGCCAGGCCAAGCCGTTGCGCATGGTGAGAAGGCCGGGGCGCTCCTTCAGCCAGGTGTCCGTAGCTAAAGCATCGCTCATGGCACGGGACAGATCATCCCCCACGCTGCAGACCACCTGGTCCGCGACCAGGGATGCACCAGGCGGGATGAGCTCTTGCACCACTGCTTCCCGTTTGGTGTTATATTGCGGCAGCCGTGAGAGCGCGTTGGCAAGAAAGTTCCGTCCCCCCGGCACGTATTTCAGAATGAAGTTAAACAGCCGGAAAAAGAGAGCCCATCTGACATGCTTGGGCGCCAACTTTCTTGGTGACTGCAGGACCTCCAAGTTTTTGTGGTCCGTCCAGACCTCGAAGGGGTGGGCAGCCCCCTCCAATAGATGACGCCACGTCTCCAAGGCCGTGCGCACGGCGAACGCCTCCTTTTCCCAGATCGCCCATGCGCGCTCCGCGGATGACAGTTTTTTGGACGAGTAGGCACACAGTTGCAGCGCGCCCTCTGTGTTCCGTTGCAACAGTACAGCCCCTACCGCGACGTCGCTGGCATCGACTTGGACCACGTATGGTCGGTCTGGATCGGGGTGTGCCAACACCGGTTCCTTAGCGAACAGGGCTTTCAGGGACTCGAATGCCTGTTGGCACGTGGTGGTCCATGCCAACTTCAGCCCTGGACGTGGCTTCTCCCCGGTCTGCCGCGTCCGCAGCAAGTCCGTCAGCGGCAGGGCTATCGCCGCAAAGCCTGGGATGAACTGGCGATAGAAGTTCGCAAACCCCAGGAAACTCTGCAGCTGTCGTCGCGTCCGCGGCGCTTGCCATTGCTGCACGGCTTCCACTTTATGAGGGTCCATCTCTATGCCACTTGTGGAGACCCGATACCCCAGGTAATCCAGCCTCGTCTTGTGAAACTCACACTTTGTGAGCTTCACGTAGAGACGGGCAGCCAGCAGCTTCCGTAGCACCTGGCGCACAAGGGTGACGTGCTCCTCCATGGTCTTGGAATAAATCAAGATGTCGTCCAGGTAAACTAGCACCCCTCGATACAGGTGCTTGTGAAGCACCTGATTTATCAGCTGCATAAAGACGGCTGGGGCCCCCTGGAGTCCGAACGGCATAACCCGGAACTGGGAGCTGCCCAACGGACAGTTGAACGCCGTCTTCCACTCATCCCCGGCTCTGATCCTCACCCGGTAATACGCCTCCCGTAAATCCAATCTCGTGAAGATGCGGCCCGTCAACAGATGTGCCAGGAGGTCCTTCATGAGGGGCAGCGGATACAAGTGCTCCACGCAGACCGCGTTGATTCCACGAAAATCAACACACAGTGCCATCCTTCTTCTCTCGGAACAATATCGGCGCTGCCATCCTGGACCGGGCAGGTTGAATGAACCCCCTCGCGAGATTCTTATCAATATAACGCCGTAATTCCTGCATCTCGCGGGGTGTCAGGGCGTACATGCGCAGTTTTGGCAGCTTGACGCCTGGCTCAAGCTCGATGGCACAGTCCGTTGCTCGGTGGGGAGGCAGAGCATCACACTCCCTCTCGTCAAACACCTCAGCCAGGTCGGCGTATGCCTGTGGAAAGCGGGCTTCCCCCACCCCTTCTGCCCCTTGGACTTTCTCGCTCCCTGGCTGACCAGAGGGGCCTACATATGCGTGTGGTGGCGGTTGTGGCCCTGTCCCCAACCGCAGATGTCGACAGCCCCCTTCCCACCATATCGTAGGACCCCACTTGTCGAGCCACGTTAGCCCCAGGATCACCGCCTCCGTCATAGACGGAACAACAAGGAACCGCATCATCTCCCAATGGGTCCCCATTTCCAAACGGATAGGGCTCGTCACCCAGGTTACCGGGCCCCCCCCAGAAGGGACCCATCCACCTGCTGGAAACGAAGAGGGGTTGGCAGTCGCCGCACCTCCAGTCCCAACCGGGCAACCACCGTCTGGCTGAGTAGGCACCGGGTACTGCCTGAGTCAATCAGGGCCAAGTAGGCCTCCCTGCGACCCGTCCGTGGGTTGACGAGCACAACCGGAACCGTGAAGGGGACCACCGGGCCACTCACCATGGGGTCCTCCTCCTCCTCCTGGCTCTCGTAGGGTTCTGGGTCGTTGGCCCCAGGTGTCTCCATCCCCGTTACTGGCGTCATCATGAGGGTTGCCATCTGGTGAGCAGCTCTCGAACGTTCCACCGACTTCCGTGCTGTAGCCGCCTTGCCTGAAGGGGTGGCTGCGCCCACACAAGGTGCCGGCAAAGGGCAGTCGGCCACCCGGTGTCCTGGCTGATCACACCGGAAGCATTTTATTGTTGGCCTTATGGGTGGCACAGGTGGTTTTGCCGCCGGTGCCACGGTCTTCCGGTCCTCCTCCTTCGGCCTCTCAGGGATCCTGCGGGACCCAACCACCCCCTCCGGCTTTCCCCCACACTCACGTAGCCGGACGTCGAGTTCGACAGCGACACGATACCACTCCAGCAATCGCTCGGGCACCCCACGCACCACGCACCACGCACGCCCTATGTAGCGCGCCGTCCAACCCTGTCTGGACGTGGTGCACCAGCAGGCGTTCTGGCCAGGAGCGCAGCTTGCGAGCCACCCGGCGGAACTCACCGATGTACTCCGCCGCAGGCCTGCCTTGCTGTCACAGTCCCACCACCTCCGCCTCGGCCCTATGAGTACGGGCCACGTCCTCGAACTGCATTCGCAGTGCTTCCAGGAACAGTCCAACATCGGCCAGCTCCCGAGCGTGCTCCCCATACAGGTCAGCCGCCCATGCCGCGGCCTCTCCCTGCAGGCTCGCGGTGATGGCCACCACCATGGCCCATTGGGAGGCGTAGGCCGCACCGTACTGATCCAGATGATGAATGGTGTGGCTCAGAAACATGGCGAGCCGGTCAGGGTGGCCATCGTACGTCACCGGCAAAGGCGGAGGGCCCCAGAACAACCCCGGGCCCCAGGACCCCCCCTGAGGCCTGGGGCCCCTCGTACCTGGTGCCTGGTACTGCCCGCTCCATGGCCTAGTAGGAGCCCCGGCCGTCGTTGTCCACCTGGCAGGCTCTGCTTGGCCCAACGCCTCGGGGGGGGTTGTTCGTTCGGCTCGAACAGTTCCTGAAACCGTCGGCTGTGACGGCGGGCCCCCGGAAACTTGGGCTCGCCAGGCGGAAACCGGGCTGGCCCAACTGGCCAGGCGTCAGCCTCTGCAGCGACCACCGCCATGTTTCGCGGCCCGGTCCCGAAGGCGACCAAGGCGTGGGTTCCTGACACCCAAACTCCCCAAAACGGTCCCGCAACACATCCAATGTGTAGGCCCCTGGAGCCGTGGAGTAACTCCACTCCTCGCCTTCCTCCTCCGTCAGCCGTCGCTGGCCAGGTCCACGTGCTCCAGTGCAGGACTGTACCACCACTCCCCGCTGTGAGCCAGAGGCCCTTCCTCCCTGCCTTCGCTGCCAGCGGCCGTGGCCACAACTCCCTTTGTCTTCGGCCGCACCACCGGCCCCTCTTCCACAACTGGGTCAGGTGCAACTGCATCCCCCACAGTCCCGTCCCCATCGGCTGCCAGAGCAAGCCCCTGTGGATCCTCTGCCATGCCCAAAGCGTGGGTAACAACAGAAGGAATCCCAGAATTACGCTGACTTACTGTCACGATGTCCTCTGCAAAGAATCACAAGCACTCCAAAGGTACGGGTGACCTGGTTTAATTCTCACACAGACCAAACCGTGGTAAAGTCAGCGTTGAGGCACCCAGCCTCAACGCTCTTTTATCGTGCTGCTACACCCTAACCCCACCCCTTCAAAGCAAACCGGCATCCGCCCGCCTCCCCATAAAAGCCCCACCCATCACCCTGCATAGCCACCACCCACCGCGTGCACTGCTGCGGCCCACCGAGCCCCCTCTCAGGTGAGGCCTGTCCTTCCGCCCCCATACGCGCCCCAGTCCGTTCTGGCTCTGCAACTGCAGGTTCCCCCCCGAGTCCATCCGAGCACCCAGCGAGAGAGGGAGGCAGCGCGGGTACGGCCACACCCCCGTCTATGGCTGTCAGTGGCAGGTCTGACCGTCCGGCCAGTTCTCTGTCGACTCCTGCCCGTTCCGGCTCAGGCTGCGGTTGCGTTCCTGCAGGGCGCTCCGTTGGTGTAGAGCCTGCCGGCCGGCAGGCAGACAAACGGCGGTGTTCCCGGGGCCCGGGCACAGGCGCAGCCCGCAGCTCTGGGTCCTGCTGCCGAGGCGTCGGAAGAACCAGGGCAGATGCGCCCACCAGCCCGACGGGCGCCCGGAGCCGTCCTTGTCGGCGAAGCGAGCGCGCGTCCGCCGGCCGCCTGGTAGCGGGCGCGCCAGTCAGCTGTGCGGCGGAGACCCGGCGTTTCCCACGGTGACCGGGCGGAGCCACGCCCATCAGCTGGCCGGCGGGAGCCCGACGCCGCGTCCTTCGGCTAGGGATAGGTGGGGCTGGCGGCTCCAACGCCGGTTGCTGCAGCGGTCGGGGACGGCAGGCAAGTGTAGGAGACGGCGGTCTGCTGGGGGAGGGAGGGGCCACTTCCCCATGGCTGCGGAGGCGTTGTCGAGGCCCGAGCGGGCGGCAGGCCGGCGGGGCTTGACACCCGTGTCTTTCTATTACATCTCTCTGCATTGTTCGCTTCTCTTAACTCTCTTTCTTCTAGTTCATCTTCATTGCCTAGATGCTGCTGGAAAAACTCTTCTGCTTTATCAATCGAATCTAACTTATATCTCTTTTCTTGCCAGGTCACCACAATCCCTTCCGGCATCAGCCACCTAAAATTAATATTTTGTCTTATTAATTTTGATGTAATATGTTGGTAGGGCCTTCTCAGATCTCTTACCCTCCTAGGGACTTGTTTGAGGACAATTAGTTGTTTACCTCTAAATTCTATTGGGTTGTCCCTTGTTCTGTGCAAAATCTCATCCCTAATTGACTTCTTCACAAATCTGATATGTACCTCCTTGGGTACGTTATTTCTTCTCGCGTAATTTGTGTGAATTCTATATATTTCATCAATCTCATTTGCCATCTCATCTTTCCCTGTCCCTAGGGCCCTTGCTAGCAAGTCCGTCATCATTTCTGGAAGGTCCTCCCCCTTCTCTTCCTTCACGTTTTGGAAACGTAAATAGTGGTCTGCTTTCTCAGTTTCAAGCAGTATAATGGTTTTTTCTAACTTTATTTGCTTGCAAAAGTTTTTCATTCATTTCATCTACTCTTTTTTCCTCCTTATTCATTCTATCCTCCCATTTATAATAATTTCTGTTCATTTTTCAATATTTGCTGTTGAAAACATTCAAATTTTCCGTCCATTGCTCCCATCCTCTCTTTGAGTTCTCCAGTATCATTCCTTATTTCACCAATTTCTCTTTTTAAATCCTCATGATTTCTCAACATAACCTCTTGCTGTTGTGATTCAGGGTTAGCCTGTTCGTTCGGCAGTTGGGTCGCACGACTCAGAGGAGGAGGAGGAGGGGGGTGTTGAAGAGCTTGCTGAGGGGATTGGACAGCTTGATGAGAGCCCTCAGCCAGGCCCCTCTCATCTGGTCACGACGCAGACCCAGCTGTGTGAGCCTGACAGCGTGGATGAAGATGACCCACAGCTGGCCCTGTTCAAGGACGCCCGACGCAGGAGGCAGTCAATCAGGAGTAAACAGAGGAAGGCAATGGGGCTCCTCGGAAGGAGGCAGAGAGAAGCCACGCCCTGAACTGTATTTAAGGGGGAATGCATGGGAGGGCTTGTTTGCTGAAGGCAACCGCTTGAAAAGCTCCTGTTTCTTGGTTCGTGTCTTGTTCTATTTGTTTTTGTAGCAATAAATTTGGCAGGCGTAATTCCAGCCTCTTGCCTTCTTGTAAAAGGGGTTGTCCCTGTCTTTTCTGCAGGGCCGGTAGCAGGCTGGTACAGAACACTTGCATGGATTGTAATATTGCTTGTATGTCTTTAAGTGAGCTTGCTCTCTCCCTATTACACTAAAACATAATAATCATTATTAATCAATTTCAAATATCTATATTTCAAATATCTATATTCCAAACAGTCCTATCTTTTCTATATAGAAACATGTAACAGTAATATAACCAATATTATTCAATTCTTTAACAATAAAAACCAGATTTCACAGTCAGTTCAGTTATGAATATTATTATATACAACAAGGGGAGAAATAGATTTTCTCTCCCTCCTTAAACATTCAACTTTTTGTTTCTAATTAGTCTCCTCCAAATCAATCATACCATAGGTTATCTTCAATTAATTCTTATTGGTCTAAATTCTCAAAACAATTACCATTTATCCCTTTTGTTTTTGAAACTTTTTGAAACAAATAGTTCACTTCTTAAGTTATGAGTATCACTCTTCCCTCCTTTGATGCTAATTGGTTGTTAGTTTTTCTTCAAGATGTCCGCTCTCTCAGCTCAGTCCGCACTGTCACTCTTCAAGTTTATTTTGTTTTTTGTTACACTCCTTCTTGGCTTTACTGCAAGAGCCAGAAAGAGAAACCACCCTTGAACTCCAGTCCTTACAGCCTGTGAGCCTGTTGCTTTAAGGTCAGATCTCTTTTTCCCCCGTCTCCTTCTCGCCGTTATCTGACAGGGTAGATGAATTCCCCTTTTGCTCTGGGGCCTCTCTTATCTTCTCTTCTGTGAAATTTTCCGGAAAGATTTCACCATCCAGAACACTTACAAGAGCTTCTAGATTTTTATGATCAGTCCATACCTCGAAAGGCACCTTGCTCCCTTCTAGATAGTATCTCCAGTTTAATAGAGCCCAGTGGATCACGAAAGCCTCCTTTTCCAACACATCCCACCTCCTCTCACACTCAGTGAATTTTTTTGAGGTGTAGGCGCAGGATTGTAGGGTCCCACTCTGGTTCTTTTGCAGTAGTACAGCTCCGACGGCCACGTCGCTGGCATCGGCTTGAATTACAAAGGGCTTCCCTGGGCAGGGATGCTTTAAGACTGGTTCAACAGCAAATAGTCTTTTTAAGTTCTTTTTAAGTTTAAGTTTTTTTTTCTACCTCCGAAGAAGATGGCTGTGGCCCGCGGCTGAGCGCCATATGCAGGAGGGCATGTTTCGGCTTTTTGGACATTAATGAGGCTGTTGATTGCCGTGCGGCCTCGGCTGGGCGGTGGGAGCTCCCAGGGCCGCGGTGACCCCTTTTCAGGCCGCTGGCGGATGGAGGCGGGGTGACCCGGGCGGCGAGGCGCCTGGGGCCTGTGTTGCCCGAATGCCCAACTGACGGCTCGATCGGTGAGCTTTCCCCTTCGGTGGAGGCTCCTTGGAGGGTGGAGGCAAGCCGATTGACAGGCCGAGAGCGAGCTTCCCCCTCCGCAGAGGCCCTTTTGGGGATGTTTTTGGAGGGTGGAGACATCCGATGAGGCTGCTTGAGGATGGAGGCGGAGTGAACTGGATGGCGAGGCACTCGAGGCATCCGAGGCCTGAGACAACATCAAGGCCGCCCCCATGGCTCGTGGCGCCAAGTGATGAGCCAGACGGCGGATGGCTTCCCTCTTCTGCAGGGGCTCTATGGAGCTGTTTGTTGGCGCCCGATGCCTGGGGCGCCTGAGGCTGCGTTGGCCCCTTGGGGACCATATTGAAGAACAGAGGTGAGCCTCCTCCATCTTCCGTGATGACACCCGTGCCCTGAGTTTTACCACAGCCCCTCTTTGGTCGCAACTTATACTTGAGAGATGGAGATGATGACTGGCCCAGATTTTGTTGCCGCCATTTTGACATCTTTGGCAGCTTCGGAGGTGTTGGCGGTGGGGTTCGGTGATGTTGGGAAGCAGGGGGGCCCGGCTGTTGTCGGCCGGGCCTGGAGCCTAAACCCCGAGACTTGTTTGCTCCTGTCCATCGCTGGAGCTGTAGATGCCTTCACTGATAAACTGACTTTATAATCTTTACCCAGTCATCGGACCTTTCCCTCTCTGCGACCTGCCCGGAGCTGGATAGTGGTTCTCCCTGAAACCGGAAGATCATGGTCACTGTGAGAGGGCGACCACACTCGGTAGTCACTCTCCAGCTTTGTGGATTTATTATTAATATTTATTTTATTTGTCCTTGCCGATCCGTTCCTTCCTGCTTTTATTCCCATCGATAGCTTATTCTGTGGGTGAACTGTTTGCCTTGAGGGAGTCCCCCCTCTCCCAGGTGTGGCCCTCTAATCTATGCCGCCGGTTCCTTAATGATGGGTATTGGGACCCTGAGAGGTGGCATGGCACAAAAAGGAGGCTTCGGGATTTTCTTTTTAAACTTTTTAATGGGTTAGGGAGGGGGGAAGAATGTCAGGCCCGGCAGAAAGATGGGGGGGGTTTGGCGGACCTACTCCAGTCCAGGTTGGTTGATGGTCGTGGCGGTAAGGGGGCCGGGGGGGTCATGGGGTCCGAGGGGTCAGGGTGGGGAGAGCAATCCCCATGGTGATTGGGAATGGTGACAGATGGATGAACAGAGGGCCATATCGGAATCTGGGATTGCGCTCCCTCTGTCTTCGAGCGGTGGCGCGCTCTGACCCTCTGGTTTCAACCTGCTTTTCCAGGGGTGGGGGAAGGCAGATACCTGAGCTCAGGCTGATCTATTTGAATGCCAGGTCTGTGGTGAATAAAGCTCCCCTCATCCGGGATCTGATTGAGGAGGAAGGCGCAGACCTCGCATGCATTACGGAATCTTGATTAGGCCCAGAGGCAGGAGTCCCTCTGATTGAATTATGCCCACCAGGTTTCCGTGTGCTGCATCAGCCTCGGGCTGAGGGTAGGGGCGGTGGGGTGGCAGTTGTTATTAAGGAGGCCCTTTATCCGCGAGAGGCCACTGCCCCTCAGATAGGCGGATGTGAGTCCCTCCTCCTGAGGTGGGGCCCTAGAGGTCAGTTGGGCCTGTTGCTCATGTACCTTTCTCCCAGCTGCGTGGCAACGGCCCTGCCCGGGCTACTCAATGCTTTCTCGGGGTTGGCAGTTGAGTTTCCTAGACTTATGGTTCTGGGGGATTTCAACCTGCCCTCCCTGGGGGGGACGTCGGGGGTGGCCTGAGAGTTCATGGCTTCCATGATGACCATGGACCTGACCCAGATTATTCAGGGTCCGACCCATGAGGGGGGAAACACGCCCGACCTTATTTTTATCTCCGGGCAGTGGCTTAATGGTCTGGGTGGGGTCTCTCCAACCATTCAACCCCTTTCATGGACAGATCATTATCTCCTGCAGCTGGGCCTCTGTTATGCCACCTCCCACTGCTGGGAGGCAGAACCGACCAGGTGGTTCCGCCCCAAGCGCCTGATGGATCCGGAAAGGTTTCAGACGGCGCTTGGATTGATTCTTGCCTCCCTTTCCCACAGCCCGGTCGAGACCTTGGTTGATGCCTGGCAACGGACTGCTTCTGAGGCTCTCGACCGCGTTGTGCCTTTGCAGCCTCTGAGCCGGCGCAGGTCCCGGTTCGCCCCTTGGTTTTCTGTGGACCTACGGGAGATGAAGCGCCGGAGGAGGGGCCTAGAGAGTATTTGGAGATCCAGTCGGTCCGAATGTGACCAAACACAGTTAACATCTTTTACCAGATCTTACCTTGTGGCAATGGAGGTGGCGAAGCGTGCCTACTTTGCCACCCTCATTGTGTCCACAGATAATCGCCCAGCCGCCCTGTTTAGGATGACCCGTTCCCTTTTAAATCAGGGGACAGGGGAGGACCCCTTGCAAGGACGGGCCGAGGAGTTTAGTCAGCATCTGCTGGACAAAATCGCTCAGATCCGGACTGGTCTGGACTCCGACTGGGCAGTATCTGATGAGGGGGAAATGAAGGGTCTGGCCGACATTATTTGGGAGGAGTTTGACCCTGTGACTCCAGATGAAGTGAACAGGATCATGGGTAGATTAAGTGCCACCACGTGTTTGTTGGATCCGTGTCCCTCCTGGCTGGTTTATGCGGCTCGGGAGGTCACACGAGGCTGGCTCCAGGCAGTGATTAATGATTCTTTGAGTGAGGGGTGCTTCCCAGCCACTTTGAAGGAGGTGGTGGTGAGGCCCCTCCTCAAGAAACCTGCCTTGGACCCAGCTATTTTGAATAATTTTCGTCCTGTCTCCAACCTTCGCTTTCTTGCGAAGGTTGTTGAGAGTGTGGTGGCACAGCAGCTCCCGCTGGTCCTGGAGGAAACTGAGTATCTGGATCCGTACCAATCGGGTTTCAGGCCCGGGTACAGCACGGAAACGGCATTGGTCACGTGGGTGGATGATCTCTGGCGGGCCTGGGATAGGGGTTATTCCTCTGTCCTGGTCCTATTAGATCTCTCAGCGGCTTTTGATACCATCGACCATGGTATCTTGCTGCGACGTCTCAGGTGGTTGGGAGTGGGAGGCACCGTTTTACGGTGGTTCTCCTCCTACCTCTCGGGCCGTTCACAGATGGTGTTGGCAGGAGGGCAGAGGTCAACCTCGAGGCCCCTCGATTGTGGGGTGCCCCAGGGGTCGGTCCTCTCTCCCCTCCTGTTCAACATCTATATGAAGCCACTGGGTGAGATCATCCGCGGTTTCGGGGTAAGGTATCATCAATATGCTGATGATACCCAGCTTTTCATCTCTACCCCGAACCAACCTAGTGATGCCCTTGACGTGATGTCCCGTTGCCTGGAAGTGATACGAATCTGGTTGGGGAAGAACAGGCTCCAGCTCAACCCGGCCAAGACCGAGTGGCTTTACGTACTGGCATCTCATGTAGTCCAGGATGTTCCATCTTTGGTTATGGGGGGAGAGGTGTTACCTCCCATTAATAGGACACGCAACTTAGGCATCCTCCTGGATGCACGACTCAGTTTAGAAGATCATATAGGAGTCGTGGCCAGGGGGGCATTTGCCCAGGTTCACCTGGTGCGCCAGTTGCGCCCCTATCTGGACCAAGATAATAATAATAATAATAATAATAATAATAATAATAATAATAATAATAATAATAATAATAATAATAATAATAATAATAATAATAATAATAATAATAATATAAAGTTGGAATGGACCTTGGAGGTCATCTAGTCCAACCCCCTGCTCAGGCAGGAAACCCTATACCATTTCAGGCAAATGGCTGTCCAGTCTCTTCTTAAAAACCTCCAGTGTTGGAGCATTCACCACCTCTGGAGGCAGGTTGTTCCACTGGTTAATTGTTCTAACTGTCAGGAAGTTTCTCCTTAGTTCTAGGTTGCTTCTCTCCTTGACTAGTTTCCATCCGCTTTACGTAAAGCAGATGCTTTACGTATAGTCACTCATGCGCTCGTTACCTCCCATGTTGATTACTGCAATGCTCTCTACATGGGGCTGCCCTTGAAGACCACCCGGAGACTTCAGCTGGTGCAGAATGCGGCTGCGTGGGTTGTGATGGGAGCATCCCGATACTCCCATATTACACCCTTCCTGCGTGGGTTTTAAGGTTTTATTAATTGGGGCTATAGATATAGTTTAATTTTAATTTTAATATTTGTATTCTCTTGTATTTTATTGTTGTTAGCCACCCTGAGTCCTTTGGGAGATAGGGCGGCATATAAGTCCCATTAAATAAATAAATAAATAATAAATAAAAAGCGGTCTGACAGCTCATAGTCCCATGATGGCAAACCTATGGCACGTGTGCCACAGGGGGCATGCAGAGCCCTCTCTGTGGGCACGTGTGCCATTGCCATCACTGGGCTAGCCCCTGCCTGCTGCAGCTGACTCTGGTCCCCATCTGCCAGGAAGCAGCCACTTCCTCGCCCCCATTGACACTGCCCAAACTGCACGCGCCCCTCTCACTGCACGGGGCTGCTGTTGTTGCTGCCGCTGTTGATAACCGCTCCACCCACGCATGCACACATTGCCCAACCTACTGCTTCCATGTCTCTGTTGCTACACCACCGGTCATGCGGAACTAATAAACTAATCCTGGAAGATGGGTGTGCCCAATGGGTTTTAAAAAACTAGTTCAGGGCTTCCTCTGAATGCAAAAAGTAACTGCGGCAGAGAGAGGAGCTGGGGCGGGATCGGCGCTGGCTGGGAGGGTCTGCTGCAGCTCGGAGGGCTACTGGCTAGAAGAAAGAAGGAAGAGGTGGGGAGAAGAGAGGACGTGATTGGAAAGGAAGGGGAGGAGTTTGGTGGTGGCACGAAGGAGAAAAGGGGGAAAAATGGAGGGACAGCGAGAAAGCAGGTTGGTTGTTTTTTTCTTCTGCTTCGGTGGGGGAAGCCAGACTGAG
Source organism: Vipera berus (assembly GCF_964194415.1). Classification (NCBI taxonomy): domain Eukaryota; kingdom Metazoa; phylum Chordata; class Lepidosauria; order Squamata; family Viperidae; genus Vipera; species Vipera berus. Next base: position 28,335,794 of record NC_138210.1, on the reverse strand, counting down.
TAGGGAAGGTGAAAGAGAGAGGTTTCTGTGGGGCAGGTCTGGAGAAGCGGAAAGGGGAAAGAGAGGTTTCTGTGGGGCAATTCTGGAGGAGAATGTAGGAAGAAAAGTCTTCATCATGGTTCCATCCAAGCCGGGGATAAACAACATGGTGACTGCTTTAGGAAGTAGGTTACAGTTTATTGTAGAGGAAAGCCAGACAGAAAGATGGTTCCAGCAGAAAAAGGACTAAGCACATGTAGGGAGTGGGTTTTAATACTCCCTGGCGTCTTTTGTTTGAAGTTATTTCCTGTTTCAGGCTTTGTGTCGAGCCACGCAGGGCTGACATTCAGCGGGGGGTGGGGGTGGCTCCAGGACCCCTCCGCCCAGTTGCAGCCGCTCTGGCAGGCCCGCCCGAACCGCCTGCAGACTCCCGGCCGTTTCCGGTGGCCATTTCTGCGTTGGGCGTCCCTCCCCCACCCCCTGAACGCCGTGCCTGTGCACGGGGGGCCGCAGGTGCCAAGACAACGCTCTGACCGGCTCTGCACGCTGCGCCTGCACAGGAGGGACCTGTGCACGACGGGGCAGGCTCCCGGCTGTTTCCGGCGACCGTGCCGGCGCGGGGAGGCCATGCTGAAGGACCTGACGCCGCGCCTGCGCACGAGAGGCCTGCAGGCGCCAGAACATGGCCCCGACTGGCTTTGCGCACCGCGCCCATGCGGGAGAAACCTGCGCACGACGGGGCAGGCTCCCAGCCATTCTCAGGGTGGGGAGTCCTACCCGAGGGGGAATCCAAAGCTGTGGGGGGTTTGTTTATGGGACTGCTTGGTTGGGGAGCTGGGGCAGCTCCGACAGGCGGAGAGGTCCCGGGGCCTGGGGATCGTGAAGAGAATGGTCCCGGGTGGGAGAGGACCAGAGGTGGGGGCCTGAGGGTCTGGTGTGGGGGTTTCCGGGGATACATACCTGCACATGGAGCGTGGAAGAACAGCGGAAGCCAAAAGGCCCTGGGGGGGAGGAGTAGCGCATTTATGGGGAGGTGGGCGGATGCTGGTTTGCTGGGGGTGTGTGGTGTCTTGTGCCGGATGGCGTTAAATAGTGTTGGATGCGGAAAGCACCCAACGCTGACTTTGTTCCCGCTTCGGATTGTTTTGTGGAAGAAATTAAACATTTCCTTTTGTGGGTTGTCTACCGTTCCTACAGTGGTTTTTCCTGTCGTTTGCGGATAGCTATTTGACAGTAAGTCAGTGTTGGGTGCACGACGGGGCAGCGCCTGTTCTGTTCCGGGGAAAAAAGGATGGGACCCTTCGTTTGTGTGTCGATTACCGGGGGGTTAACGCAGTATGCGTGGAGCACCTATATCCCCTCCCTCTGATGAAGGACTTGCTGGCACATCTGTCAAGCCCCGTGGGCTCGACATCACGAGGGGAGCAGGGGAAACGCCGCGCAAACCGCCCGCCTGGACCTTCCTGCTGGAGCCACCTGGGAACAAGCACATCCAGCAGTCTAACGGCCACCAGCTTTCACAGGCAGCTGCACAAGTCTCACGGCCATGGCATCGACGGGCAGCTGTTCCGGGGCTCTCCGGCGTGTCTGCATCGACGGAGCTGCCGAAAGGACCCACAGGCAGTCAGACCGGCAGCCACCACTCGTCCTGGGATTATCCAGCCGCCTGTTCCTCGGCGGGGGCATCGGGCGGCTCAGAACGAAGTCCGGACGGCGGGGCGTTGTGGGGGGCTGTTAGGGGGGCTGTAACACTGACGCGCTGGATGGTGGAGGGGAGCACGGAAAAGTGGTGGGGGAGCACGAAAGGGGGGATAAGGGCATACACTTACCTGGAGTCTGTGTGGGGGCTCAGGCACAAAGGGCGGGATGACGTGCGGAGAGCTGGGAAGGGGGCGGGTTTTGAGCGGACTCAGCCGGATGCTGGTTTGCATGGGGAGGGGTGGGGCTAATCACCCCCAATGTATAAAAGACGCGTTGGGACGGCTAGCTCCCAACGCTGACTTTGTATCTGCTAGGAGTTTTCTGAAGTAAAGAAAACCTCGTCGTCACCCGTACCACGTTGTCGTCGTTCTTTCAGCATGGACGGCTGTGACAGTAAGTCAGCGTTGCTTACAGCATTTCCTCGTTGCTGTGTTCTGCTCTGGGCTTCGAGGCAACTGACATGGCCGAGGGAACCCAGGGGGCTGTGCTTGCTGTGGAGGGAGAGGAGCCGGCTGGGGCTACAGCGCCTCTGGACATGGGGGAGATGGCAGAGGCTCCACCTGTAGTTCGGCCCAAGGTCCGGGACCCTTGCCCAGCGGCTGAAGGCATTGGGACCCAGGGGCCGACTGCTCAAGCAAAGATTTGGGAATGGTGGCTCAGTTCTGTACTGGGACAACTGGAGACTGGGCAGGAGCGGCCACCCAGGCAGAGGGGGCCATTGTTGGAGTGGAGGGAGCGTCGCGTTACCGACGAAGAAGGGGAGGAGTGGAGCTACTCCACGGCTCCAGGGAGTTATACCATGGATGTCCTGAGGGACAGGTTCGGGGAGCCTCGGCCATGGACCCCCATCGAACCCGAACCGGACGCTGGCCATTGGTCTCAGGACAGGGCTGGCCCCGTGCAGCAGAGCCAGGCCCGTTTCCGCCTAGCTAGCCCCCGTTTTTGGGCTCCGCAGGGTTCCAGCACCCCGCAGGGGACTGCACCTTCGGTGCCGGGCCCCGCGGCCACACCAGGTCAAGGGCCCGTAGGGGTGGGTGCTACGGGGTGGTGGTGGTGCTGCGCTACGCCCGGGGCCACCGGCAGGAGTGCTGGGTTGGCAACAACCAGGGCCCATAGCGCAAGGACCAGGTGCTCCGGCAGGGCTCTGGGGAGCACCAGCAGTGTGGGGCCCGCCACCGTTGCCCATGTCTTTTGATGGCCACCCCGACCGCCTGGTCCTCTTCCTTGGTCACGTGATCCATCATCTGGATAAGTACAGCCCCGTGTATGCCTCCCAGTGGGCGATGGTGATGGCGGTCACAACAGCGCTGCAGGGGGAGGCTGCGGCGTGGGTCGCTAACCTGTACAGCGACCGTGCCAGAGAGCTGGGGGATGTCGGGTTGTTCCTCAAAGCATTGCGAGTCCGCTTTGAAGACGTTACCCGGGTACAGCGGGCTGAAGCCGAGATAGTTGGGCTCCGACAAAACGGCCGGCCAGCAACGAAGTTTGTCCGGGAGTTCAGGGAGGTGGCAGGCAAACTTAGCTCGTGGTCGGAGCGAATGTTGATCCATCATTTCCGGGCTGGGCTGGACGACCACCTCCAGAGGGCCTGTATCGTCCGCGGAATCCCTCCCAGACTCCAGGAATGGTTCCGGGTCGTGGTTGAGCTGGACGTCGGCCTACAGGGCTGCCAGCGGCGTGCAAAACCTCCAGCAGACCCCCGACAGGCTCCACAGAAGCCGCAAGGGGAGGGGCAAAAACCGGCGTCTCCGATGCAGAAACCCACAGTACCACTGCCTCGGGCCGCTTTCCACTGTTTCTGGTGTGACCAGCCGGGGCACCGTGTAGCTGACTGTCCAATGCGGGCGCCCCAGGCGGTGGCGGGAGCAACCCCAGCACGGGGTGTAACTCCCCCACGGTTTGTGGAGCGCTCTCGAGCCACCCGTCAGGCTTTGGACACGACGCCCAGGAGAAACAACCAAGCGGAGACTGAGAGGCCAACGGACGTGGACCTAGAGGTTTACGGGAACGGTGATGGACAGGAGGAAGACCCAATGGTAAGTGCACCAATCTGCCCTTTCACGATCCCAGTAACACTGACGAACCCCAACATGGGTGAGGCACTGGGATTCAGGGCCTTAATTGACTCGGGTAGCACACGGTGTCTTGTCAATCAAGAGGTGGTGGCCAAGGTGGGTGTCGGGGTGGTGCGACTTAAAACCCCCATACGCTTCCAACAGGTGGATGGCTCCCTCTTGGGGGGAGCGCCCATCACGCATGTAAAAAACCCATATGCCTGGGCATGGGGGAGAACTGGGAGAGGTTACGGTTCATTGTGGTACCCTCCATGACCGAGGAGGTGATCCTGGGTCTCGCGTGGCTGGACAAGTGGGGCCCGACCATCTGGTGGGAGGGGGGTACCGACACCTTCGACTTGGGGTTGGGCCCCAACCCCCTGACCACGAACACGTGGGGAAAGACAGACAGCCAGGAAGGACAGAAGAAGGCTGCAGGGCCGGATCGGAAGTGCAGGTTCTGCCAGAATATGCCGACCTCTTGGAGGTCTTCGGTGAACAAGAGTGTGACCTCCTACCACCCCATCGGGCCACGGATTGCGCGATTGAGCTGGAGCCGGGGGTCAGGTTGCCCAAGCCACGAATGTACGCCATGGCACCGCGAGAGATGCTGGAGCTGCGGCGGTACATAGACAAGAACCTGGCACGGGGCTTTATCCAGCCCGCTCGCTCACGTATGGCAGCACCCGTTCTCTTCAGAGAAAAGGACGGTGGGCTACGACTATGTGTGGATTATCGTGGGGTCAACGCGGTGTGCGTTGAGCACCTGTACCCACTGCCTCTGATGAAGGACATATTATCCCATCTGGCCAGTGGGAGGGTGTTCACTCGCTTGGACCTGCAGGAGGCGTACTATCGAGTGCGCATCAAAGAAGGCGACGAATGGAAAACAGCGTTTAACTGCCCACTCGGCAGTTTTCAGTTTCGTGTGATGCCGTTCGGGCTCCAAGGGGCTCCCACGGTCTTCATGCAGTTGATAAATCAGGTACTGCATGAGCATCTGTACAGGGGAGTCCTCGTGTATCTCGATGACATACTAATTTACACGGAATCCATGGACGAGCACGTCACTTTAATGCGGCAGGTATTAGAGAAACTCCTAGAAGCTCGACTCTACGTAAAACTCACGAAATGCGAGTTCCATACCTCCTGTTTGGACTATCTGGGCTACCGGATATCCGCGGCCAGAATCGCGATGGACCCCAAGAAAGTGGAGGCGGTACAACAGTGGCAAGCCCCAGGAACCCGACGGCAGCTGCAGAGCTTCTTGGGATTTGCCAACTTCTATAGGCAGTTCATACCGTCCTTCGCCGCGATCGCACTGCCCTTAACGGATCTGCTGCAGACCAAACAGCTGACAGTGAAGCCGCGTCCAGGCTTACGGGTGGCATGGACCGCCGAATGTCAAAGGGCTTTTGAGACGCTAAAGGAGTTGTTCGCCAAGAAGCCCGTTTTGTTGCACCCCGACCCTACCGTACCATTCATTGTTCAGGCGGACGCCAGCGATGTGGCGGTGGGGGCCGTTCTCTTGCAGCGAAATAGTGAGGGGGTGCTACAACCATGTGCCTATGCTTCCAAGAAGCTGTCAGCCACCGAAAGGGCCTGGGCCATCTGGGAAAAGGAGGCCTTTGCCGTTCGGTGGGCGTTGGAAACGTGGCGACATCACTTGGAAGGGGCGGAGAAGCCCTTTGAGGTATGGACGGACCACAAAAACCTGGAGGCTTTGCAGTCACCCAGGAAGCTGGCTCCAAAGCATGTTTGGTGGGCGCTGTACTTCAGGCGTTTCAAGTTCACCCTGAAATATGTCCCAGGGGGGAAGAACTTTCTAGCAGATGCGCTCTCGCGCCTCCCTCAATACGATAGCCGGCGGGAGGAGGTGGTGCAGGCTATTCTTCCCCCGTGTGAATCGGAGGTGATACAAGCCGTAAAATCCAGGGTTGTAAACGACCTGTTGCAACGCTTAAAGGATGCTCTAAAAGAGGATATCTGGTTGCAACAACACCTGCACCTCCTGACCCTTTGGGAGGGTCTGGCCTGGTACCGGGACAGGATGTACGTGCCGCAAGCTCTTCGAGCGGATGTCCTGTTTAGGTGCCATGATGCCAAACAAGCTGGCCACTTCGGGTTCGTTAAGACTCTGCACCTCGCTCAGCGACAGTTCTGGTGGCCGGGTATGAGACGTCACGTTGAAGAATATGTGCGTCACTGTCATACGTGTGCCACCGCTAAACCCCGGCTTGGTAAACCAACGGGTCTTTTACAAGCAGTGGCAGACCCCTGTCGGCCATGGCAGGACATAGCCATGGATTTTATTGTGGAGCTGCCGGAGAGCTGAGGGTATACCGTGATATGGACAGTGGTAGACCTATTCTCCAAGCAGGCCCACTTTATACCATGCAAAGGATTGCCAACAGCCCGGCGACTGGCGTGGATGTTTATAACGCACAACTACCGCCTACATGGCGTGCCCAGGCGTATCATCTCGGACCGGGGGGTGCAATTTACGGCTAGGTTTTGGCGGGAGTTCATCCAATTCATTGGATCATCCCAGGGGCTGAGTTCTGGGTATCATCCCTGCACAAACGGAGCAGCTGAGCGAGCCAATGCCGCAGTGGAGCGGTATCTGCGCAGCTATGTCTCCTATCAACAAACGGACTGGGTGGACCTGCTGGCATTTGCGGAGGTAGCCCACAATAATGCAGCGCACAGCAGCACCGGCTACCCTCCCTTCACGGTGGTGTCAGGGTATGACTTCTCCCCCATCCCGGAGTACGGCCAGGGGTCGGCATCTCCCTGCCAACCCAGGGAGTGGATATCGCAATTGGAAGGGGTGTGGAAAGCAACCAGAGAGGCGCTACAGAAAACGGCTGGTGTTATGAAAGAACAGGCAGACAAAAAGCGCCAACCCTTTCACACCGCTGGGGTCGGGGACTGGGTGTATCTGTCCACCAAATATTTACGTCTGCAGATACCAAGTAAGAAACTGGGCCCCAAATTCATAGGGCCGTTCCAGGTCACCCAGGTCATCAACCCGGTAATGGTACGACTCAGGTTACCCAAATTCCTTGGCAAGGTACACCCGGTGTTTCACGGCAGCCTGTTGAAACCGGCATCCGTTTCTGTGGGGTTGGGGAAGGGGGGTGTTGTGACTCAGGGTCAGCCTGTGGGCCCGGCAGCCGGCTCGGATGTATCGGATGACTCAGATGAGGGGGAGGAGGAGGGTGTGGAAGACGAACCGGCTGATGATGGCTTGCAGGCTTGGCAGAGCTCTCAGCCGGGGCCCTCTTCTCAGCTGCGTGAGCCCGATAGTGCGGAGGATGATGACCCACAGCTGGCCCTGTTCAAGGACGCCCGACGCAGGAGGCAGTCGAGCAGGAACAAACAACGAAAGGCTGTGGGACTCCTCGGGAGGAGGCACAGGGAGACCACGCCCTGAACTCTAAATAAAAGGAGTGTTTGGGGAGGGGCTGGTTGCTGAAAGCAACCCTTCCGCTTGAGGATTCAAGTTCTTGTGTTTCTTGTTCTGTTGTTTTGCTTGTGAATTAAACTTGGCAGACGCTTTGCAGCCTCAGACGCTCTCCAGTCTCTACTACTTGAACAGGGGTTTGCCTTATTACAAGGCCGGTAGTTGGCTGGTTCAGAACAGGGGGCCCCGGTCCTGTTCGTAATGGGCACTACAAAGTGCAGGACATCCTTGATTCCAGGGTGCGGAGGGGAAGGGTACAGTACCTGCTATTGTGGAGGGGATATCCGGCGTCCGAGGTGTCATGGGTGGCGGAGCGGGACGTCCAAGCACCATGGCTGCATAGGGCGTTCCACCGTAGGCACCCAGACAAACCTGGGGGGGGTCGGATGGAACCCGTCGCCTATATTGGTGCCTGTGTAACATCTTCTTCTTGCCTTCCAGGAGGTGCCCTGGTAGGAGGGGGCGCCTGTCAAGCCCCGTGGGCTCGACATCACGAGGGGAGCAGGGGAAACGCCGCGCAAACCGCCCGCCCGGACCTTCCTGCTGGAGCCACCCGGGAACAGCACATCCAGCAGTCTAACGGCCGCCAGCTTTCACAGGCAGCTGCACAAGTCTCACGGCCATGGCACCGACGGGTAGCTGTTCCGGGGCTCTCCGGCGTGTCTGCGTCGACGGAGCTGCCGAAAGGACCCACAGGCAGTCAGACTGGCAGCAGCCACTCGTCCTGGGATTATCGAGCCGCCTGTTCCTCAGCGGGGGCGTCGGGCGGCTCAGAACGAAGTCCGGATGGCGGGGCGTTGTGGGGAGCTGTAGGGGGGCTGTAACACTGTAACACCAGCCGGATGCTGGTTTGCATGGGGAGGGGTGGGGCTAATCACCCTCAATGTATAAAAGACGCGTTGGGACGGCTAGCTCCCAACGCTGACTTTGTATCTGCTAGGATTTTTCTGAAGTAAAGAAAACCTCTTCGTCACCCGTACCACGTTGTCGTCGTTCTTTCAGCGTGGACGGCTGTGACAACATCTGGCAAAAGGCCGCGTTTTTACAAAACTGGATCTACAGGAGGCATACTACAGGGTGAGGATCAGGGCCGGGGACGAATGGAAAACGGCTTTTCACTGTCCCTTTGGTAGTTTCCAGTACAGGATCATGCCGTTTGGACTGCAGGGAGCCCCTGCGGTGTTCATGCAGCTGATCAACCAGGTGCTGCATGAATTCCTGTACTGTGGGGTCCTGGTCTACCTTGACGACATCCTCATCTACACGGCTACGATGGAGGAGCACATCGTCCTGGTACGGGAACCTGGAAGCCCTACAAACCTGGAAGCCCTACAAACGCCCCGACGGTTGTCACCCAGACATGTCCGGTGGGCGCAGTATGTTCGCCACTTTCGCTTTGTATTGGAGTATGTCCTGGGGGGACGGAACTTCTTGGCGGATGCCCTGTCACGCCTGCCACAATACGATAGTAAGAGGGAGGTGGTGGTGCAGGCGCTTGTGCCGTCCTGTTGGTCTACGGGGCGCAAGGAGACAGCCCAGGCGGTGGAGGGTGGCCTGCTCCATGACTTTGAGGAGGCCCTCAGGGGGGACGAATGGATACAAGCCCACCCGAATCTGCTGACGACTCGGGATGGCATGGCCTGGCACGGAACTAAACTGTACGTACCCACGACCATGCGGGAACGGGTGTTACACCACTGCCATGACGCTAGGCAGGCAGGACACTTCGGGTTCCTGAATACCCTACACCTAGCACGTCGGCAGTTCAGGTGTCTGAACATGAAGCAGGATACTGAGGACTACGTGCGGAAATGCCACGTCTGTGCGACCACCAAGCCCTCCTCCGGTAAGCTGTTGGGACTCCTGCAACAGGTGGCGGACCCAACTCGGCCCTGGCAAGACATCGCCATGGACTTTGTTGTTGAGTTGCCTGACAGCAGGGGATACAACATCATTTGGACGGTCATCGACCTGTTTTCCAAACAGGCACATTTCATACCGTGTAAAGGACTGCCATCGGCTCGGCGGTTGGCATGGATGTTCGTGACACACATCTGTCGCCTGCACGGGGTGCCGCGCCGTATCATTTCGGACCGTGGAGTGCAGTTCACGGCTCGCTTTTGGAGGGAGTTAATTCATTACATCGGATCGTCCCAGGGCTTGAGCACAGCGTACCACCCATGCACTAATGGAGCAGCAGAACGCGCAAACGCGGCAGTGGAACACTACCTGCGATGCTACGTGTCTTACCAACAGTCCGAGTGGGTGGACCTGTTGGCATTCGCCGAAGTAGCCTACAACAACGCAGTGCATAGCAGTACCGGGTTCACTCCCTTTCGAGTTGCTGCTGACAGAGACTGAGCACCACCACTTGACCTCTCGGCCAAGCAGAGGTGTCCAAGTAAGGGACCTCTTGGACCAGCAGCCAGACCAAGAGAGGGCCAGGAGAAGCCGGATTTCAGTGGTCCTTTCAGGGGTAGCAGTACATAACATTAAGTCAATAAGCTGCAATTAAGAATGTTGTGCAAATGTAGCCAGCATCTCTATGAAGAAAGTGTTTTGACGTTACGCTCGCCACCCAAGCAGCAGCACTAGGCAGCCAAGTCCCACCAAAAGTTTGTGGGAGTTGGCTGCAGTCTTGTATGAATAGCACTGTAAATTAAAGCTTTGCTGCAACCACACATCACTAGTTTGGAATTCCGGGAAGGCTTTGTACAGACTACACACAAATGCCTCTGTATACACACATCAGCAGGGATGACTCTTGATGCCAAAATGCAACATCTGAAGTGGGGCTGTTTATGCAGTAAAATGTAGCAGGCAGGAATGGGGCTGCGCTTACTTGCCAAAATTACTTTGGTTAGACCACGGGTCGGCAACCTGCGGCTCCGGAGCCGCATGTGGCTCTTTGAGCCGTCTCCTGCGGCTCCCAGCCGCCCGGTGCGCGCGCACCTCTTCGAATGGGCAGTGGTGCGTGCGCACCTCTCCAAATGGAGAGTGGCACCGCCCGTTTGGAGAGGTGCGCGCGCACCTCTCCGAACGGGCGGAGGTGCGCGCACACTTCCCCAAACCTTTGGAGAGGTGCGCGCGCACCTCCGCGTGAACGGGCAGCGGCGCCGCTCTTTGAGAAAGCTGCCGCGGCACGTTTGCAGGCTGCCAAAAGCGGCAGCTCTGCAGACGGGCCGTAGCAGCTTTCCCAAGAAGCGGCGCCGCTGCCCATTCCGAGAGGTGCGCGGGCACCTCTCCGAACGATCGTAGGTGCGCGCGCACCTCCCCAAACCTTTGGAGAGGTGCGCGCGTACCTCCGCGCGAACGGGCAGCGGCACCGCTCTTTGAGAAAGCTGCCGCGGCACGTTTGCAGGCTGCCGAAAGCGGCAGCTTTGCAGACGGGCCGTCGCCGTCGCGCAACCGGTAACCGGTTCCATCACACATAAAAAAAAATGGCAACCGTGCGCATCCGCGCGTGTGCAAGAAAAAACCGTTTTGCACATGCGCAAAATGTTTTTTTGCGCATGCGCGTGCATGGACGCACGCACGCGGCTCCCACTTTTTTTATGTGTGATGGAACCGGTTCCCAGTGGCTCTTTTCCTTTTTCAGGTTGCCGACCCCTGGGTTAGACTGCACACAGTATTGGCAAGTTTCTATGTTGAGCTTAACTGTGGCTGGCTGCTTTGAAGCTCAGCCTGTTGTGTGAACTAAATCACTGGTGTTGGTTCTGTAAATTACCCCAAGCATTTGGATTAGCATTATTTAGCGCATATACAGGTAGTCTTTGACTTACAACTGTGGGAAGAATCCAGAGAAAGAAATATTTTGGGAAATATTAAAAAGGCAGAATATATTTCCCCAAAGGATTTTAAAGGCAGAAACCAACACCCCCCACCCCCAAGTCTCTCTGCCCCAGACAGAAACCAGGTCTGCAGAAATGCAGATGTGATAATCTTGTCAGAAAGATTGGAGCCAGGAAGCTGGGATTAGAAAGGAAGATCCCTAGAATCAAAAATCCCTCACAACTACACGGTGTAGGGAAAACAGCAGAAAGGATCTTTTGTGATATCAAAATATTTGAGAGAAAACTGCAGGTTTTTGAAAGAGACCTTAAAAGTGGGCAGCTGAAATATTTTTCAAATCTAAAAATCCATTTAGAAACTTTTACAACATTTGCAGACAATCCTACAAGCCATCAGGAAATCTACAAGGAATTTTCTAGCATTGTAGCAGCTGCAAAGGTGAATTTTAGTTAACAGATTTTTAGAGTTCTGTATGATAGAGACAACCCTGTGTTTTCTTACTTCTCCAGATAAAGCCAAATTTGAAGAACTTGATCTTTCCTGCTTACACTGGTTAGATTTAGGAAATCTGGAAATGGAGCTATTGGAATTTCAAGAAAGCTCTATCTGGAAAAATAAATTCTATGACCTGCATGAAACACTTGAGAAGATAGAAGGGATGACAAAGGACAGCACAGTTAGTTCTGAAAATGAAACCCTTAAAGTGTGGAATTCTCTGCCAAATAATTTTAAGTCAGTGAAAGCACTTGGGATTGCTTCCCTTACTTTGGAAATTTGGATCATCTTATGCTTGTGAGCAGCTGTTTTCAGCTTTGAATTATATCAAATCTGACACCAAAAACAGACTAACAGATGACCTGAGTGTTGCATGTGTTGCTCTCAAACTTACAAACTATGAGCCAAGGTTAGATAAATTATCAGCATGCATACAAAAGCAAAAATCACATTAATTCTTCAAAAGCATGCCAAATGCAAACTTTTTTGCAATTCAATAAAAAGTTGTTTGTATCATTGAAAGCTCTGTTATTGTGTTTTTGGGAGGTGGAGTGAGTGGGGAATTTTACTTTTTGCCTTGTTTTGCTCTTTTAAAGGGAATGCGCCCCCAACGCCCCCTGCATAGCCAGAAGCCTTCCGCCATCACCATTCTCCTGCCGTGCTCCCCCAGCCACACCACGCCCACCCTGGCCATGCTCACCCAGTCTGCCATGACCACCATAGCCACGCCCACCCAGTGGGCCACACCCACCCGGCACCCAGTGAGACATAAGTGGGTTTTGGGTTGCAGTTTGGGCACTCGGTCTCTAAAAGGTTCGCCATCACTGTCATAGTCCATGCTAGTGGTTGGCCCAGTCACGACTTTCCTCCCTCTTTGCCTGTTTTTAGTAATTCCGTAAGGGGTAGGTCAATTTCGGCAAAGGAGGGGATGAATTGACAGTAGAAGTTGGCAAATCCTAGGAAGTTCTGGAGCTGTTTGCGAGTCTTTGGAGGCTGCCATTCAATTACGGCTTTCACTTTGGTCAGGTCCATTTCAATGCCCTCATTGGAAATTCTCTAACCAAGATAATCTAATCAGGACTGGTGAAATTCGCATTTTGTTGTTTATTTTTATAAGATTTTATTGATTTTTTTCTTACATACATATAATAATTTTTCAACCAACGTGCTGTCTGGGTTTGAAAACGCTAATACATATTTAATTCCTAATCCTTCATTCTTTCCTCTAGCCATTGATAGAATAAGTCCCAAGTTTGGTAATATTCTGTTTCTTCCTTTTCTTTCAGTCTCATAGTCAATCTGCCCATCTCTGTGCATTCCAGGTTTTTTTTAATTATTTTTTAATTTATTTTTTATTATTTCTTCCTCTGGTGGTGTTCCTTCATTTTTCCAATATTGCGCAAACATTATTCTTGCTGCTGTTGTGACGTGTAAAGATCAAATATAGGCTTGGTTTGTTAATCTTTTCTGGCGTTATACCTAATAGGAAAAATTCAGGTTTAAAGTCTACATGTTCTCCCAATATCTTTTCTAACCAGGGATGTATCTTTTTCCAATAATTCTTTGCTTTGTCACATGTCCACCAAACATGATAATATGTGCCCAAATTATGTTTACATTTCCAGCATCTATCTGACATATTTTTAAACATTTTTGCTAATCTTGCTGGTGGCAAGTGCCATCTATAAAACATTTTATATAAGTTTTCTTTATACGAAGTTGTTCTGTACCAGCCTGCTACCGGCCCTGCAGAAAAGGCAGGGACAACCCCTTTACAAACGGCAAGAGGCTGGAATTACGCCTGCCAAATTTATTGCAACAAAAACAAACGGAACAAGACAAACCAAGAAACAGGAGCTTAAAGAAACATGAACTATCCAAGCGGTTGCCTTCAGCAAACCAGCCCTCCCCACACATTCCCCTTATATAGAGTTCAGGGCGTGGCTTCTCTCTGCCTCCTTCCGAGAAGCCCCATTGCCTTCCTCTGTTTACTCCTAATTGACTGCCTCCTGCGTCGGGCGTCCTTGAACAGGGCCAGCTGTGGGTCATCTTCATCCACGCTGTCAGGCTCACACAGCTGGGTCTCCATGGTGACCAAGTGGGAGGGGCCTGGCTGAGGGCTCTCATCAAGCTGTCCAGTCCCCTCAGCAAGCTCTTCAACACCCCCCTCCTCCTCCTCTGAGTCGTCCGACCCAACTGCCGAACCCACAGGCTGACCCTGAATCACAACAGAAGTTGACATTGTCAATTTATAATTTCTCTCCCATAACTTTTGCCATTTTTCTAATTCTATATTATACCCAAATTTTTTTGCCCATCTTTTCATTGTTTCTTTAACTTGTTCACTTTCCATTTCCAGAATTAACAAAAAATTATACACTTTCTTTATTAATTTCTCATCTGAGGTTAACAAAATCTTATCAAATACAGTTTGTTCTTACGTCCATTATCACTCTTAAGTTATTTTTGATTTGTCTCTTTGGTAAGAAGCCATTTTGATCTGGGTGTATAAATTCAACTAAGTATCTTTTCAATCTCTCTGCCATTATTGAGGTGAAAATTTTATAAACCACATTAAGCAGTGAAATCAGTCTGTAGTTTTTAATGTGTGTCAAGTCTAAATCTTCTTTTGGTATTAAAGTAATATTTGCTTCCATCCATGTGGCTGGTAGTTTGGCCTCTAACAAAAGTCCATTGCAAATGTCTTTCAACGGTTCACTTAGTATATCTTGTAAGCTTTTATATAGCTCCACCAGTAGCCCATCTGGACCCGGTGTTTTTCCATTGTTTTGTCTTTTAATGGCCTCTGATATTTCCATCATTGTAATTCTTTCCTCTAACATAGTTTTAAATGTCTATGCGATTTTTGGAAGGATATTTCCTTCTAAATATTGAACAGTTCTCTCTTTTGAATTTTCCTCTTTATCATACAGTTCCTTGTAATATTCCTTAATTATCTTTTTTATTTCTTCATTTTTAAATTGTAGACAGCCTTTTCCATCTACTAAGTTGTTTAGCGTTTTCTTCTCTTTCTGTTTTTTAACTTTATAAGCTAACCATCTTCCTGGTTTGTTTGCATTCTCAAAAAAATTCTGTTTTGCTCTCTTTATCTGCTCTGCCACTTTTTCTGAGTCCGACAAGTTTAGTTTATGCTTTATTATTTCCATTTCTCTTTTCAAAGTCTTTTTCTACAAATTTTTTTGTAATTCTAATTGTAATTTTCCAATTTTTTCTTTCAATAGTACACATTGCTGTCTTCTCTGCTTATTTTTCTTTGCCATATATGTTATAGCTATGCCTCTAAAAAGTATGCTTTAGTATCCCATACATTTTGTAATATTGTATCTTCTTTTTTGTTTTCTTTAAAGAAAAGCTCCATTTCTTTTTTCGCTAGTTCTATAAATTTTCTTTCTTTTAACATAGATTGATTTAAAGTCCATCTTGGTCTTTTTTGTATTCCTCTCCATATCACTTTTAGCGGATTATGGTCTGCCCATGTACCTATTTCTATCTCAATTTCCTGTATATTCATCCTCATTTCAGACGTCATCCAAATCATATCAATTCTTGACCAGGATTTTTGGCTGTTTGAATAAAAGGTGTATTGTAGTTTTTCTGGGTTAATTTCCCTCCAAACGTCTTGTATTCCAATTTCGTCTGTCATATCAAAAAATGTCAGGTAATCTTCCGGTTTTCCCTGTTTTACTGCTTTTATAGCCAATTGTTCCGTCTACTATTGCATTAAAATCTCCTACTAGACAAATATTTGGGTACTCCATTTCTGTTATTTTTCTATGTAAGCTTTGATAGAATTCTTCTTGATTGTTGTTTGGTGCATAGATTGCTACTAACAATGTTTGCTTTTGGTGTAAATATATTTCTACCATTACAATTCTTCCTACTTCATCCAAGTACACCATTTTAGAATCTATTGTCTCTTTGATATATACAGCAACACCTCTTTTTTATGATGTGTTGATGCATAGTAAAGTTTCCCAATTTTTGGATATTCCAATAATTTATGATGTTGCTTTTTTATATGTGTCTCTTGCAAAAAAATTATATCTATATTCAATTTCTGTAATTTCCTAAACATTTTGTTTCTTTTGGATGGGGAGTTTAGTTCATTTACATTCACTGAAAAAAATCCATTTTCTTTCTCCATTTCCATTTCCATTACTTGTATTTAGGTCTAGTCACTCTCATAATCCTCTGTTCTCTGGCAGTTCCTTCACCTTCACCCTCTTGTTCATCTTTTTCTTTCTGTTCTCCTACTTTTATGGTTGATCCTTGCGCCATCTCTTCCGTTTGTTTCTGTTCCTTGCTCTCCTCTTGTCGTTGTTGCACTCCTTCATCTAGAATTGCTTGATTTCTTGCTTAGAAGTCTTCTGCTTTCCAGATTGAATCCAGTCAATATCTTGTGTTGTTCCAGTTTATTAAGATGCCTTCTGGCATTAACCATCTAAAGTTTATGCCTTTTGTAATCAGCTTTGTAGTTAAGAAATGGTAGTGTCTTCGAGTGTCTCTTACTCTCTTGGGTATCCAGTTTTGGGCGTCGATGAGACAGATGGAAGAAGCCGGTGCTCCGGCTTCCAAGTCCAAATTTGCTTTGCCCAGCGACCCTTAAAGGGTTGGAAAGTTGCCCTGGAGGGGCAACAAAGAAGGAGGGACACTCCAGGAGCTCGGATCATGCAGAGGTCAATCAGAGCAGACTGAAGAAATCCTCTGAAAGGGTGAAGGATAGGCTGCTGGGTGAACCGAGGCAGCCCAAGTCGTCCCCAGCCGGAGGGAGAGTGAGGAGCTGCAGCGCTCCACTAAACAGCTGTCAACAGCGTGCTGAGACTGGGTGAGCCAGTGCCTTTTTCCTTCTCCTTGTGGATTACAAAATGTTGATTCCCTGATGGGGTAGAGCTAAAAAGTAAAGACCCCCTGAAGGATTAATTTAAAAGTGGTGAGTAACTACAAAGGGGAAGATTCTTAAAGAATATCAGACATTGATAAATGAGCATATGAGGACATCTAGTGGTGAAAGAAGAAATGACAGTACAAATAAACACTGGACAAACCCTTTTGGAAATATCTGACCTTGAATAAAGTGTTGTTGTTAGCTGCGAAGTCATGTCCAACCCATCGCGACCCTATGGACAATGTTCCTCCAGGCCTTCCTGTCCTCTACCATCTTCTGGAGTCCATTTAAGCTCATGCCTACTGTTTCAGTGACTCCATCCAACCACCTCATTCTCTGTCGTCCCCTTCTTCTATTGCCCTCAATCTTTCCCAGCATTAGGCTCTTCTCCAGTGAGTCCTTCCTTCTCATTAGGTGGCCAAAGTATTTGAGTTTTAGCTTCAGGATCTGGCCTTCTAAAGAGCAGTCAGGGTTGATCTCATCTAGGACTGACCGGTTTGATCGCCTTGCAGTCCAAGGGACTCACAGGAGTCTTCTCCAGCACCATAGTTCAAACGCCTCAATTCTTTGGTGCTCAGCCTTTTTTATGGTCCAAATTTCACTGCCATACATTGCAACTGGGAAGACCATAGTCTTGACTATACGCACTTTTGTTGACAGGGTGATGTGTCTGCTTTTTAGTGTACTGTCTAGATTTGCCATGGCTTTCCTCCCGAGGAGCAAGCGTCTTTTAATTTCTTGGCTACAGTCCCCATCTGCAGTGATCTTGGAGCCCAGGAAAATAAAATCTGTCACTACCTCCATTTCTTCCCCATCTATTTGCCAGGAATTGAGAGGGCCGGATGCCATGATCTTGGTTTTCTTAATGTTAAGTTTCAATTGAATAAAGTACACCTGCAGAAAACAAAGTGCCTTGGCATGAGATTACAAGGGAGAAGACTCCTCATAGCTACGTTTGCTGACTTTGGCTATAACTAAACAGAAATTGTTTGGAGAAAGTGAACGCTTTGTTTCAGAGACTCGACGAGGAGGTGGATTTGGCCAAAAGCTGGCTCCCTTTTGCATTCTGGATTTTATTCTAAGACTGTTGGCTGTAAAATGAGTGCATCTAATATTACTAGACTTATGAAGAAGACCTCTTCTGCACCCTCTGTTGGACAAGCCAGTCCAACAACCAAGGAATCTATTGAAACAGTTTTGCAGTGTGAGAAAATAAGCACTGCCCAAAATGAAATGCAGACTTCACTAAAATTCATTCAAGAGATGATGCAAAAAAACCATGAAGAGACACAAAGTAAATTAGAGAAATTAAGCAAAGATGTTTTGGATATATGTGGTGGTCTCTCATGAAAATAAGACAGAGTCTTTCCTGCCTCGGGATGAGAGCCCAGAGCAATGTCCAAAGCTCCCTTTTATTTACAAGGAAATACACTCATTGGAGTGAGCTCGTGTACAACAAAAAATCCTACTCTCCCATTGGCTCTGATCCTGCATGATATTCCCCTGGCTTGGTTATGTCAGCTGCATTTTAATAGCCAACAATTAACTGATTGACCTTGTGCTGAACAGGTGGTTTATCATGGCTTGTTTTCAGGAGACTGAAAAACAATTGTTTCAGCTGCCCTTCTGCAGCCTGCAATAATTTCCCTACATCTCCTCCTTTTTTGTTTTTAACTGCCATACAGATCTTTATGTTGTTTCAACAGTTTGTAGGCGTATAACACCTCTTTTCAGGGTGATCATAACTGCCTACACATAAACCATACATTTGGTACGACAGCACAAACCAATCAGCAAACACACAACTCCAATTATGATGGGGACAATTTGTTGCACCCATCCAAAATCAGGTAGCCAAGACCATAACCAATTCCATGGATTTTTCACTGTAGAGCCAGTATAAACTAAGGACTTTTTCTTTAACCATCTTTTCCATAACATCAATTGTATGAGTAATATTAACATGAAAATCAGAAATATAAACACAACAGTGACTATGAATTAAAGCACACACACCTCTTTTTGCGGCTAACATAATATCTAAAGCCATGCGATTCCACAATACAACATCTCTAATGTCTGAAACTTCTTGTTCTAACAATTCAAAGTCTTGATAGTTTGATTAAACATAGCTACAATCCAATGATTCAAATATATGCAAATCTCTATAATTCATGGCAACTTCCGATGGTGGTATAAGTCCTCTCGCCATTTGTGTTTCAATCCTTCAGCTTATTGGACTTTGACCAAAGTTCATGTTTCTTCTGTTTCTTAAACAACCAAATGGCAACTCATTCGTTTTGTAGATTGAAGGTGCAACACATATACATTATTTCTCCAGGCTCCTTGCTCCGGTTCCTTTTCCCCCCAATTGAACTGAATAAACATTGACTTCATTACACAACATACCTAAACAAATCCCAAATATTATACATATAAAATTAACAAACATTTCAATTTTAGCTGAATGTATAATTTCCTTCTCCACATCGTTTCCAAGAGTTTTCTCCTTATGCGATACAGATTGTTCATCCTGAGGTGAAATTTCCTTTGGCATTTTGATTGTTATCCTTTGATTCTTTCGGAAATCTGGAATAGGATCGTATAACCCTTGATGCCATGGGTTCATGATATGGTCTCACACACCTGGCTGGAATCCAGACTGGACCTGTTGGAGCAAGCACAGCAGCATATCCTCGCCCCCATGTTAACAAAGGCACAGGACCATGCCAAATGGGATCAGGTGGAGTTCTATACCAAACTTTAGCCTTTTGCACCTCTAACTGTTGACCAAAATGTCGTTCCACAGCTGTGGAGTCCAAAACTGAATCTAATTTTGAAATATTTAAATGATTTAAAGTAAATAAAGTTAAAGATAACCATTCCTGCAACACTGGTAAATTAGTCACAGTTCCTCCTTTTTTGTTTTTATGTTTGTCAAGAGCCTCCTTTAATGTCCTATTTGCTCTTTCTACTATTGTTTGACCTTGAGAATTGTAAGGAATACCAAATTTATGCAAAATATCCCATTTATCACAAAATTCCGCAAAAGCCGCACTGCAATATGCAGATCCATTGTCCATTTTAATTTGTACAGGTTTTCCCATTATTGAAAAACTTCTAATACAACGATTGATCACATGTTTCACTTTTTCTCCTCTTTGAGGAGAAACAAAAATATACCCAGAACACATATCAATAGAAACATGTAAATATTTCCAAGGAGGAAAAGGAGGATATTGAGTAACATCCATTTGCCAAATTTTGTTAGCTTTCAATCCTCTGGGATTGACACCCATAGAAGGACTGAAAACATTCTGACCACAGGATGTACACTGCTTAATGATGGCTGTGGCTTCTGACATAGAGATTCCAAATTGCTTACACAAGGCTTTCGCATTTTGATGAAAATAAGAATGACTCTCCCATGGCGTAATCGTGGCCGCCAAAGCAACTCCTGCTGTAGCCGCATCTGCCACTGCATTGCCTTCTGAAGGCCATCCAGGAAATGGTTGATGACTTCTAATATGAGACACATGTAAATAATATCTTCGGCTAGCTAATAACTGCTGCAGTGTAAGAAAAAGAGAAAATAAATTGTCCTCCACACTGGGAGAAACATAAGCATGAGAAAGATTCTGAATAACATTAGCAACATACAAACTATCAGTAATTAAATTAAATGCTTGATCTTTAAACAATTACAAAGACAAAATTACTGCGGCTAACTCTGCCCTTTGTGCAGACTTCTGAGGAGGGGTTATTTTCGTTTTCCATTGGCCTTTTTCTTGCCAGGCTACAGCACCCCACTGTTTACCTCCATCAGTAAATACTGTAAGAGCATCAGAAAGAGGCCATACTGAAATTAAGGAACGAAGAGAAAAATGCTCTTGTTGTAACAAAGATATTCTTGGGTCAATTGGAATGTGATATCGATACTTACCCACAAAATCTGCCAGCGCTAATTGTAATTCAGACGAAAAAGATAGACTATTTTCCCAGTCTTTCAAAGAATGAGGAACTACTATTACCACCAAGTCTAAGCCTAACATTTGCATACTGCGATGTCTTCCTCTAACAATAAGTTGAGCATATAAAGTGTTAATTGAACTAATCGTTTTTGGCTGAGAATTGCTCAAATGAATCCATTCTATAATAAACAATTTGTCATTGAAGTCTGAAATTTGGCATAAAATCCCAGTAGGCAATTTGCAGGTATTTAAAATAATTAAAGACAAAGGAATATTATCTTGACATCAGTCAACCCAAATTTGACTCAAAGAATTAGAAACTGTTTGAAACACCTGTAATTGAGCTTTGTCCAGAACTATTTGATCTGTTGGTTGTCTACCCAGTTTCAAGGCACTAAACAACGGTTGTAATACAGATGTGGGAAGACCCAAATAAGGCCTAATCCAATTAATACATCCCAGTAATTGTTGTAATCTTACATAAGAAATGGGATTTTCTTTCTTCCATTCCGGTAACATGGGATGAGAATATGCTTGCATCAATTTGTGACCTAAATATGTAAATGGTGGAGAAGTTTGATTTTTTTCTGGGGCTACTTCTAACCCATATTTCAATAAAAATTGACTTAATTTATTAACCATTGAAGCAGTTATGATAGGAGAAGCTATTAAAATGTCATCCATATAATGATAAACAATAGCCTTAGGAAATACATTTCTAAACCCTTCCAAGGCTTGATTTACATATAAATGACACATGGTAGGACTATTAAGCATTCCTTGTGGTAATACTTTCCATTGATATCTACTGGTGGGTTTCTCTGCATTCAACACTGGTACTGTAAATGCAAATAATTTCCTATCTACTTTACACAAAGGAATAGTATAAAAGCAGTCTTTAAGATCAATTATTCTAATTTGATAGTCATAAGGAATCAGATTAGGGTTAGGCATTCTACATTGAACCGGTCCCATTGGTTGAATAAAAGCATTCACCACTCTTAAATCATGAATCAATCTCCATTTGCCTGATTTCTTTTTTATAACGAAGATAGGAGTGTTAAATGGACTTGTCGTGGGTTCAATATGACCTGCTGTTAATTGCTCTGCTACTAAGTGATGAAGAGCTTCCAATTTTTCCTTTGGAAGAGGCCATTGTTCAACCCATACTGTTTGTGTTTTGTCCCATTCTAGTGGTAAAGCTGTTTTTGTGAGGTTTATTTTAATCTTGTAATTTTATAACTGCATCAAACTGTTCTAACAAATCTCTTCCCCATAAATTAACATGAATTGGCAAAATCACTGGTCTTAATTTAGCTGTTCTGTTTCCTCTTTCCATTGTCACTTGCAACCAACGCTGACTTTGGCGAGCAGCTTGAGAGCCACCCACACCCCACACAGACGGTGCAGAAATGGCTGGCCACTCCGGGGGCCAGTCAGCTGAAGCTATGACTGACACATCAGCTCCAGAATCTAAAATTCCAGAAAAAGGCCTCCCGTTAATAAAACAAATTTGCCTAGGTTTCTCCTTTTGTAAATTTTTTATAATAGCTAAGATTTGAGGATCCACAGTATCTGTGGAGCCAAACCCTCCAGTTCCTCGAATCCGCTCAGAATTCCCCCCAGGTGTTACATAAGAAAGTAGTATTAATTGAGCCACGGAGTCCCCTTTACATGCCAATTGAGGAATTTTCACCATTATTTGAATCATAATCTGTCCTAAATAGTCCGAATCAATTACTCCAGGAATTATGTGAAACCCTTTTTTCGCTGCTGAGGAACGAGGAAGGACTAAACCTACTGTTCCTTTAGGCAATGGTCCCCAAAGTTGAGTTGGCATACAAGTCACAACATCAGGAAAATCCAAATTAATATCTTGCTGATTAATCAAATCTATACCTGCACTACCTTTGGTGGCTGTGGGAATGTTCTGAACAGACAATTTTTCACAAATAGTGTTGCCCTTATAACTTTGTTCATTTTGGCAACAAGCAGCTTTACTTCCTGGGCTAGCTGCTAGCCCGCATCCCAGTTTCCCGAAGTCTTAACATTTCTACATTGGTTTGCCCAATGAAATCCCTTCTTGCATTTTGGACAAGGCTGTTTCGGGCGAACTCCAGATTTATTATTTCCCTGTCTACTTCCAACACTATTCTCTCCTCCTGGAGCTCGACATTGTGCCTTAAAATGACCAGGTTTCCCACAGTTGAAACAATTACCCGTTTGTTGACCAAATTTTCCTTTTTGCAAAGCGTTAGCTAAAGCACTCATATTCCACACCCCTGTTCCCACAGAGGAACATGCTCTTAACATATCTGCTATTCCATAAGTTGGTTGACTCACTATATTAGTTAGAGCTTTTTTACAGTCTGCGTTTGCAGCTTCATAAGCCAATTTCAACAAAAGTTCTTGAACTGCTTCTACATTATCAATTTGTTTCTCAATAGCCTCTTTCAATTTATCAATGAATTCTTGATAAGGCTCAGTTGGCCCCTGTCGGACATTAGTAAAAGACTTAGTGGGTTTGCCTGACTGAGGTACCTTTTTATACGCGCTTATCACACAACGGCCAATTACAGGATAAGCGGCATCAGGAATTCCTCCTACTTGTTGTAGAACAGTGGCAAATCGACCAGAACCATAAACTTGATCTGGAGTGTAAGCTCCTCCAGAGTTGTTTCCAGCTACAATAGCGTTACGCTGATATTCAGAATCCCAAACTACATACTGTGCCAATGTTAAAAGCATTCTCCACAAATCCTTCCAATCTTGTGGAACCATATTATATCCTATAGATATCCCTTCTATGGTTCCTTGCACAAAGGAGGAATGCAATCCTGTCTCAGTTATACTTTTCCTAATTTCTCTCAAAATAGAAAAAGGCAACGGCTGCCAACGATATTGCCTATTTCCTTGACCATCTATCTCCACCATTACGGGAAAAGCCTCCAAACCTTCTACCAATTCCTCCGGTGACAATAACCCTTTCCCTTGAGCTTCGTCAAATCCTGCTCTAACTACCCCAACTGCCCCTTGACACTTTAAAATTTTTGTACTTGCTTCATCAACTTTTTTGGACCCCTCCAAATTGTTAATTTCAGGTAATGATGTATATGACTTGGGTATTAACTTAATCTCCTCCGGAGCCTTTGGGGTAACTAAACGAGGCATCGGAGTCAACACATAAGGTAGCGGGGCGGACAGTTCTGGTGAAAGGAACAAAGGATTAGAATGTGCTATTAAAGCTTCCAAAAATTTTTCCCAAAGAAGTAAATGATTAATTGAGGCTCTTGGTTCCTCATGTAAAATTTTCCCTATCCTTTTCCAATCCTGAACTTCTAAAGTACCTTGTTCAGGATACCAGGGACATTGAGCTGTAATAACTCTGAGTAAGTTTTCTATGTCTCCTAAACCTACTTGACAAAAAGCAGGAAACGTATTCTTTAAGATCTGGCGTAACTCCTTCGCATGGAGTTTTTGTGACGCTGAAAAATCATTCCCCATACCTATGAATATTCGGTCCCGTCCTGCAAGATCCGATGAAGTGCACTGTGCCTATGCCAGGCGTAAGTCTGAGGGTCTCAAAGAATCACGTCGGGGTCACCACATGTGGTGGTCTCTCATGAAAATAAGACAGAGTCTTTCCTGCCTCGGGATGAAAGCCCAGAGCAATGTCCAAAGCTCTCTTTTATTTATTTAATTTATTTATTTATTTAATTAAATTTTTATACCGCCCTATTCCCGAAGGACTCAGGGCAGTTTACAGGGCAGCATAAAATATAATATAAAAATAGTATAAATTAAAATAGATTAAATTACATAAGCCCAACAATTAAAACAATATTAAAAGCTAAAACCCCTTCAGTCCAGGCCTGATAGATCAAAAAACCAGGTTTTCAGATCCCGGCGAAATTAACACAGATCGGGGGCGGTCCGAAGTTCCACCGGTAAATCATTCCAAAGGGCAGGCGCCCCTGGGGATCACCCGCCGGCACTCCGTAACCGCCGGCACCCTGAGAAGGCCCTCCCTGTGGGAGCGCACAGGACGATGGGAAGTTGATGTTATTTACAAGGAAATACACTCATCGGATTGATCTCGTGTACAACAAAAAATCCTACTCTCCCATTGGCTCTGAACCTGCATGATATTCCCCTGGCTTGGTTATGTCAGCTGCATTTTAATAGCCAACAATTAACTGATTGACCTTGTGCTGAACAGGTGGTTTATCATGGCTTGTTTTCAGGAGACTGAAAAACAATTGTTTCAGCTGCCCTTCTGCAGCCTGCAATAATTTCCCTACAATATAAAGGCACAATTTGAAGCTCAACATCAAATGATTATTAAAAATGAACAAAGAATTCAGAAAATGGAAAATAAATCAGAGGACACTGATAAAAAATGAAAATGTTAATGCAAGAAAATGAAAAATTAGAACAAGCTAATCAAAATTTAAGGGACGCGGTGGCTCAGTGGGTTAGGACGCTGAACTTGTTGATCGGAAGGTCGGCAGTTTGGCGGGTCGAATCCCGAGTGCCGCGTAGCAGAGTGAGCGCCTGTTACTCGTCCCAGCTTCTGCCCACCTAGCAGTTCGAAAGCATGTAAAAATGCAAGTAGAAAAATAGGGACCACTCCGGTGGAAAGGTAACAGCGTTCCGTGCGCCTTTGGCGTCTAGTCATGCCGGCCACATGACCACGGAGACGTCCTCGGACAAGCGCTGGCTCTTCGGCTATGAAACGGAGATGAGCACCGGCCCCTAGAGTCGAAAACGACTAGCACGCATGTGCGGGGGAACCTTTACCTTTACCTTTACCTTTAATCAAAATTTAGAGGGTGCAATGGCAATTTTAGAAATGGATAAGGCAGAACATTACTTGAGATTTCAAAACCTCCCTGAGGACAGAGAAGAAGACATAGCAGTTGTGATTATTGGGCTTCTGGCAGAGGGTTTGAATGCAAAGATGCAAATAGAGATAGACAAAATATTTCGAATGAACTCAAGCTATGCAAGGAAAAATAAACTACCAAGAGAAGTACATGTAAGATTTATAAAGAAAACAACAAGAGATGAAGTATTGAGAAAAGTGAGAGATGAGCCACTACAATATAAAAATAAAGAAATTGTGATTTTGAAACAGAAATTCACGTTTTTATAGTTTGACATAAAGTTTGGCATTCAACAGTTTCTTTAACACTTCTCTCACTAGTTTTACGTGGTCAGTCATATTTGTGCTGTATATCAGGATGTCATCAAGATACACCAGAATCCCTTTGCATAAATGGTCATGTAGGACCTGATTAATCAGCTGCATGAAGACAGCTGGGGCACCCTGTAGTCCAAATGGCATGACTTTAAATTCATAGCTCC
The DNA here is from genome assembly GCF_964194415.1 of Vipera berus. Lineage (NCBI taxonomy): Eukaryota > Metazoa > Chordata > Lepidosauria > Squamata > Viperidae > Vipera > Vipera berus. Next base: position 28,310,063 of record NC_138210.1, on the reverse strand, counting down.
CCATGGGACAGTTAAAAGCAGTCTTCCACTAATCTCCCTCCTTTATCCTCACCCGGTAATATGCCTCTCTCAGGTCTAACTTAGTGAAGACACTCCCTTTTGCCAGGTGGGTTAGTAAGTCCTTCAGGAGGGGGAGGGGGGTATTTATTTTCCACACTCACCGCATTCAGACCCTTATAATCTATGCAGAGATGAAGCGACCCATCTTTTTTTTTTCTTTAAATAACACCGGGGCTTCCACAGCAGACTTGGCCTGTTTGATGAATCCCCTCGTTAGGTTTTTGTCCACATATCACAGCATCTCCTCTATTTCAAGGGGGGAAATAGCGTACATTCTCGGTCATGAGAGTTTGGCTCCCAGTAACAGTTCGATGGAGCAATCATTGGGTCGGTGGGGAGGCAGGGCGTCACATTCTTTCTCACTAAATGCCTCTGCTAGGTCCCGGTACTCACTGGGGATGAGTGGCTTGCCTGGTTGCGATAAGGCAGCCATGTGCGCTGGCTCATTGGGTGGGTTAAAGTCTCCTGTAACGTCGCTTGAATTAAGGGGGGGCTTGGGTCCTATAGGTAACCTCACAGTCCTCATTCCCTTCTCCCACCAGATAAATGGCTTCCATTTGTCCAACCAGGCTAATCCTAGGATTACAGCCTCAGTCATTTTTGGAGCCACCAGGAAACAAATGAACTCCCAGTGCTCACCTATTTCCAAATGTAGGGGTTCAGTCAATTGCATGACTAATGTTCTTCCCATTAGGGAGTTATCGGCTTGCTCAAATCTCACTGGTTTGGAGAGCAGCCTTGTCCGTATGCCCATTTTCAATGAAAATGACAAGCTAATAATGCACCGAGAGCATCCAGAGTCAACTAGCACTTTTAAATCTACCTGTGCCCCCGTCTTAGAGATTATGAGTTTGGCAGGTAGTGAGAAAGGTGGGACGTGTCAACTCACCATCGGGTCATTCTCTCCTTTGTTTGTCGCTGTTGTAGGAGGGTAGAGCGGCAGCGGGTCCAGCTTGGGTCTCGGCACTCTCCTGCGTGGGGGATGTGACTTGGTCAACAGGTTCCTGTGTGATCCAGTTGGATTTCTCTTTCGTTGGCTGCTGGGCAGGTTTCTTTCTTGCTGTTGGTCCTGGTCTACTCTGCTGCTGAGGGTAAGGGACTAGGCAATTCGCTGCTTAATGTCCCTGTTGTCTGCATCAGAAGCACTTGATCGGTGGACCTGCAGGTGGCCTGGGATTTTTAGTAGCTGCAGCTTTCAAGGAGGTGGCTGCCATTTGGGTTGCTCTGGCCTCAACTCGGCTTCAGGTGGGGGTGGCTTCGTATAGCGGGAGAGCTGAACATCTAGTCTTACTGCTGCCTGGTACCATTCTTGCAGCTGATCAGGTACTGCTCGATAGATACAGGCCTGGGAGAGGTGGTCATCTAGTCCCTCTTTAAAGTGATTGACTAGGGATTGCTTGGGCCACCTCTCTATCCGACCGGCTATCTTGTGAAACTCTCGTACATATTCCAGTGCAGGCCTGCCGGCTTGCTTTATCTTGTGGACTTGTTCCTCCACTTTGAGGGCAATGGATGGGTCCTCAAACCTTGCTCTCAGTCCTAGGAGAAAGAGATGGGGGGGTCCTCCAACTCAGGTGCTTGCTCGTTATATAAATTGTTCAGCCACTCAGATGCTTCTCCCTCCAAGCTGGACGTAATCATGTCGACCATAGCAGCTGTGTTCGGCTAGAAATAGGCACAGCAGTTCAAGTGAGAGCGCACCTGGTTGAGGAAGAAGATCAGCTTCTCTGGGTCCCCATCGAAGGTTGCCCTGAGAGGTGGCGCCATCAATGGTTGTTGGCCTCCCCACTGTGGCTGTTGCACCCCCAGCTGTTGCTGGCCCCCCCATGGCAGTTGCCGCATCCCCAGTGGCTGCAAGCCTCCCAACAGTTGCTGCACGCTCAGGGGCTGTTGCCACCCCCATGGTTGTTGCTGCATTGCTGGCGGCTGTGGCATCCCCAATTGCTGTATGACTCCCACCGGTCTCGGCAATGGCTGTAGTGGCACCTTCAGTTGCTGTAGGCCAGGGATGTCAAACTCAATTTCATTGAGGGCCACATCAGCATTGTGGTTGCCCTCAGGGGGCTGGGTGGGTATGGCCAGGGTGGGCGCGGCCTACTGGGTGGGCGCAGCTGGAGTGCGTATGGCCTACTGGGTGGGCATGGCCAGCTCTACATCATTGGCATCAAGCGTGCCTATGGGGGCCTGGGCAGGAGTGGGACAAATCTGGGGGTCTCTGGCAGAAGGAGGGTCTCTGGGCCAGGGCCAAGGCAGTGGGGACCGTTCCCTCACTGTTTCCAGTATGGCTTCGGGGGCCACATGAAACCACTTCACGGGCCAGATCTGGCCCCCAGGCCTTGTATTTGACATGTCTGCTGTAGGCCTCCCAATGGTTCCTGCATGGGCAGGGGCTGCTGCCTTCGTCACTGCTGCTGGCTTGCAGGGGTTTGTGGCATCCCCAGTTGCTGTAGGCCCCCCTGCAGCCCCAGAGGGGGTTGTTGCTGGATCCCCATTGGTTGTGGGCCCCTCAGCAGTTGCTGTACATTTGGGGGCGGCGGCCATCCCCACTGCTGCTGCTGTACTCCCAGCGGTTGCTGACCTCCTGGTGGCTGCATCACCCTCGGTTGTTGCAAGGTCCCCATCTGCTGCTGCATATTCGGGGGCTGCGGCCACCCCCAGCTCTGCTGCTGCTCTGGAAGAGGCTGCTGGCCCCCCACCTGTGGGGGCTGCAGCATCCCTCATTGCTGTGGGGGCCCCAGGCTGGGTGGTCAGTAAGTGCATCTATCCGGGGATTGGCTGTCCCGGCGATGGCTCAGGCTCTTATCTCGTCATTGGTGATCTGGGCTTTTGGAGGAGTGATGACTGGAGCTGTCTCTCTCTGTGGGACTGGAGGCCCTGGTAGGTGGTTTCGAGGACAGGGAGGCTACCTGGTCTGCACAGGTGGTACTGGGGGTTCTCCTTGTCAGGAGTTGGTGGCTGCCTCACCGATCATCATGATCGCTAGCGTATGGAGAACGGGAAGGTTGCTCTCCACTTATCATCTCTAGTTCCTTGAATCTTTCCACCAACTTCTCCACTGACTGACTATGGGCTGTGGACAGGTACTTCCACTCACCCGAGTCCTCAGCGGTAGACGATTTTGTGGTTCTCCACCGGTCTGGGGAACGCGACGTGTGGGAATCCCTTCCTAGCAGCCCCACCTCGCCTGCCTTTGAAGCACTTGAGGGTGGCAAGGCCGTCTCGAGGTGTCTGGAGTCTTTGTGCAGGCTTCCTCTCCAGCTCTCCAGCCCCCCAATTCTTTATCAACTCTGGGCTCAATAACCTTGATTCTCATGCTACGTTTAGTGTTGTTATGTCTAGCCTGGACTCTCATTCACATCCCCCCTCCCAGCATCATCTAACTCTAAAAGCGAAAGGGAAAAGATGTCTACATTTCCATCTGTTGTCAATGCAAACACATCCGATGTTAGCAGCATTGACAGCCACACTCTTTAGTCTTCCAGACAAACCTTTGCCCCAGGAATATATGAAATCACAATACTGGCAGCCTCTGAGGTAGGAAGGACATCACCACTAGAGGTGGAATCAATCCCGATCAAATCACACCAATATGAAACAACAATCTCCTAATGCTTCTAAACTTTATAATGTTATGAAACATCTCCTTAGGCCATTCTGCGCACCCTCCTCAACCAACCAGATATTTCAGCCACATGGCAATCCCAAGATTCAGAAGGGCCTTTTTTAAAAAAAACCAAATTCAATGCCCTTCCAGCACCCATTACTGAAGGAAGATACAGAAAATCCCCTTCAAACAGAGACTGCACCCATGCAGTGGTGGAATGACTGAACTGTTGGAACACGTTATGCTCAATTGTACCCTCTATGCAGGAGCACTCCAGGTGGTGGTGTTTTCACTTTTTATTAAATACCGTGGTCATTCTGATTTACCTTAAAATGCTATTATTAGATCAATCTGATTCCATCTTTCCGTCTACAGTCAAGTACTGCTCAGTAGTCCCCACTCTACGCTGTAGGTTTGCTTCTAACCCCTCTTAGATATTTTAGATATTCTAGAATATTTATCCCCTTCATGGATTACTGCCTTGTCATGGCGAAGGGGCTTGCGTAATTCAATGAAGCTATGAGCTATACCGTGCAGGGCCACCCAAGACCGAAAGGTCATAGCACAGAGTTCTGACAAAACGTGATCCACTGGAGAAGGAAATGGCAACCCACTCCAGTATATTTGCCATGAAAACCCTATGGACAGTACCAAAAGGCAACACGATATGACGCTGGAAGATGAGCCCCTCAGGTTGGAAGGCGTACAATATGCTACTGGGGAAGAGCAGAGGGCTAGTACTAGTAGCGCCAGAAAGAATGAAGTGACTGGGCCAAAGCCGAAAGGACGCTCAGCTGTGGATGTGTGGTGGTAAAAGAAAAGTCCAATGCTGTAAAGATTTTTTCTCCATAGGAACCTGGAATGTAAGATCCATGAATCAAGGCAAGCTGGACGTGGTCAAACAAGAGATGACAAGACTGAACATCGACATCTTAGGTATCAGCGAACTAAAATGGACAGGAATGGGTGAATTTAATTCAGATGACCATCAGGTATACTACTGCAGGCAAGAATCCCTCAGAAGAAATGGAGTAGCCTTCATAGTCAATAAAAGAGTAGGAAAAGCAATACTGGGATACAATCCTCAAACTGACAGAATGATCTCAGTTCGAATCCAAGGCAAACCATTCAATATCACAGTAGTCCAAGTCTATGCCCCAACCACCGGTGCTGAAGAGGATGAAATTAACCAGTTCTATGAAGCCCTACAGCACCTTATAGAACTAACACCAAAAAATGATGTTCTTATCATCATGGGGGATTAGAATGCTAAAGTAGGAAGCCAAAAGATAACCGGAATAACAGGCAAATTTGGCCTTGGAGTACAAAATGAAGCAGGGCACAGGCTGATAGAATTTTGTCAAGAGAATACGATGGTCATAGCAAACACTCTTTTCCAACAACCCAAGAGACGGCTTTACACATGGACATCACCAGACGGTCAACACAGAAGTCAGATTGACTATATGCTCTGCAGCCAAAGATGGAGAAGCTCTATACAGTCAATAAAAACAAGACCAGGAGCTGACTGTGGCTCAGACCATGAGCTTCTCGTTGCAAAGTTTAGGCTTAAACTGAAGAAAGTAGGGAAAAGCACTAGGCCACTCAGGTATGAATTAAATCATAACCCTGTTGAATATACAGTAGAGGTGACAAATAGATTTAAGGAATTAGATCTGATAGACAGAGTGCCTGAAGAACTATGGAGAGAGGTTCGCAACATTGTACAACAGGTAGCAACCAAAACCATCCCAAAGAAAAAGAAATGCAAGAAAGCAAAATGGCTGTCTGAGGAAGCTTTGCAAATAGCTGAGGAAAGGAGGGAAGCGTAAGGCAAGGGAGACAAAGAAAGATACGCCCAATTGAATGCAGAATTCCAGAGAATAGCTAGAAGAGATAAGAATGCCTTCTTAAATGAACAGTGCAAAGAAATAGAAGAAAACAATAGAATAGGGAGGACCAGAGATCTTTTAAAAAAAAATGGAGAGATGAAGGGAACGTTTCATGCAAAAATGGGCATGATAAAGGACCAAAATGGCAGGGACCTAACAGAGGCAGAAGAGATTAAGAAGAGGTGGCAAAATTACACAGAAGAACTATACAAGAACGAGCTTAACGTCCCTGATAACCATGATGAGGTGGTCACTGACCTCGAGCCAGACATCCTAGAATGTGAAGTGGGCTTTAGAAAAGCTGAGCAACAACAAAGCTAGTGGAGGTGACAGTATTCCAGCTGAGCTATTGAAAATCTTAAAAGACGATGCAGTAAAAGTGCTACACTCAATTTGCCAGCAAATTTGGAAAACTCAACAGTGGCCACAGGATTGGAAAAGATCAGTTTACATTCCAATTCCAAAGAAAGGCAGTGCCAAAGAATGTTCAAACTATCACATCATTGCACTCATTTCTCATGCTAGTAAAGGTATGCTTAAAATCCTACAAGCTAGACTCCAGCAGTATGTAGATCGAGAACTACCAGAAGTACAGGCAGGATTTCGAAGAGGCAGAGGAACTAGAGATCAAATTGCCAACATACGCTGGATCATGGAGAAAGCTAGAGAGTTCCAGAAAAACATCTACTTCTGCTTCATTGACTATGCTAAAGCCTTTGGTTGTGTGGATCATAACAAACTCTGGCAAGTTCTTAAAGAGATGGGCATACCAGACCACCTTATTTGTCTCTTGAGAAACCTATATGTGGGCCAAGAAGCAACAGTGAGAACTGGACATGGAACCACTGATTGGTTCAAAATTGGGAAAGGAGTCCGGCAAGGCTGTATACTATCGCCCTGCCTATTTAACTTATATGCAGAGCACAACATGAGAACGGCAGGGCTAGATGAATCAAAAGTTGGAATTAAGATTGCCGGAAGAAATATCAACAACCTAAGATATGCAGATGATACCACTCTAATGGCAGAAAGTGAAGAAGAACTAAAGAGCCTCTTGTTGCAGGTGAAGAAGGAGAGTGCAAAAGTTGGGTTGAAACTTAACATTAGGAAAACCAAGATCATGGCATCCAGCCCTCTCAATTCCTGGCAACTAGATGGGGAAGAAATGGAGGTAGTGACAGATTTTATTTTCCTGGGCTCCAAGATCACTGCAGATGGGGACTGTAGCCAAGAAATTAAAAGACGCTTGCTCCTCGGGAGGAAAGCCATGGCAAATCTAGACAGCACACTAAAAAGCAGACACATCACCCTGTCAACAAAAGTGCGTATAGTCAAGGCTATGGTCTTCCCAGTTGCAATGTATGGCAGTGAAAGTTGGACCATAAAAAAGGCTGAGCACCAAAGAATTGAGGCGTTTGAACTATGGTGCTGGAGAAGACTCCTGCAAGTCCCTTGGACTGCAAGGCGATCAAACCGGTCAGTCCTAGATGAGATCAACCCTGACTGCTCTTTAGAAGGCCAGATCTTGAAGCTAAAACTCAAATACTTTGGCCACCTAATGAGAAGGAAAGACTCACTGGAGAAGAGCCTAATGCTGGGAAAGATTGAGGGCAATAGAAGAAGGGGACGACAGAGAATGAGGTGGCTGGATGGAGTGACTGAAGCAGTAGGCGTGAGCTTAAATGGACTCCAGAAGATGGTAGAGGACAGGAAGGCCTGGAGGAACGTTGTCCATAGTGTCGCGATGGGTTGGACATGACTTCGCAGCTAACAACAACAACAGAATATTTATATATATATTCATTTCCCTTCTTCTGTACTTTATTTCAACTAACTACGATTTCTGTATTCTACATTCTGGTCTATAACCAAATAAAGAATTTTCTGTGAGAGTGCCAAGTGTTTTGGAGACTATGGTCTTGAAAGGGAGGAGACACATCTACTAGAGGATTCAGAAGTGAAATCATGCTTATGATATTAATATTACCCAGGGAATCATCTGGCCTCGAAATTGGTAAGAATCATTATTTATTTATTTATTTAGATTTATTTATTTAGATTTATATACCGCCCTTTCCCGAAGGACTCAGGGCGGTTTACAGGGCATTTAAAAGGAAGTCAATACAAACGTTAAAACAAATTAAAAAAGATTAAATAAAACCCTGAGAAAATTAAAACCCAATTAAAATTAAGATTAAAAAATTCTCAGCCTGGGCCAGAGAGCTCGAAGAGCCAGGTCTTCAGGTCCCGGCGGAATGAACGGAGGTTGGGGGCAGTCCTAAGCTCCGCAGGCAGCTGGTTCCACAGGGCAGGCGCACCCACTGAGAAGGCCCTACCCCTGGGTGTTACCCGCCGGCAGTCTTTAACCGGCGGCACCCTGAGGAGACCCTCCCTGTGGGAGCGCACTGGACGAAGGGAACTTGATGCTGGCAGCAGGTGTTCCCTCAAATATCCCGGACCCTCGCCATTTAGGGCTTTATAGGTCATCACCAGCACCTTGAATCTCACCCGAAGGGCAACTGGAAGCCAATGCAGCTCGCGGAGTAGAGGTGTTACATGGGAGTATCGGGAGACCCCCATCACGACTCGCGCGGCTGCATTCTGCACCAGCTGAAGCCTCCGGGTGGTCCTCAAGGGCAGCCCCATGTAGAGAGCGTTGCAGTAGTCTAAACGGGAGGTCACGAGCGCATGAGTGACTGTGCGTAGGGCATCTCGGTCCAGGTAGGGTCGCAACTGGCGCACCAGGCGAACCTGGGCAAAAGCCCCCCTGGTCACGGCTCCTATATGGTCATCAAAAGTGAGCTGCGAATCCAGGAGGACGCCCAAGTTGCGAGCCCTATCAACGGGGGGTAATACCTCACCCCCCATCGTTAGAGATGGAATAGTCTGGTTGACCCGAGATGCCGGTATGCACAGCCACTCAGTCTTGGCAGGATTGAGACGAAGCCTGTTTCTCTCCATCCAGACCCGGACCGCTTCTAGGCAACGGGACATCACGGCGAGGGCATCGCTGGGTTGGTTTGGGGTGGAGAAAAAAAGTTGGGTATCATCAGCGTACTGATGATACCCCACCCCAAAACCACGAATGATCTCGCCCAGCGGCTTCATATAGATGTTGAACAGGAGGGGCGAGAGAACTGACCCCTGAGGAACTTCACAAACAAGAGGCCTCGGGGCGGACCTCTGCCCTCCCATCAACACCGACTGCGAGCGGCCCAGGAGATAGGAGGAGAACCACCGCAAAACAGTGCCTCCCACTCCCAACCCCCTGAGACGCCGCAGTAGGATACCATGGTCGATGGTATCGAAAGCCGCTGAGAGGTCTAATAGGACTAGGACAGAGGAACAACCCCTGTCCGGAGCCCGCCAGAGATCATTCACCAGCGCGACCAATGCCGTCTCCGTGCTGTGCCCAGGCCTGAAACCCGATTGGTACGGGTCCAGATAATCAGTTTCATCCAGGAACAGAGGAAGCTGATAGGCCACCACACTCTCAACAACCTTCGCCAGAAAGCGGAGGTTGGAGACCGGACGATAGTTGTTTAAAACAGCTGGGTCCAGGGCAGGCTTCTTGAGGAGGGGTCTCACCACCGCCTCCTTCAGGGAGGCGGGGAAGACACCCTCCTTCAAGGAAGCAGTTATTACTGCCTGGAACCAGCCTCGTGTCTCCTCCCGAGCTGCATAAACCAGCCAGGAGGGGCACGGGTCCAACAAACAGGTGGTGGAGCTCAGCCTCATCATCATCTTGTCCACATCATCAGGGGAAACAGGATCGAACTCAGTCCAGATAACATGCTCAAGACCGTCCGATTCCTCCACATCAGACTCTGCCCAGTTAGAGTCCAAACTGGCCCGGATTTGAGCGATTTTGTCCGTCAGATGATGACTAAACTCCTCGGCCCGCCCCTCACCTCCTGGTTAAGAAGGGAGAGAGTCACCCTAAACAGGGCGGCCGGGCGATTATCTGCGGACGCGATAAGGGCAGCGAAGTAATTAGCCTTCGCCGTCCTCATCGTTGCAAGATAAGACCTTATAAAGGTTCTTAACTGCAATCGGTCAGATTCGGATCGGGTGGATCTCCAACAGCTCTCTAGACCCCGTCTCCGACGCTTCATCTCCCAGAGCTCCACAGAAAACCATGGCACCCAACGGGATCTGCGCCGGGTCAGGGGTCGCAAGGGTACAACACAGTCGAGTGCCTCAGCGGCTGCCTTATCCCAGGCATCAACCAAGGCTTCAACTGGGCTGTGGGTGAGGGCGATGGGTATAGACCCAAGCACCATCTGGAACCGTTCCGGGTCCATTAGGCGCCTGGGGCGGAACCACCTGGTCGGTTCCGCCGCCCAGCAGTGGGGGGTAGCATAACGGAAGACCAGCCGCAGGAGATAATGGTCGGACCATGACAGGGGAACAATGACCGGTGAACCCCCTCCTAGATCATCCAACCACTGTCCGGACAGGAACACCAGGTCGAAGGTGTGACCCTCCGCATGAGTCGGGCCCTGAATTACTTGGGTCAGGCCCATGGCTGTCATGGAAGCCATGAACTCCCAAGCCAACTCAGACGACCCTCCCAGTGAAGGCAGGTTGAAGTCACCCAGTACCATAAGCCTGGGGAACTCCACCGCCAACCCTGAGAGAGTGTCGAGCAGCTCGGGCAGGGCTGTTGCCACACAGCTGGGCGCCAGGTTATGTGAGCAACAAGCCCATCTGAACCCGAGGGCCACATCTCAGGAGGAGGGTCTCACTCCCGCCAGTCTGGACAATGGTGGTCTCCCGCAGACATAAAGTCTCCCTGATAACCACCACCACCCCTCCACTCCTGCCCTGAGCCCGCGGCCGGTGTAGCACACGGAAACCTGGGGGACATAATTCAGTCAGAGGGACCCCTCCCTCCGAGCCCACCCAAGTTTCCGTAATGCACGCCAGATCCGCGCATTCCTCATCGATCAAGTCACGAACGAGGGGAGCCTTGTTAACAACGGATCTGGCGTTAAAATAAACCAGCCTAAGCTCAGGGACCTGATCACCCTCACCCCCGGGCAAGAGGGTGCTAACCGGAGGGTCGGAGCGCGCCACCACTCGAAGGCAGCGGGGGCGCGATCCCAGATGTTGATATGGCCCTCCGTGCAACCACCTGCCACCATTCCCTATCGTCGTGGGGATTTGCAGCCCCACCCCAGCACACGCAGAACCAGCAGTCTCCGCCCCCAACCCTATCTCGCCGGGACCCTTCATAGGCCCAGACTGGGTACCAATTAAAAATTCCCTCCCCACCCTACTGTCCCTCCCCATCCCTAACCCTTTAAAATACCTAGCTAAAAAATATATCAGGGGCCTCTCATTATGTGAGAATCAGGTGCCTGGTCTGAAAAACTGATGCAACTGATGCCTGGATGGTCTTCTGTCTCTCCTTTGGCAGGAAAACAAATCTGGAGAATGGTGCCAATGTGCTTTGGCGATGCATGAAGGGTGTTCTTGTTTTCATTCGGAAGCCCAGATTCTCAAAGGTCTGCATCAAGGTCCTGCCAGCAATTGCTGCTTAATCAAGGAGGATCAGATACATGTGTATTTGCTGCAATCTGAGATGGGCTAGGACAGTCACAATACTATGAAAATTGATGACAGGATAAATGGCCTAAAATTGATACTGGGTGCCATGGTATTCATATCTCATGAACTTCTTTGTGGGGAGGAAGGATTGGAATGTGTAGGTAAATCTACTGTAAGGCGAAGGCCAACTGGATATTGAAACCTGCAATTATCTAATGTGGTGGTTCACTTCCCTGAAGTGTGGGATGGTGCACAATTCCTTATTCTTAGGGCTGATGACTAATACGCCTTACAAACCTGAGTATCAGTGGCCAGGTGGGATCAATTTGATTGCCTATACAATATTGCCTATAAACTGATATACTTGCTAGATAGACCAAAAGCATAAAACTGCATAAATCACCACAGAACTCCACTACATGGGGATTAAAATCACAGTAGTCAGAAAACCCTTTGGACTCACCTCTTGATCAAGGTCCAGGTCAGTCTTATTGCCAACAAGGACCATGAGGAACTCATCACGGTCTTTCACTTGAAGTATCTAAGTGTGGAATTTGTGGATTTCATTGAAACTATGACAAAAAATGGGAATAAGAAAAAGAAGAATATTCCCAATTTCCTGTTTGGGGGTGTTGAGACAAGTTGGAAAAGTCAGTGCTCGGCTTTCCAGCTTGATTTTTTCGTCTAAGGACCCTTAAAAGGTCGAAAGTTGCCTTGGAGAGGCAATGAAGGAGGAGGGGCACTTCAGGAGCTCAGATCAGGGGGCACCCGATCAGAGTGAACTGTAAGACCCTCTGCAAAACGAAGATAAAAGGCTGTTTTTTATCGTCAGCCATAGACGTCTCCAGCAGGAAGAAGAGAATTATAATTCAGAGGAACTCCAACAGCGTGTTGAATCTGGGTGAGCAGATCATTTCCTTTCCTTCTCTTAGAAGATTATTAATGTTGAATCCCTGATGATAAGAGCTGGAAGGCAAAGACCCCCCCAGAAGATTTATGAGTGGCGGGTTATTTACTCAGGGTGGAAGAGATTCTTTGTTTAATATATTGGACATTGATAAATAAGCTAAGGAGGACATCTAGTGGTGGAAAAAAAAGAAGAATGAAATCTTTGTAATTCCCTCTGTTGATCGAAACATGACCTTGGAAAGAACACCTGCAATAAGATAAAGTTGCTTTGTTATGAGACTGAGACTTAAAGCTACTTTTGTTGAACTTGAATAAGTTTAAACAGACACTGGTTTTGCTACAGACTGTAAATTTCAAAATGACTTCATCTAATATTACTAGACTTACGAAAAAAACTTCCTCTGCATCCTTAGTTGGTCAATCCAGTCATACAACACAGGGATCCATTGAAGCTATGTTGCAAAAGGAAAAGACTACAGTTCAAAGTGAAACACAGACCTCATTAAAATTTCTTCAGGATCTTATGTTGAAGAATCAAGAGACGGTGGAGAAACATCGCTTGGAGACACAAGGGAATCATAAAATTACACAAGCAACATTGGAGAAGTTAAATGAAGAAATGATGGATATTAAGGGAAAATTGGAATCTCAAAATCAAATGATATTACAAAACCAACAGAAGATACTGTATATAAGATTGAAGAAAAAACAGGTGATAATGATAAAAAGATAAAAATTTTATTGCAAGAAAATGAAAAGTTAGACAATGAAATTAAGATATTGGAGATGGCAAATGCGGAGCATTATTTGAGATTCCAAAATATTCCTGAGGACAGAGCAGAAAACATAGAAGAGGTTATTATTGATATCCTGGAGGACGCTCTGAAAACAGACAGATCGGAAATTCAAATTGAGTTGGATGGGGCTTTTCAATTCAACTCAAGTTATGCAAGAAGAAACAAATTACCAAGAGAAGTACATGTACGGTTTGTAAGGAAGTCAACAAGAGATGAAATATTGTGGAAAGTAAGAGATGAACCAATACAATATAAAAATAAAGAAATTGTGGTCTTAAAACAGATACCCAAGAGAGTTAGAGATTCACAAAGACAATACCATTTTTTGACCACGAAACTCATGGCTAATGGCATAAATTTTAGATGGCTGATACCAGAAGGCATCTTAATAAACTGGAACAATAAAAGATACAGACTTGATTCAATTTGGAAAGCAGAAGACTTTGAAGAGAAGAATAGGTCAATTCTGGATGAAGGAGTAAAAAGAGGTCAAGAGGAAAGTAAAGAACAGAAACAAACAGAGGAGGAGACCCAAGGAGCAACCGCACAAACAAAAGAACAGAAAGAGGAAGGTCTTCAAAAGGGGGAAGATGAAAGACCTGCTAGAGAACAAAGAACTACCAGATTGGTTAGACCAAAATGTAAGTAATGGAAATGGATAAAGAAAGTGGAATTTTTTCAGTAAATATAAATGGACTGAACTCTCCAATTAAAAGAAACAAGACTTTTAGGAAATTATGGAAACTAAATTTGGACATAATTTGTTTGCAAGAAATGCATATAAAAGCACAACATTACAAACTATTGGAATACCCAAAAATTGGAAAACTTTATTATACATCGGCACAACAACAAAAAAGAGGAGTAGCTCTATATATTAAAGAGACAATAAATTCGAAAATGGTATATTCAGATGAACAAGGAAGAATATTAATGGTAGAGATTTATCTGCATCAAAAACAAATATTATTAGTGGCAATTTACACACCGAATAGCAATCAGGAAAAATTTAAAAAAAATTAACATAAAAAAATAATAGAAATGGAGTGTCAAAATATTTGTTTATTAGGAGACTTTAATGCAATAACAGATGGAAAAATGGACTATAAAAGTAACAGAACGGACTTCCGGTAGTGCTGCCGCGCCGAATGGCAGCAATTCAGAAGCCGCCCGACCTTGGGAAGCGTTAAGCGCTAGGAGACAGCAAAAATCAGCTGTTCCATGGCGCCGAAGTCTCTCCCTCGGGAGAAGAGGGAGAGAAGAGCTTGTCTGGGTAGAGGTAGAGCTCCCCTGTCAATTCCTCAAGTAGTTTGGGGGTTGATAGGGTGAGTTCCCTCGGAGCCCAGGCTCTCTCTGCTCCCAGGATGCTTTCACTCCATAAGGGAGTGGAACCAGACGCGACAACTACATCTGCTGCTTAGATGGGACTGTGAGTATTTTTTCTCTGTGAAGCAGGCAGAGCGAAACAGGAGGATTTGAATTTTCAAGTTGGATTTTAACTTTAACTCAGATTTATTATCTTCTTCAAGTTTTAAGCTGATTGAAACGGAGTAAAAATGGCGCTGGAATGTTGCTTTCTTGTATGAACTGACAGTTTTGGAAAGTTGCTACATTTTGCAACATAGCATGAGATACAATTTGCAACTGATTCTAACCAGTACTGGATTTTGTGTATTTGAGAGTTTGCCCTTTTTTTTATTGAAAGATAAGGAATTTGGGAGAAAAACTTTTATTTTTTCTCCCTCTTCCCTTTTTTTTCTGAACTTTGATTCTGCTAGAAGAAAGAGGAAATCAAAACTTAAGAGATGGCTGCAAGGCGTGGGGGAGGCCCTACAATTCCTAAAAGTGCAATTTCTTCACCTTTATCACAAGCTGCAGGGCAAACTACAATGAAACCTACAGTACAACCACCTTCCCCCCCACCACCTGCATTTACATTGGCAGACATTCAGCAAGTTGTGATGCAATCAACGCAAGTATTACAGCAAGAAATAAAGGAAACAAAGGAAGAATTTGTTAATCAAAACAAGCAGATGAGGGAGGATATAGTGCTTGCACTTCAGGGCTTGGCTGCACACATTGAACGCCTGGATGTTCATGTGGATTCAATTATGGAGTATGTTGAGAATTTGGAAAATAAAATTATCAGTGCTGAACAGAAAGTGGACAGAGCAGAGATTAAAATTGACAGAACAGAAGATGAACTTATGATTTCACAATATAGAGACATGGAGTTTGCATTGCATATAAGGGGTTTGAAAGAGAATCCTAAAGAAGATTTGGAATGGGAAGTGGCGCAGGCAGTGGCTCCTGTCTTGAAATGGGAACCTGAAGAATTAGTTAAAGAGATGGATAAGACATTTAGGGTTAATTCCTGGATTGCTAGACAGAAATATTTACCTAGAGATGTAGTGATTTACTTCTCCAGGAGATCAACTAGAAATGTAATCATCCAATCTTTTTACCAGGAAAGATTCCAAATTGCAGGCTAAGATATTATAATTTTAAAGGAGATACCCCCAAAAATTCTTAGAAAAAGCAAAGACTGTCTTCCGGTGGTGATGCGACGCTGAAGACAGCCATCTCTGGGCTGTCCGCTCCGCAGCTTTGTTGAATCACTGAAAAACAGCGCCGATCAGCTGTTTTGGTGATTCGGAAGCCCCCTCCCCGGGAGAAGAGGAGGGGGTGAGGCCCCAGGTAGGGGTTGAGTTCTCTGGGGCCGCCTGAGCTTTAAGTTTGGGCGGCTGAAGGATCGAGCCCCCCCGAAGCCTGGGTTTGCTCCGGGCTGTGCAGCGTCTCTGCTCTGTGATTTTTGGAGCAGAGCCAAGCGTTAGCAACCACCCCTGCCAGAAGGAAAGACTCTTGAGTATCAAGACGCAGGCAGAGCGGTACAGGAGGTCAAGGTGAAGTGGACTTTTATCTTTACTCTCTAGCTCAACGGATTTTATGGATTAAAAGTGAAAGTGCGCAACAAGTGAAAGTGGGGGAAGATGGCGACGAAAGCCTCTAATGTTCTTCGGAGTGCGGGGGCTTCCCCGGTGCAACAGACTTCGTTGCAAGCTTTGCTCCCTCCCGCACCTGCTCCGGCACTGACTCTTAAAGATTTACAGGATGCCTTTGAAAAGCAAACACAATTAATGTCAGATATGATGGAAAAGCTGGAGGAGAAATTGGAGGAGAAAATGGAAGAGAAGTTGGAAGAGAAGTTTAGAGCAATGAGGGCAGACATCTTGTCTACAATTGAAAATGTGGCTGTATGTGTGCAAAGCTTGGATGAAAAAGTGGAGGATCTTAGTCAAAAGAACTCTATATTAGAAGTAAAAGTATTAGAGAATGAAAATATAAGGGATAAAATGGATGGAGACTTGAGTCTGGTCCAGTACCATCAGATGGAGTTTGCTATCAGAATCAGGGGCTTAAAAGAGAATCCTAAAGAAGATTTAAAGCAGCTGATCTCCGAGGCTTTGGAAGTGATACTGGGCCAATCAGCAGCTGAAATTGAGGGAAGTATAGATAAAATCTTTCGTGTGAACTCCTGGATTGCAAGGCAGAGGAAGTTACCTAGAGATGTGGTGGTTTACTTTACAAAGAGAGCAATTAGGGATGAAGTTATTCAAGTTGCTTATGATACTAAGTTTGTGGTTGCTGAGCAAGAAGTTCTGGTTTTAAAAGAGATTCCTCCAAAGATTTTAAGGAGAAGGAAAGATTTTGCCTTCCTAGCACAGGAACTTAAGAAATGTGACATCAAGTTTAGATGGGAGATCCCAGTGGGCATGGTGGTGATGCATGAAGGTAAAAGATACCGTCTGGTTACAGTGACTCAGGCACGTGATTTTTACAGCAAAGTTTTTTATATTGAAAAGTTTTAAAATACAGTTTTCCTTTAAAAAACCCCCCTCCCCCCTCCCTCCTCCCTTCCCTACCTCCCCCCTATCCCCCCTCCCCCTCTCCCTCCTCCCTCCCCTGCCTCCCCCCCCCTACTTCCCCTCCTCCCCCCCTCCCCCCCCCGACTTCCCAGAGCAAAATACAAGGTATATATCTAAAAAGCAATCATAAACAATCATATACTAACAATTATAAACTCTAAAATCCATCACTCTCTAGCTTATATAGAGTAAACCAATCCTTAATAATACTAAATATGTATAAAGAACTAAAATAAAAGAAAACTAGCGTCATTCCCATCTATGTTCTTCCACAATTCACTATTTCCTAAACATATTCTCATTTACACATCACAAGCACCTATCCCTATTAACCTCTCTAGCCAAAATAGGCTATAATAGATAGTTCTTACACAAATTAACCCACATTAACCCACAAAACTTTCCTCCTCTTCCTCTGTAGTAAATTGTCCATTAATTCCAAATTTGACTATCAGTATGTTGTGGAAGTTCCATAGATTTCTACTGGTCCTATTTTCTTATCTTTTTTGAGCGTTTTAAGGCAGCACACGTCACCCTCTGTTCTCTAGGATCATCCAAAAGAGTTGCAGCTTGATCTCCTCCTGTACCATTCTCGTCTATCTGTCCATCTTCATCCTCTTGATGTTCTCCTTCTCCAGATCCCTCTGCAGCTTCCAAAAGTGTTGATGGGGTTGCTTTTAAGACATTGTTGTAAAAATCATGCGCTTGCTTCACAGTACCCAAACAGTACCTTTTGCCTTCATACATGAAGCTCAACCCAGCTGGGATCTCCCATCTGAACCTTATATCTCTTTGCTTGAGCTCTTGCACAAGAAATATAAAGTCCTTCCTTCTCTTTAAAATCTTTGGAGGAATTTCTTTTAGAACCAAAACTTCTTGACCAGCAATCACAACTTTAGTATCATAGGCAGCTTGTATAACTTCATCTCTAATTTCCCTTTTTACAAAATAAACCACCACATCTCTAGGCAACTTTCTCTGTTTAGCAATCCACGAGTTCACACGAAACACTTTGTCCATGCCTTGTTTTATTTCAGATGCTGGATGGTTCAATACCACCTCAAAAGCCTCAGAAACCAGCTGCTTTAAATCTTCCTTAATATTCTCTTTTAGGCCTCTAATTCTAACAGCAAACTGCATCTGGTAAAATTGAGCCAGACTCAGTTCGCTATCCATTTTGTCTTTTAAATCTTCAATTTCCAATACTTTTGCTTCTAATATAGCATTTTTTTGAGTCAGTTCTTCCACTTTGTCATCCAGCACCTCCACACATTTAGCTACTTTATGCACTGAGGACAAAATGTCTACCTTCATCTCTCTGAGTTTCTGTTCCATCCTTTCTTCCATTCTCTGCTCCAATTTCTCCAATTTCTCCTCCATCTGTGCAAATTTAACACCCATTGACTCCAAAATTAACTGGGTATGTTTTTCAAGATCCTTCGATGTCAATACATCTGGAGAATGCAACGCCTGCAGTAATGATTGTTGTTGCACCGGAGAATTTCCAGCACTCCGAAAAGTTCTAGGGGGAGGTTTAGACGCCATCTTTTACTTACAATTGTGACGCACTTTCACTTTAAGTTTTAAGCAAAGTCCATCAAGCTCAAGAGTAAAATAAAATAATCCTCTTCATCTCTTCATCTTTCCCTCTTGTACTGCTCTGCCTGCTCTTTTCCTTTCATAGTCTCTCCTTCAAGCAGGGATGGTCGCAGACGCCTGGCTCTGCTCCATGAAGTCCGGAGCAGAGACGCTAGCCAGCTGGGAGCAGCCCAGGCTGCGGGGGAGTTCAATCCTTCAGCCGCCCAAGCTCCAAGCTCAGGCGGCCCCGGAGAACTCAACCCCTACCTGGGGGCTCACCCCCTCCTCTTCTCCCGAGGAGGGGGCTTCAAATTCGCCCGAACAGCTGATCGGCGCTGTTTCGGGCGAAAAATCACACAGCTGAGCCGCGGGCAGCCCGGGAAGGCTGCCTCCGTCGCCGCGGAGCCACCGGAAGTCTACAGCAAAGTTTTAAAAGCAACCCCTCTATCACTTTTGGAATCTGCAAAGAAAAATGGCGAGGGAAAGCCTCAAGATGCTGATGGAACACAGACAGAGGAGAATGGTGCTGGAGGGGATCAAATTACAGTTTCATCGGCAGCTGCTGGAGAGCAGAGGATGACGCGTGCCGCTTTAAGACGAGTGAGACAAGAGCAAGAACAAGATCAGCAGAAAGTTATGGAACCTCCAAAGCGTACTTACAGTGAAGCTGTGGGAGGGGCGCAGCCTAAGGAAGTTAAAGGGGTCCTGGCAGATGTGCTCCAGAAGCTTCGGGATGCCAAGAATGGCGACTCAGTTCCTAACCTGGAATGTTAATGGATTAAATTCACCACAGAAGAGAAAGAAAGTTTTTCAATATTTAAAACAATTTAAGACTGACGTTATTTGCTTGCAAGAAACGCATATTAGGGTTATGGACCAAAAGTACTTGTTGAATTTAAGGTTGGGTACGCAATTTATTGCTTCTGCAATGAATAAGAAAAATGGAGTGGTTATTTATGTTAAGAATACTCTGACAGCGGAACTAATTGAAGTAGATAAGCAAGGAAGATATGTGATGATAGATTTGCTGTTAGAAGGCAAAAAAACGCTTTTAGTTGGACTGTATGCTCCAAATCAACAACAAGCTGACTTTTATAGTTCACTACATACAAAGATTACCCAGTTGGATTATAAATCTTTTATTTTTATGGGAGATTGGAATGGTGTCTTGGATGTACAGCTGGACAAATCGGGTTTTTTTTAAACATGCCCCGAGTCATGCTAGACTGCCTAAATCTTTTTTTGAAATGAAGGATGATCTGGAATTACGAGACATTTGGCGTGAAACGCATTTACATGAAAAGGATTATACTTTTTTCTCTGATAGACACCAATCTTTTTCTAGGATTGATTTTATATTACTGACTAATGATTTTTTTTCTAGGATTAAAAAGATAAAGATCTGTGCAGGAACTATATCTGACCATAGTCCAGTCTGGTTAGAGATCAATAAGGACAATAGAGATAGGCGCTCCTGGCGCGTAAATGAGAATTTGTTTAGAAATCAGAGAAATGTGGAAGAATGCAAAAAGCAGATGAAAGACTTTTTTGAAATTAATATGAACAAGGACATGGTTTGGGATGCTAGCAAAGCTTATATGAGAGGGGTGTTAATATATATGAATAATAAATACAGACGTAATATGGAAATTAGGAGGAAAGAACTGGAGAATGAAATTAGGGAAAAAGAAAAGGCCCTAATTTTGAATCCATCAGATGTGAAGATTAAAGAGGTTATTAACTTGTTAAGAGGACAATTTGATAAGTTGATGGCTGATCAGGTGGCAACTAACTTACGGTTTGCTAGGCATAACACTTTTTGCAATGCCAATAAACCAGGTAGGTGGCTAGCTTACAGGTTAAGGAAAAAACAAAGGGCCTCTAACATAGGTAAAATTGAATACAAAGGAAAGGTTGTGTTTCAACAGGATCTTATCAAGGAAGCCTTTGTGGATTTTTATTCTAAACTATATGTTAAGGAGAAGATTAATGAAACAGATATTGATGTATATTTGAAGAATGCTAGCATCCCGGTTCTTACACAGGAACAAAAGGAGGAGATTAATCAATTGATAACAGAAGAAGAAATTTTTATAGCAATTAAGGAATTGAAGTTGGATAAAGCGCCAGTTTAGATGGGAAATACCCATTGGAATTGTGGTGAATTATGCAGGGACGAGGTATAGGTTGAATACAATTTCAAAAGCAAAAGATTTTTATACTAAGGTCCTTAAAGCAGGCTCACCACCGTCTCCTCGAGTTAAAAGAACAGAAGTAAGACAAGAAGATAAACAGTTGAGTGAAGGGGAAATGTCACTGCCTCTTGAGGAGATGCAGCAGGCTGAGACTATGGAGCAGAGTTTGGTGTTAAAGGAGGACCCGAGAGAACAGAGGATGACTAGGGCTGCATACAAGCGTAAGGAAAAAGAGCAAAAACAGAAGCTTGTATCTGGTTTAACTACGCAAGATGCGGCTGTTTCAGAGCCTGTGGGAGGAGCACGCCCGAAGAGAGCAACAGGTGATCTTCAGGTCATGTTCCAAAGGCTCCTGGTCACCAGAGATGGTGAAGTTCCTGACATGGAATGTTAATGGCTTAAACTCACCGCAGAAAAGAAAGAAAGTATTTTACTATTTGAAACAACATAAAAATGATATTGTTTGCTTACAAGAGACTCATATTGCATTAAAGGACCAAAAGTATTTGGCTAATTCCCGGCTGGGAACACATTTTGCAGCCTTTGCTCCGGACAAGAAGGCTGGAGTGGTCATTTATCTAAGAAAAGATTTTTCAGCTAGATTAATTGAATCGGATAAACAAGGGAGATATGTTAGTATTGAACTGATGTTACAAGGAAAGAAAGTTCTTCTTATTGGATTATATGCTCCAAATCAACAACAGCAAAAGTTTTTTAAATTTTTACATCAAAGACTAATCGAACTGGATTACAAATCTGTTATTATGATGGGGGACTGGAATGGAGTTTTGGACTCATTTGAAGATAAGAAGGGATCTTTTAAAAACCCTTCTAATTATTCGAAACTGCCCAAAGCCTTTTTTGATTTGAAGGAGGATTTGGAGCTAAGAGATGTATGGCGGGAAAAGAATATGAAGGACAGAGATTTTACTTTTTTTCGGATAGACACAAATCTTTCTCTAGGATTGATTTTATTTTAATTACTACTGATATTCTCTCTAGGGTTAAGAACGTTAAGATTTTTCCTAGGACGTTGTCGGATCATAGTCCTGTTTGGTTGGAGTTCTTTGCTGAAGATGATAATAGAAAATCCTGGAGATTGAATGAAAATTTATTTACAAATGAGGTGTTTTTGCAGAAATGTAGAGAACATCTGAAAGAATTTTTTGTTATAAATATGCATAAAGGTACATCGATGGGAATGGTTTGGGATGCTAGTAAAGCTTACATGAGAGGGGTCTTGATTTATATGAATAATGCTTATAGGCGTAAGCACATGCAAAAACGTAAAGATCTTGAGGAAGAGATTAAATCTAAGGAGAAAGATTTTATTTTGAATCCATTGGATAATAATTTAAGGACCTCAATACATTTATTGAAAGAACAATTTAGTATGCTAATGGCTGACCAAGTAGCAACTAATTTGCGTTATGCTAGGCATAATGCTTTTTGTAACGCTAATAAGCCTGGTAGGTGGCTGGCTTATCAATTAAGGAAGAAACAGAAATTACATACTATAGATAAAATAGAATATAAAGGAAAAGAAGTCTATCAACAAAAATTGATTAAGAGGAGTTTTTTAGATTTTTATTCGAAATTATATTCTACAGAAAACATACAAGCTTTAGATATAGATAAATATTTACAGGAAGCACATTTTCCTAGACTTTCAAAAGAACAACAACTTGAGATGAACCGCTTAATAACATCAGAGGAAATCTCTTTAGCTATTAAACAGTTGAAAGTGGGCAAGGCCCCGGGAACAGATGGATTAACAGCAATTTATTATAAAATGTTGTTGGTTGAAATGATTGAACCTTTAAAGATCTTGTTTAATGAAATTCAGACTGGAGGAGCAATTCCTCCATCTTGGAGGACAGCCTTTGTATCATTGATTCCAAAGGAGGATCAAGACCTTACTCAACCTAAAAATTATAGACCTATATCGCTTTTGAATATAGATTATAAGATCTTTGCCAAAGTATTGGCTAATAGATTAATGCAAGTTTTAAAGCAAATGATTCATAGTGATCAATCGGGATTTATATCTGGAAGGTATATGAAATATAATGTAAGACAAATTGTAAATTTGCTTGAATATTTGGATAAGAACAACCAAGTCCCTGCAGCATTGATATTTTTGGATGCAGAAAAAGCTTTTGATCAATTGAATTGGCAATTTTTATTTAGAGTTGTTGAGGAAATGAATTTTGGAGAAGGAGTCTTACATTCTATTAAAGCTATATATCAACAACAAACTGCACAAATTATAATTAATGGGGGGTTAACAGAGATGTTTAAAATTGAAAAAGGTACAAGACAGGGATGCCCCCTATCACCATTGTTGTTTGTATTAACGTTAGAGATTTTATTAATTAAAATTCGAGAATGGCAGAAGGGTATTAATAAATTTATCTGGGCGGGGAAGAAACCAAGAGTTAAATTTAAATTTAAGATTCTGCAAGATGCTAGGGAAAGAGGGGGACTCAAGGCGCCTAACTTGAAATTGTATTATGATGCGGTGGTTTTGACATGGGTTAGCAATTGGCTTAACTTAACTAATAAAATAATACTTCACCTTGAGGGTTGGGATTTGGTATATGGATGGCATGCATATTTGCTTTATGATAAAAAGGTAGACAGGGCTTTTAAATCTCATATTCTTAGAAGTGCCTTGCTGCGTGTCTGGAAAAAGTATTATTATAAGTTAAATTATAAAATACCGATTTGGGGAATTCCTGGACACGCGATAGAAGGTGTATCTATGGGAGTGAGTTTGGATATGTTTTCCTATAAGGAATTACTTAGATTCGAAGGGAATAATTGGCAACTTAAATCATTAGATGAGTTAAAACAAGAAAACATAAGTTACTCTTGGTTCCAATACACCCAACTGAAAGCTAGGTGGAAGCTGGATCAGAAGGTTGGCATCACAATTACAGATGAAAACTTAGTAAAACAAATTAGAGATTTAAATTGTGCACATATAAAGAGGATATATAATGTTTTAATTGAATTGGACTCGGAAACGGAATTAGTTAAAGATTGTATGATAAAGTGGGCACAAAACATACAGGAACCAATTCTGTTGGATACTTGGGAGGTAATCTGGGTCAGAAATGTTAAATTTACTCAGGCTCAAAATTTAAGAGAAAATTTTTATAAAATGTTTTATAGATGGCATTTGGATCCCAAAAAGTTGCCTAACATGTATCCTAACCTACAGTCTAAATGCTGGAGATGTGGTACTTTAGATGCTACTTATTTTCATATGTGGTGGACTTGTAGAAATATAAAAGCTTTTTGGATTAAAATTTGGTGGAACATTCAAAAGATTTTTAAGAGAAAGATAAAGTTTTCTCCACAATTGTTTTTATTGGGTATTGTTGTAGATTGTGATACTAAAGAAATCAATTTGATGTTGAACTTGATAACAGCAGCACGGTTACTGGTGGGACAATATTGGAAGAAGGATAGTTTGCCTACTATAGAAGAATGGGTACTTAAGGTATAGAATCTTGCAGAAATGTCTAAGATTTCTGCTTATTTGAAGGATCACTCGCAAGAAAGATATATTTCAGTTTGGAGGAGATGGATAGATTATATTCAGAATAAATATGGGACTAAAAAGTTCCATTTAGCTTATGAGTAGATTTTAGATTGTTATTAATCTTAGTATTAGTATTGATTATATTTTTGTTTAAGTTATTATTATTATGTTTTTAATAATTTGAATGTATCTATGTTAAAGGGGAGTTAAAGCACATTATGAATTTGGTTAATTTTATAATGGATAATCTTAGTTAGAATATGATTATTATATCTATTACCCTGTATTCAGCTCTGGGAAGCGGGGGGGGAAGGGGGGTGGTTTGGGGTGGGTGGGTTTTGGGGATATGTATTGTAAAAATTTTTTTTGTAAAACTCTTTAATAAAAAAAAAGTAACAGAACAAAGAAAAATGGTAGAGGAATACTACCTAAGACATTTTTTGATATGGCGGAGGAAATTGGAATTCAAGATGTTTGGAGGGAAATAAATCCACAAAAATTACAATATACTTTTTACTCAAATAGCCAGAAATCCTGGTCAAGAATTGATATGATTTGGATGACCGAGGATCTGAGAATGAATGTGCAGGACATTGAAATAGAAATAGGTACATGGGCAGACCATAACCCTTTGAAAATGACTTGGAAAGAGATACAAAAAAGGCCAAGATGGACTTTAAATTGTTCTATATTAAAAGAACAAGAATTTATAGAATTAACAAAAAAAGAAATGGAACTTTTTAAAAAAGAAAATAAAAAAGAAGATACTAAGACACAAAATTTATGGGACACAGCTAAAGCATATTTCAGAGGTATAGCAATATTGCATATGGCAAAGAAAAACAAACAGAGAAAACAGCAATATACATCACTAAGAGAAGAATTTGGAAAATTAGAATTAGAATTGCAAAAGAATCTGCAAAAAAAGACTTTAAAAAGAGATATGGACATGATAAAACATAAACTAAACCTGTTAGACTCAGAAAAAATGGCAGAACAGATAAAAAGAGCAAAGCAAAAAATTTTTGAAAATGCCAACAAACCGGGAAGATGGTTAGCTTATAAACTTAAAAAACAGAAAGAAAAAAAATGATATACAATTTGCTGGATGGGAAAGGTTATTTACAATATAAAAATAAAGAAATAAAAAAGATAGTTAAAGAATTTTATAAAGACTTATATGATAAGAAGGAAATTTCAAGAGAGGAAATTGTAAAATACTTAGAAAATAGTAACCTCCCAAAGATCTCAGAGACGAAGGAGACGAAGGAGTTACAATGATGGAAATAACAGAGGCTATAAAGAGACAAAAAAATGGTAAAGCTCCTGGCCTAGATGGACTTCCGGCAGAACTATACAAAAGTTTGCAAGAGATACTAAGCGATCCGTTGAAAGATGTTTGTAATGGACTTTTAATAGAAGCTAAAATGCCAATGACGTGGATTGAAGCAAATATTTCTTTAATACCAAAAGACGATTCAGATCTGACTCAGATCAAGAATTACAGACCGATTTCACTACTTAATGTGGATTATAAAATTTTCACTTCAATAATGGTGGAGAGATTGAAGAAATATTTGGTTGAATTTATACACCCGGACCAAAACAGCTTTTTACCAAAGAGACAAATTAAAAACAACTTAAGAATGATAATAGATATACTGGAATACTATGAATTACATCCAGGGATGCTCAAAAGGCATTTGATAATCTTTCATGGCAGTTTCTAATTTATCAACTACAAGCAATGGATTTTGGACAGAATTTCATAAATATGGTAAAAACAATATATAGTAAACAAACTGCCAAAGTAATAGTGAATGGAGATTGTACTGAAAGTTTTGAAATAAGGAAAGGCACAAGGCAAGGATGTCCTCTGTCCCCTCTGCTATTCATTTTTACTTTGGAAGTTTTAAATCGAAATATAAGACAAGATACAGAAATTAGAGGTTTGGAGTTAAAAGGTGAAACATATAAATTACAAGCATTTGCTGATGATTTGGTATTCATTTTGGAAGATCCTTTGAAGATGATTCCAAAATTGTGGAAGAAATTGGAACAATATGGTGAAGTAGCGGGATTAAAAATTAATAAGGAAAAAACTAAAATAATAGTGAAAAATGTTACGGATAAGCAAAAAAATCAAATATCAGAGGTGACAGAAGTACAGATAGTGAAAAAGGTAAAATATTTGGGTATATATTTATCAGCTAAATGTTCAACATTAAAAGAAGACAACTATATAAGACTATTGAAACAAATAAAGTTAGACCTGGAAAAATGGAAGAATTTAAAATTGTCCTTACTAGGAAGGATAGCTACAATTAAAATGAATATATTGCCTAAGATTTTATTTTTGTTTCAGACAATCCTGATAAAACTTGGGGGACTTTTTTTTAAAAGAGTTGGACTCTTCAGTTTTGAAGTTTATATGGCAGGGGAAAAAAGCTAGAATAAAAAAGAAAACTTTGCAAGATACTAAAGAAAATGGGGTTTTTGGTTTACCTGAGTGGACTTTGTATTATCAAGCATCAGTATTGACATGGGTGAAAGAATGGATAATGCTTAGGAATAAAAGGTTGTTATGCTTGGAGGGACATGATTTACAGTTGGGATGGCACGCGTTTTTATGGTATAGGAAAAACAAAATTCATAGATATTTTCAAAACCACTGTATTAGAAATGCTTTGATAACTGTATGGGAAAAAATCAAAATGAAAATATATGTAAAAATTCCAGGGTGGTTATCAACAATTGAAGCTTTTTTACATGTAAACTTGTTAGATTTTGAAAAAACGTGGACATATAAAGATATTTTAAATATTGATGGGACATTAAAATCGAAGCAAGAACTGGAAGATCAGGGTATCAACATGTCATGGTGGGTACGTTTACAAGTACAAAATAGATATGAAAATGTATGGATTTTATAAAGAACAAAATGTGTTTGATAAGATATTACTAACTTCTGATGAGAAATTAATTTAAAAATTGTATAATTTTTTGTTAACTTTAGAGATGGAAAGTGAACAAGTTAAAGGGACAATGACAAGATGGGCGGAGAATTTTGGTTATACTATAGAGTTAGAAGAATGGCAAAAATTATGGGAGAGAAATTACAAATTGACAATGTCAACTGCATATAAAGAAAATCTGTATAAAATGTTTTATAGATGGCATTTACCTCCAGCCAGATTAGCAAAAATGTTTAAAAATGTATCAGGCAAATGTTGGAAATGTAAACATAATATAGGTACATATTAGGTGGACATGTGATAAATAAAAGCTTATTGGAAAAAAATACATGCTAGGCTAGAAAATATATTAGGAGAACGTGTAGCATTTAATCCTGAATTATTTTTATTAGGTATATTACCAGAAAAGACTGATAAACAAAATACATACTTGGTTCTACATATCATCACTGCAGCAAGAATAAGCTATGCACAATGCTGGAAAAATGAACAAGTACCATCAGAAGAAGAGGTAATAAAGAAGATATTGGAATGTGCAGAGATGGACAGATAAACTATGAGACTAAAAGACAAAGAAGAAACAGAAAGCTGGAATTTATTTTATAAATGGTTGGAAAAAAGAACCAAAGACTGAAATTCGTATATGTATTAATGAATCATGAACTCAGTTCGCATGTTGTTTGGAAAATTAACATATGTGTGTAAAGAATAAAAAAATAAAATATAAAAGAAAAAGAAGAATATTCCCTTAATGTGTTATTCCCAGATATGCTGTTATTATTTTACTGAGGAAGAAATCCCTCCTGCTGCCTCTAAAACAGGGGTTCCCAACCACCAGTCCATGGAATGGTACAGGGCCGTGGTATGCCAGCAACCAGTCTGCACAAACAAGCAAAGCCCCATCTGTGGGATGCAGGCAACACACAACTACACACTCTCCTGTCTGTGGAAAAACCTTTTCCATGGAACCAGTCCCTGGTGCCCAAAAGCTTGGGGACCTCTGCTCTAAAAGAAGAGAAAAATCACTATGCCAATACCAAGATTACTATACGTTTTTTGTCACTGCACGTTTTTTTTAGTTCGTCAGAAAAGTTCATTTCTAACTGTACATTTCCCCTGCTCTCTGCACCTGTGGTGATAGCTTATCTGGTAACCATAGTGACTCTCATATGTCCAGCTATGTTATGGTTTCAGACTGTTTTGTGCGCATGCCTAGAAAAAGTTTCTCACAGTTATTCTTTTATTTTCTTTCACTTTGCTGTTACTGTCTGTTACGTTAGGATGTAGTCAGCTCTCTTTATAATATATATTTAGTTTTTGTAATTAAAAGGTATTTAGTAAGATTATGCGTCGTGTTTTATTTCCTTCCTTCATGCACATCATGCATCCTCTGAAGCACGGTCCTTCGCCCTCTACTAAGGTGATTTATACCTTGACATTTGGTAGCAGAGGATGGTTTGATTTATGTTTTTAGAGATGCATGTTTCTGCGGCTGTTATCAGTTAGTTAGTTCTAGCGAGGCAGCGGTGATTAACTGCTGAAACATGTCAGGAAGGAAGCCACGGATGAAAAGGGAGGCTAGGAGCCTTTCTGTGGGGCATCTCCCTTCAACTTTACAAACTCCGATCGCTTCAGCCACATGCCTTGGAGAAGACGCACCTGCTCCTGTCGACGAGGCAAGGTCAGTCACTCCTTTTTCTACTATTCCAAGCTTCCTGGCAGCTGCCCTTGAAAATGTTCACACTCCAGGGGCTCAAGATGAATTTCAAAGGCTTGGAGCGAAACCTAAAGTTAAGCCGAAGAAAATTCCTTCTGCTCCTTCAAGCCCCAAGCAAACTATGCGAGATAGAGCTATGCAAGGCTACTGTGAACAAATTGGGGTTTTTGAAAAGCAATTGCAGCAGGCAAAGGAATATGTATCAATGATTCAGCAATATGAGCGGAGTTATGAGCAAGAATCGGCCATATTGCCACACCCACAGGAAGAAGCCATATTGCCTCCTTCTTTCCCAAAGCCAAAGTCACGCCCATCATTGAGTGCCATGCCATGCCATGCCATATGAATGGGAACTGGAGGCCCCTATGTCACATGATTATGGGCTGTCCCAAAGGACATACAGAGCCACAGTGATGCCTGAAGCAAATGTTATAGCACCATCTACTGGTGAAGCTGCATTAAGACATGAATTGGAGCTCTCACTCTCGTTATTGTCCACACAGGAATCTTTGCTCAGAGATGCAAGATTTCTGCCATTATCTGAGGCTCCAGCCCCTGATGGTGCTAGGATTCCTGTTAATATTGCTTCTATGCAAGTCCCTTTACCTGACAGAGCACAGCCATATTTAGCCCACACACAATTGCCACTGGGTTCTCATATGCGAAGGCCTGTGTCATCTGCAGGTTATGTTAATGCACCAGCCCCAGCGCCAGCGCCTTCTGCTGGCCAGGGTGGAATAGCAGCTCAAAGACAGTCACAGCCAGCACCAATACTACCGGCAGCTTCAACGCAATTGCCGCATGTCCAGGCACAGGCACAGATGCCACTGATGCCCCCTGCAGGTTATGGTCGGATAGCACAATCTGCACAGCCAGTACCTCAATTGTATATTCCTCATCAAACACCTTCTATTGTACCACTGGCTGGTGACTCAAAATTAAAGAAGTCAGGACAGAATTACAGGGCATGGGTCAGTGAGGTTGGACTTTTGCTACGCAGAGAAGGTACTCACATGATGGTGTTTAATCCTCCTGCCCAGCCATGGACTCCTGACATATGGGACTTGGATAATAGAGCATGCACAACATTATTGATGTCAATGGACACTGAATTGCAGCTCACGTTTTCACAAGATGCAACTGCCCAACAAATTTGGACTCAGTTAGAGACATGTTATTGGCCTACATCAATTGAGTCTACATGTTTACTTTTGTCTGAGTTCCATGGTTCCAGATTAAAACCTGGTGAACATATTGGAGCACATTTGACTAAAATGAAAGGTATTAGAAAAGAACTGGGTGAAAAAGGCTATCCTATTGATGATTTTCAAATGATCAGCATTATCATCAATTCTTTGAATCATGAGTGGAAAGATGCTATTTCCAAGATTAATCAAGTGCCTATCGCTCAACGCACAGTGGATCATGTATGCAGAATTTTAACCGAAGAAGAGGCACTTATGCAAGCTGCGCCACATTTAAGGGAACCACCAGCATCAAGAGCTCCAGCGAGGTGTACCTTCCGTGGAAGGGCCTACGTTCCAAGGATGCCAAGATGCTACATCTGCAATCGTGTGGGACATGCCATCCGGGATTGTCCCCAATGAGTTCCAGTGCCCGTCACATACCAGCCCAGAGGAACAGATTCCAGAGGAGGCAGAGGTAGAGGCGGACAACAAGGTCGTGGTCGTGGTTCCAGGTGTGATACACAAGCTCCACTTGTCACGTTGGTTTTGACCAACGATCCACAGCCTCAACCAGAGTACGACAGATGCCTACTTTGGACTTTGGACAGTGGAGCAGCATTACATGTTACCTACAGAAAAGAGCTTTACACAGAGATGCACGAGCCTGAACCTGAACTTCGTGAACTTTACTCTTTTTCAAATCATCCTGTTCAGGTCATGGGAAAAGGAACTGTTTATATTGAAGAGCTCGCTGCATTCATTCCTGATGTTTACTACGTTCCGTCTGCCAGTAGTAATTTGCTTAGTCAGAGTCATTTGTCTAGGTTTTCTCATTTTCAGGTCCATCATCTTGAAAAAGCAAGTTATGTAGTTAAAGATGGAGATATTGTTGCTGAAACCATGTTGATTGGTGGTGTTTATTACATCAAACCAAAGTCTAAGCAGCAAGAGCAGGCAAGTATACACATTCCAAAAAGCACAGGCCCAGAGAGAGATGCCACAGAGAGAGATCCTGTTGCTACTCCAAAGGTTCCTAAAGATAATAAAAATACAAAAAAGACACAGGTTGCTCATGACAAGCCTGGGGTTCCTAATAAAAATGTTGAGAATTCACTAACAGGTAAACCTTTGCATTCCAGGTGTATCCATAAGTGGCATAGAAGATTGGGTCATGCCAGTTTCCGTGTTCTGAAGAAGATGCCAGAGTTCGCAAGAGGTTTGGATCTAAAGGGGTGTAAGGTGTTCTTGGATTGTGCTGTCTGCAAGAAAACCAAATCCAAAGCAGCAGCAATTCCAAAACACGCTACACGTCTGTCAACATGCATTTTTGATTTGGTACACACTGACATAGTGGGTCCTTTTGCACCAACACTTGGTGGTAAAAGATATTTCTTGACAATCGTTGATAATTACTCTAGATATGGATATGTATATTCTATGAAAGAAAAATCTGAGACCTTTCAGATCTTTAAAGACTTTGCTAGTCTTGTCTATACCCAATTTGAGGTCAACATTGCCAGAATCCAGAGTGATCGCGGTGCTGAATTCATGTCTCAGCGTTTCCAGGACTGGATGCGTAAGAATGGCATACTACACCAGACCTTAGCTCCTTATACTCCACCTGAAAATGGGGTGGCAGAACGCAGAAATGGGGTGTTGCAAACCATGATGCATTGCCTTCTTGAAGATGCCAACCTTGGTCTTCCATACTGGGGTGAAGCTATCAAATATGCTAATCATATCATCAACCGTACTTGGAGTAGTGTGATAAATCAGACCCCTTATTTCATGTTATATGGACACAAGCCTGACCTCTCACATCTCCATATTTTTGGTTCATACGCTATGGTCAACATTCCTGTAGCCCAAAGAAAGAAAGAGGGTCCTGCAGCAAAAAGGATGAGATTTATGGGCATTGATGATAATTCAAAATGGAGCAAATACATTGACTCTCATCATGTTATTGTGGTTTCACAATTTGCTACTTTTGAGGAAGATGCTAACTGGTCCAGGATTCATTCTAACGATCCTGGAGTTTATTTTCGTAGAGATGATGTTGCTGATGCCACGCAACCTGATGATCAAGATTCACAGGATAATGTACCTTCCACGAGTTCTTCTCAACCTACTGTTCCGTCTTCGCAAGCCGCCGATGCTGCCATTGGCAACGATGATGAAGACGAGGACGACACGGAAGAAGAATGGACGGTTGGCCCGAGACGTTCCAAGAGGTCCACAAAGGGAATCCCTCCAAAACATTATTCGTGGCAAGTAACAAAAACACCTGTACCTTTGATTTGTAAGGTTACACTTCCACCTGAGAAGTTCACACAGATCAAACATCTTCCTGAATCAGAGCAAGATAAATGGTTTGAGGCAATGCAGGCTGAAATGGACAGTCTAAAGAAACTTCAAGTGTTTACGCCTGCAAGCCCTCCAGCAAACAAGAAAGTTATTGGTACTCGATGGGTCTACAGGATCAAAATGAAGCCGAATGGTGAGTCGTTGTACAAGGCTAGACTTGTAGCCCAGGTTTCGCTGAACGTTATCCTGAGGACTACACAAATACATACTCACCCACAGTGCGGACTGAGAGTGTGAAAATCGCCTTAGCCACTGCAACTATCCTTGGTTCGATGTTGAAACGGCTTATCTACACGCTGATCTAGTTGAAGACATCTACGTGAAAGGTCCTCCAGGTTTTCGACAGCAAGAAGGGGATACCTGGTTTCTACACAAAAGTCTTTATGGTCTGAAACAGTCTGGTTTAATGTGGTACTTATGTCTTTCTGACAAACTAAATTCAATGGGCTTTATTAAGTCCGAAACAGATGAATGCGTGTTTACTAAAAGATCCGGTAATAGGTATGAGATAATTCTTGTTTATGTCGATGATATTGTTTATATTGGTCCAAATAAGCAGATGAGTGAGTTTTTTGCTAAAGCTTTACAAAAGTTTTTCACATTGAAGTCTTTAGGATGTATTAACACTTATTTAGGTGTTCAAGTTGTCAAAACTCAGAAGGGGTTTAGTCTCACACAAGAAGAGAAGATTGAACAACTGTTACATCACTGCAACATGGAGGACGCTAAGCCTGTGAGTATACCCATGGAAACCGATTTTCACATTTTGGCACATGAACCAAGTCCTGAGTTCGAAGATCAAACACTATATCGCTCAGTCATTGGGTCGCTGCTGTATATTAGTAGTTGGACTAGACCCAACATTGCACTTAGCGTTAATCTTTTATCACGACATGTAGGTAAGGCAAAACAGTTTCATTGGACATGTGTTAAAAAGTTATTGAGGTATCTAAAACACACAAAAGACATGAAGTTGTTGTTGGAACCAACACATACTGATTATGCAGAGTTATGTTGTTATGCAGATTCAGATTGGGTGAGTGATAAGAAGTCATGGAAAAGTACTTCAGGTTACATGATGTTCTTAAATGGATGTCCTGTTTACTGGCATGTGCGTAAACAGAATTTTGTTTCTTGTTCCTCTACAGAAGCTGAGTATGCTTGTGTGTCTGATGCATGCAATTCTTTAACTTGGTTTGATGCTTTAGTCACAGATATCTGGACACATCCGATTCGACCGATCACTGTGATGGAAGATAATGAATCTGTGGTTTATATTTCTGAAACACGTTTTACAGGTTCAAGGTCCAGACACATTGACATTCGATATCAAAACATAAGACAACTGGTTAAACAAGGTTTTGTGACATTACAGTATGTGCCTACACGTGATCAAATTGCTGATATGATGAACAAACCACTACCTGTGGTCCAGCATGAGTATCTGCGTGAGAAGATGTGCCTTACCTGAGTCTTCACTTTGCTGACGAAAGAAGGGGAATGTCACTGCACGTTTTTTTTAGTTCGTCAGAAAAGTTCATTTCTAACTGTACATTTCCCCTGCTCTCTGCACCTGTGGTGATAGCTTATCTGGTAACCATAGTGACTCTCATATGTCCAGCTATGTTATGGTTTCAGACTGTTTTGTGTGCATGCCTAGAAAAAGTTTCTCACAGTTATTCTTTTATTTTCTTTCACTTTGCTGTTACTGTCTGTTACGTTAGGATGTAGTCAGCTAGCTCTCTTTATAATATATATTTAGTTTTTGTAATTAAAAGGTATTTAGTAAGATTATGTGTCGTGTTTTATTTCCTTCCTTCATGCACATCATGCATCCTCTGAAGCACGGTCCTTCGCCCTCTACTAAGGTGATTTATACCTTGACATTTTTCCTACATTTCAAGAGACTATCTGGGGAAAAGTATAATAGATACAATGTGCTTTCCTCATAAAAAGCCTGTTTAAGTGTCCTGGCCATTTTAAAATTCATGTATCATTTGTGTAGCAATTTAGCAACACTGGATTTTTAAACCATTGTTTATTTTAACTATAAGCCATGACCATACTGAACTCACACAATATCCTAAGCCAAAGAGACCACATTATGGCTTAGCACAATGCAGTGGCCAGCCAATTTAATGTTTATTGGATATTGCACTGTTTTAATAATAGGTTTAAGAGCAGCTTCAGGAAGTATAAACATAACTAACTGCAAGTTAAATCACCATTCAATTGTTTGGTTGCCAATTTTTAAGCACCTAATATAGGCAGGGAAAGCCAGGAAACACTTTTGAAGTCTTTACATTAGGCTTCACAATCTGCAGCCCATAAGCCACAGATGAACAATCTCTTTGCACTTCTGGTAAAAACACTAAGCAAGGAGGAAAGAGAGAGAAAATGAGAAAATTGTGACACCAAATACCTTTCATTAAAGCCCCACCCACCAGTGGCATGCACACCTTGGCCCTAAGGAAGAAAAGGTTCCTATTTCATGGGAATGACTCAGCTTTGGTCTCACCTGCCCAGGTCATTGACAGCGTAAACAAGGAGGAAACCTTCCTCTGTACACATGTACTGTTCCAGCACAGCTCCAAAATCTTCCTGACCAGCAGTGTCCAGAACTGACAGGTGAAAATTGGGAGAGAAAGAAAATAGATTAGATGCCAATCAATCTGAGCATGTGCTGTAGTAAGCAACCAGATGCCTTCAGCTGTTCTGAACTAGAACTGCAGAAGACTCAGACAACACAGCCATGAGAGTTATACATTAAAATGTACACTGAACACCAGGTTTCCTATTCCCATCTTAGTAGCAATGACACAGCCAGTTCCAGATGTGATGGGATCCTTCAGTCAAAAGCTCTCTGATAAAACCACTTCCTTTGGTGGTATTTCATGGGCCTCTACTCTCAGGGTGGAAAAATTTGGCAAGGTGGCAGTGAGTAATGAGGTGCCAAGAGCTGCCATTTGAATATCCTCTGATGCTTTTGGAATGTTGGTACTGTACATACAGTGGATCACAGTACATTAAAAGAGCAATTCTCTGACAGGTGCCTGTCACCTGTAAGGAAAATATTTTGTTGGGATGGGAGATGCCTCAAATCAGGTTTCAGCAACAGATCCAACATCATATGCGATGAATCTTTCTCTCCTGATTTATTTCACTTGAGCCCATTCTGCCAACCTCCCTTTCATGGCAAGGAAAGATTAAAAATTGAGAGCTGTACTCATGAAGGAACCCACTTTGTAATGCAAGAAGTACATAAAGATGAAACAAACTATAATATGTAGAGACATCTACCTTACCCCTGCACACACACATTCATTTGCACACAGCAGCCACAATATCTCTGTGAAATGAGACCACTGATACTCACTGTCCAGCCAGGTTGAAGTACCATCAATATTTCAGATTTTTGTGTAGGAGTCCTCAATTGTGGGGTCATAGTCAGAAACAAAGTAAGACTGAAACAAACCAGAGGAAGGAGGAGGAAAGGGTTTTAAGTATGACGGAAATAACTGGAAACTCATTTTCCAATTTTGCTCATGAAAAATTAATGACTCTGGCACAAGCTTTTACTCAAACATCTGCCATCAACTCCATGCATGCTTCTGGGGAATACTGGGAGTTAAAGTCCACTCATCTTAAAGTTGCCATGTTTGAAAAACACTGCTTTAAATGGAGAACCAGTTTGATGTAGTGCAGAGTTTTCCAACTTTCTCGGCTTTGCGGACCAGCCGGGGGGGGAGAGGGGATGGTTCCATGCACACGGCAGGGAAGCGCATGTGCACACGCAGCTCCATTTGTGCGAGTGGCAGACATGCATGCCCGCTGTTTGCGCAAATGGAGTGCATGTGCTCAGCTACTGATCACATGAGTGGGGATACACGGGAGTGCACGTGCACTCACCCACTTCCATGGCCTGATTCTGAAAGGCTCAAGGCCCGGTGGCCCATGAGTTTGGGACCCCTGACGTAGTGGTTAATGTGGTCTAGAAATCAGGTGTCTGTGAGATACCTGATACCTGATACCTTTTAGATACCTCTAGGCCTCCCTTAGGCATGAAAACCAGCTAGTTGACTTTGGGATAGTTGCTATCTCTCAGCCAAACTCCCCTCACAGTGTTGTTGTGGGGAAGGTAGTAGTATTAGGTATGTTCACCACTTTGAGTTAACCAAATATAAAAGTAGGATAAAAGTATAATAATAATAATAACAGATGGCTATCACAATAGCTACCATGTTGCAGAAGAGATAACTTCCCCTTTGAGTTCAAAGGGCAGGTCTCTTTTCTTGGAAGCAATATGGAAGCTGTTTGCCATTACCACATTCTAGGATATTCTATTTCTCAGTTCAGTTTATAGTTTTGGGGTTTCCTAGTGGTCTCTCATCCAACGTCTAACCAGAACTGACCCCAACTACTGTAGCTATTGAAGTTCATTGAAGTGTTTATTAGCTCTTAAATCATTAGTAGGGCACCTAAAATGCCAGAAAACTATAGTGGGGGAAAAATACTCCCTTTACCCATCTTACGTAGCTCCAAATACACCTAATTTGCTTCTCTGCAATGCCACCTGGTGGAATACAAGAACCACTGAGCTGTTCCAAGGTTCCTTTTACATCTCTTGCGACTGCAATCTTTCTTTCTCCAAATGCAGCTGTTCTTTGAGGGCAAGAAGAATGAGCAAAACAGAGATAACCTACTGCAAAACAAGCTCGACCTGGCCTGTGTTTCTTCCCCGCCCCGAGGTGGACCAGTCAGGAGTAAGGGAGGCGCTATAATAAGCACGCACCCGGACGCTGCCTTGCTCTAATGAGCACAAAACTTCACTCAGTTAGATTCAACCCAAAGTGGAAGGCCTGGAGGATGCTAGGTTTGAGAGGCTTACGCCTGCAATGATGAAATCAGAATGGACATAGTCATACAGTACAGGTAGTCCTCGACTTACAACAGTTAATTTAGTGACCGTTCAAATTTACAATGGCACTGAAAAACGTGACTTATGACTGTTTTTCACACTTACGACCATTGCAGCATCCTCATGGTCACATGATCAAAATTTGGACACTTGGCAACTGGCTCATATTTATGATGACTGTAGTGTCCTGGGCTCATATATTCCCCTTTTGTAACCTTCTGACAAGCAAAGTCAATGGGGAAGCCAGATTCACTTAACAACCATGGTATTAACTTAATAACTGCAGTGATTCACTTAACAACTGTGGCAAGAAAGGTTGTAAAATGGGGCAAAACTCACTTAACAAGTGTCTAATTAGCAACAGAAATTTTGGGCTCAGTTGTGGTTGTAAGTTGAGGTCTACCTGTACAGCACTTTTACTAGAAGTGGCATTCAAATTCCTCACAAAACACCTCACGGTCTGCATAAGAGCCCCTGACCTAGGTAGCTGCCTGTCTTAAACGAGCTGAAGAGGTGCCCACGTAGCATCTCTATGGGGGTTTTACACAACACATGTGGATAGAATCCTTGTTTTAGTCAAATCAAGTCAAATTGTTGGGTACCTACTGTATAACGGATTGTGTTACAAATCAGCCATGGTGACTGGGTTCACACAAACATGCTAAGGCAAAAAGGCTAAGCAAGCTGGATTGAACGCAACTTCTTACTTTCTAGAGGAACGTTCAGATCAGATCTTTATAGTATTGGGGGTCCACACATAGCCGTAGAAGTGGAGTTCTGACATGCAGGAAATAAGTGACCCTTCTGGAGTAAGGAAGGTGTCTCGGTGTAAGATGGGAGGTGGATAAAACGTAGCCCTTTTAAAGTGAATGTTCAGGGGCATGAGACCAAAAATGTTAAGTCAAAACCTGAATTGACTTGCAATTGGGAGTCTCAGAGCAGTGGATGCTTGGACTCATTCTGGAAAGCAAAGGTAGTAAAGGTGTGGATTACCAGCAGAGTCTAGGACCCAGCACTTGAGTCGCCCAAGGTGAAGGGGAGTATGAATTCGCCACTACATTCCTTTCATGAGTTGTGCAGAGGAAGTTGAGGCACCAGCCCATACCTTGGGTTGTGAAGGAGTGCCTTGACCTGCACGGAGTTAGCGAACCTAGATTAGCTGTGATTTATCTCTCCTTTTTCTGCAATGGTACAAAGGCTTATACAATAATTGATTGGCAAGTTGCCAAAAGAGGCCATTTACTACCTATGTGGAATCTAAGATCCAAAAGATGAAAACTCTGTTTAAGCTATTTAACATTGAGGATTTAATACTAAATAATATCTAACCCTACTATGTTTGTATTCACTATATTTATCAGAAATGTAAATGACAATGTACACTCAGTGACAATTGATATAAATCACTGTTAATTTGCACTAGTTTTCCAAAACTGATTCTGTCCAGTTAATTTTAGACTACAATACCCTTCATCTCCAGTCATCACCTTCAGCACCTTGTTATATTTGATGCCAAGTGAGATTCACTTCTGTATGGCATCCAGTTGGGAAGGGCTTATTTAAGAATCCCAATCTCAACCCAGGTTGAGGAATGATGGGCAACTCTGGCCATAGGTTAATGCCCCATCATGTTAGACCCCCCCCCCCTTATTAAGCAACCCCAGAGAGGAAGATCATTTAATTATGATTTATTCAGAACATTCCAATAAAAAGGATTCTCTCGTGTGAAGAGGGCAGCAACTTGCATTTTCTTTGATAGTTAGCACAAAGGAAAATACAAAAAATAGTTGATTGTGATAAAAATACATTAGTTTAAAAATAAAATACGGTAGTTCTTTAAACCCATTCCTATCCTATGTTTCCTGGAGGAGAAGGGGGAAGAATGTA
This sequence comes from Vipera berus, assembly GCF_964194415.1. Lineage (NCBI taxonomy): Eukaryota > Metazoa > Chordata > Lepidosauria > Squamata > Viperidae > Vipera > Vipera berus. The sequence continues at coordinate 28,270,951 of NC_138210.1, read as the reverse complement.
TTGCCTCCTATGCAAACTATTGTTTATTGCTCTTTGATCTGTATAACCTTTCTACTATTGTTTATTGCTCTTTGATCTGTATAACCTTTTCTCACCATTGTATCCGCTGAGAGATAGAGACTGATGTTAATTCTTAGGAAGTACTTAGCAAAACAAATGTAAACCAAAAAGGGGGGGAGGGTTTGATGTACTCTGATTAGGCGATCTGGACAAGAATGTAACCTTTGAAGTCTTTCAAATGGACTGAAAGGGAGGGGAAAGGGAAGGCATAGTGATAGGGATATATATAATGCTATGGATTTAAACATTTGAGGGTGGTCTCTGTTTTTAGATGCTTCCTGTTGAAGTATCTCTGAGATTCACCGCATTTTGCAAACTGCTTTTTCTATTTTCTGCAGAATAAACTCTTTTCTTACCAATCCAATTTTGTTAGTCTTTTAAATGCATTTCTAACAATTGGATAGGACAAAACATCCTACCCCTTTTACATAAGAAGTCAAGTTATATGAAGTTAAACAAATTATATACTAACATCCCATAATACTAAGCATGATCATTTAAATGAGCTCCTAGAGACTTGTGGGTGAGGAAAAAAGCTTTCAACATTCCAGCCTACAAAGTTTTGATAAAAAGTTAATGATATGTTTAAAAGGAGAAAAATAAGGCAAATAAAAATACAAAAAACCTATGTTAGTAAGTATGATACTACAAAGTCCATGTTTTGGTACTACAACGTCCATGTTGCTTGTACTTCAGGAATCTGTGATCATCAGAGCTCCTTCAGATAATCACTAAACTTCAATTCACCCTACCAAAACTGTAGGGTAAACTTAAATGAGCATTGTTTAAAATACCAGAAACTTACCCACTCCCTCAAAGCCCAGAAAATCCCAGTCCCAAAATATGCAAAAATACCCCCCAAAGTACACAAAACACAGAAACCTGACATACCCCTCCAGCCAATCATATCACTACCAGGGACCCCTACATACAACATTGCAGAAGAATTAACAAAAAAGCTTGGGCACCTCACAAGAGGAAGCTGTAAGAAGTAATCAAAAATCAAACTCACCACCACACACACACTGGGATCCCAGAAAACCGAGCCATTAGAAAATATCCTAAGAAATGCAAAAATGCAAGCCACTAGTAAAAAGCCCACCTGAGGCACATTCCACAGAGAGCAAGCAGATGAAAAAGGAATTTTAATGAGGTGCTAAACCGCAAGCGGATGCCGGCAATACCAGATGCCTGCTGCAAGCAAATACAGCCTATCTCCATTCATAAGGAAACAGAAACGGTCAGCTACAGCTCATTCATAACCAAACAAACCATACAAACAGAAGCAGAGAAATAATAGGATTTAGAATTTTACATACCCCACCCAACAGTAAGCACAGGACATAGCATTTCAGGACATAATAAGATTTACCCACCACCATCAAAATAGCAAAGGACACAAAGCCTACCACATTGCACAACCCCCTGAAACATCTCAATTACAAAGCCCAGCACCCACATAAAAATCCATCTACTCACCCAGTCAGTTGGTCAGCTGCCCCAGAACTGAATTGCTGCATGTACTTCATTTCTGCAATTAAAACCTCCTTCCCAGCAGTTGACTTTGACCCTTTGATTTGCAGCGGCGTTTTTCTTCTGTTCGTTTCCTGGCTTGAAAACCGAGCACTAGATTTTTCTTCCCACAATTGGCAACCACTAAGGGACTCCCAGCTAACTCAGCCATCAGACCCGGAAAGCCACCACCCTGCCAGCAACAGACTCCTTTTGTCTGTCAGTAAGCTCCATGGACCCTGCCTGAGTGACACAGGGTAGTAAAGGGAGTTTTGAGCCTTCTTTTCTTGCACTCAACAGCTGCTCGAAAGGAGGTGAGTACAACTTTAAATTTTGACAGCTTTAAGGAAGCCCAGGAGGTGAAAGAGGGTGTGTGTGCATGTGTTTGTACCTGTGTAGGTGAGTCTCTCTGCCACAGCTGGACCCTGCTCCCTCTGTGATTTTCCCAGCCACACCCAGATCTATTGCTATTCTCACCAGACCGTGACCGACAGATTCTGGAAAGCAAGGGGGTTTGGCCAGAGTGCAGGACCTTTTGAGAAAGAGAAGAGAAAGTGCGTGGGAAGTGAGTATGAAAGGAAGAGAGGGTTTCACTCCTGGGCAACTAGCTGTGAATCACTGAGTAGAGCACTATTCTGGAAAGGGAGGTGCCCATACTCTGATTAATTTTGGTGGACAGAGTCCTCCCAGGCCATTTGCCTGAAAATGCAGGGCAGCAGACCTCAGGTAGGAAGGTACCTTCACCTGATGGGGGCGGTGTAGTTCTGCAGATTGTGAGGGACCCAGGAAAAGAAGCCTTGGAGTCTGGTCACAGGTGGTGGGAAGAGCAGCCTAAGAATGGAGAGCTCAGAGTCTAGGATCCCACTGAGACCTCCCCTAGGGAGACTGATGGTAGCCTGGAGCCTGGACAAATTTTCCATCCAGGCAGGGATCAGGAAGTAGTGCGGGCGCAAACTATTTAAGAAGGGGACTCTGCTCAGCAATGATGCTGGGAACCAAATCTGGCCTGAAGGTGGTACTTTTGATCACAAAATATTAAAAGAGCTCAGACCAACGTTGAAGCTCTCCCACTTGCTGTACTGGTACTGCTGGGCAGAGCTATCAGATTCAAAAGGCTCCAAGGCAGGGAAAATAATGAGCCCTAGCCAGAAAAGCCAGACCTAAGTAAACCTCCATAAAAGGAGAAACCAGAGGCCAAACTGATGGCCCCTCTCTTGCAAAAACCCATCCCAGGATGTAGCAGGGGGCAGTTTAAGTATGTCCACACCCATACCCCTTTCTCCCCTTCTGACCTAGTGATATGGAAGAAGGATACCTCCTCCTTCCAGACTGACCCTCAAACAGTCATAAAAACCCTTCAATCCATTATAGAGAGCCATAATCCATCATGGGGAGATATGACTCAGTTGCTCCATATCTTCCTCACAAAGGATGAAATTATGTAATCATGTGAGAAAATGGAGGAGATTGCAAAAAGACTGGTTATTACAACTCCAGGACAGGTGGCCCCAACCAGAGTTGCCTGGCCCCTGAATTGCCCCGATTGGGATTACAACACACCCACCCATTGGGACAAATATAGTAGGGCAAAAGAGAACTTGCTAGAGGCACTGGGTGAGATAGGGAGAAAACCACTGAATTGGCCTGAATTCCAGAATACAGTGCAAAGGGAAGGTGAGACACCAGATGCTTTCTGGGTCCATCTCCTAGAAGTGGGGGTTGCCCTGGCTCACTTGGATGCCAGTAACCCAACAGACTAGCGAATACTGACCTCGGCATTCATTGACCAGTCAGCCAGCAACATCTGAGACCACTTCCACAAAATTGTGTCAAACTGGTCCAGTTTAGAAATATCAGAGCTATGAAGGATAGCCAACTTTGTATTTGACCAGAGACACAGACTGAGAGAAGAAGAGAAAGAGAGGAAAGAGGCAGAGAGAGAAAGGGAAAAGGAGAGGACTTCTGGTTTGCTGACATGGCCACTATGGACGCTTGGAGGACGACTCCCATCTTCCACATCCAGTTTTGCATCGCGGGGGGGGGCTAAAAGGGTTGAAAGTTGCCCTGGAGAGGCGACCAGTAAGGAGGGATTTTTGCAAGAATGTGGGAGGGCGGCAACTCTCCCGTCAGTGCCTGCGTTCCCTTTTAACCAGCGGACAAAAGACTGAACATAGCAATATGGCCAGTCACTTGGCTGCGGACAGCCAAAATCACATTTACCATCAGGCAACATTAAAGCAGTGTGGAAGAGACTGGGTGAGATCTACCTCTCTTAAATTCCAACTTTTTTCCCACCTAAGTAAGCTGCTAAAGTACTTTTTTCCCCCTGTGGAGAGGGAAGGGGGTTTTAGCCCTCCCTCCAGAAACAGCGGCGATTGAATATACAGGGGAGATTTTTAAAATGTTGAAAAAATAATTGGATCCCAACTAGAACTTTATTTTCTAAAAAAAACTTGCGGATTAAAAGCTTTTGATTATCTACTTTTTACTTCCTATTTTTATTTGAAAGTTTGGGTTTTTCCTCCTAAAATAAAAGAAATAACTGAAAGGAATTTCCTAAACAGTTGGGGGACATCTTGAAACCTGAAACCGCAATGTGTTATTCTTAAAGAAAAGAGACTTGGCTGATAGTTTAGAAAATAAGATAAGATTCATGTAACCTTGAACACCAGCTGTGAGAGTCTCAGCTGTTTCTTATTTACTGAGGGAAAAAAAACTGTAAAAGCTTTCAATTCAACTCACCACTATGGAAGATCAGGAACAGACTTTTACTATGGAAGAAATGCAAAAACAAATCTTTGCTATGCTGAAAATAAATTACCAAACTGACCAAATTCTTCTCATAGCCAGTGATGAAATAAGAGCTTTTGGGGAAAAAACTAGAGAGCGTCTTAGATAAGCAAACTCAAACTTTGACTACAATTAATAAAGTATCTATACAGAATACAACAGAAAAAATTGAACAATCAAATATTTTGACAGAAGATCTACCGTATATACTTGAGTATAAGCCGACTCGAGTATAAGCCGAGACCCCCAATTTTACCCCCAAAAACTGGTAAAAGTTATTGACTCGAGTATAAGCCGAGGCTGGGAAATGCAGCAGCTGGAGGCTGGATCCCCCGAAAGACGTCTCTGCTGAGATGAGAGAACGGGGTGGCAAGCCGCCGAGAGAATGGGGCGGTGGAGTGCTCTGCCGAGAGAATGGGGCGGCTTGCTGTTCTCTCGGTGCAGCACGGCAGAGGCTGGATCTCGCGAAAGAAGTCTCCGCTGAGCGAGAGAATGAGGCGTCTCAGCGCCCATTTTCTCGGCGAAGACTTCTTTCGGGGGATGCAGCTTCTGCCGCCCCTTTCTCTCAGCTGCCCAGTGGAACAGCTTGCCACCAGAAATCAAGAGTGCTCCATCACTGGAGGTTTTTAAGAAGAGACTGGACATTCACCTGTCTGAGATGGTATCGGTCAGTGGTGGCGAAACTTTTAGAGACCGAGTGCCCAAACCGCAAGCCAAAACCCACTTGTTTATCACAAAGTGCCAAGGCAGCATCGGCATTCTGGTGCCCTTGGGGAAGGGGACAGGGAGGCGCCTCTGAGTGCCGCCTCTGGCACGAAAAAAAAGGGGGAGCAAAAAATGGGCCACTGTACCGCAAGGCACAAAAACGCCAACCGCCGCGCCGCAGGGTGCAGATACAAGGCACCACACCACGTGAGAACGGGGCTGGGCTAGTGAGTATCACGCAGGCACTAGCCCCGCCCCCTTTGCAGCATGTGCCTGCTCGTGGCCCCGTGCGCACATGCACGCATGTAAAATGCTTCCCCCTCCCTTTTCTTCCAGTCCACCAACCGACAAGGACCTGCTGCTGGCAGCGGTGGTGGCGCACGTGCCAACAGAGAGGGCTCTGAGTGCCACCTCTGGCAGGCGTGCCATAGGTTCACCACCACTGGTATAGGTCCTCCTGCTTGAGCAAGGGGCTGGACTAGAAGACCTCCAAGGTCCCTTCCAGCTCTATTCTATTCTATTCTATTCTATTCTATTCTATTCTATTCTATTCTATTCTATTCTATTCTATTCTATTCTATTCTATTCTATTCTATTCTATTCACTTTCTATATTTCTATTCTATTCTATTCTATTCTATTCTATTCTATTCTATTCTATTCTATTCTATTCTATTCTATTCTATTCTATTCTATTCTATTCTATTCTATTCTATTCACTTTCTATATTTCTATTCTATTCTATTCTATTCCATTCACTTTCTATATTTCTATTCTATTCTATTCTATTCTATTCTATTCTATTCTATTCTATTCTATTCTATTCACTTTCTATATTTCTATTCTATTCTATTCTATTCTATTCTATTCTATTCACTTTCTATATTTCTATTCTATTCTATTCTATTCTATTCTATTCTATTCACTTTCTATATTTCTATTCTATTCTATTCTATTCCATTCACTTTCTATATTTCTATTCTATTCTATTCTATTCTATTCTATTCTATTCTATTCTATTCTATTCTATTCTATTCTATTCTATTCTATTCTATTCTATTCTATTCTATTCTATTCTATTCTATTCTATTCACTTTCTATATTTCTATTCTATTCTATTCTATTCCATTCACTTTCTATATTTCTATTCTATTCTATTCTATTCTGTTCTGTTCTGTTCTGTTCTACGTTCTGTTCCATTCCATTCCATATTTTCTATTCCATTCTGTTCCACTGTCAGAGCCCATCGGAGGCAACCCAGTCAGCCCAAACAGGAGTTACACTAAGGCTACGCAGCCTCTCCTCTCAACCTGAACCCCTCCTTACCTTTCCTTTTATCTGCATCCTATTTTTAACTGCCAGCTCTGCCCTGCCCTATTTTGTCCTTGAGCACTCGTGAGCTCATCAAGAACAGAAGGTAACCGTGGGGGGAAAGGCAGGGCAAGATCTGCAAGATCCCCATTTGCATTTGACTTTGCCATCCCATCTGGTTCGAGATAACACATCACACACACACACACACACACACACACACACACACAGAGAGAGAGAGAGAGAGAGAGAGAGAGAGAGAGAGAGAGAGAGAGAGAGAGACGCACACCTCAGCAAAAAAGAAAGAAAGAAAAAGAAGTAGTAGAAGAGGCAGAGAGCCCCTGTGGGTAGGAGTGAGGATGGGGAGAAACAGCAAGAAGACCGGGTGGGGTGGGGTGGGTTAATCACTAAACCTTCCAGTGTTTAACCAAAGCAGCTTTTGCATTTGCCTCCGTTTCCCTGCTGAGTAAAGCCAGACAGGAGGAGAGCAGTTACACACAAAGAACTGGGTTACAAATAAAGGTAACGGCAAAGAAAGTCTGTGTTAGAACCCTTGAAACGACAGGCGATCCCACATGGTGAAAAGAAGCGCGTAAGCCAAACTTACTCCCCTTCGGAAAGGCGCATTTACCGCGCAATCCCAGGAACCCTAAAAAAGGAAGCCCGGCCAGCAAAAGAGCCTGGGGATCCGAACGAAAGGCGGCGGTCCCTGCAGTTGAACTAAGAATGAAAAAGATGGGAAGTGGCTGCTTCTTTAAAAGCTCTCTTCTCTCAGGGATGCCCGAGATAGTGAATTGCAAGCAGAAATGAATTTCTCCTTCCGTTTCTGATCCGCGCAAACACCCAAGCGTGAACGCCATCACCTGATAGCTTGGGTGCCTGTTCAATTCGTTTGCGAGAGAGAGAGAGAGAGAGAGAGAGAGAGAGAGAGAGAGAGAGAGAGAGAGAGAGAGGGGATGAGGAAGAGGATGAGGATGAACGAATTTTGCAGCGCGTTTGCTTTCAGCTTTCAATGAAGAAGGGAATGTTCTCCACTTCTCGCCTCAACTTTTTCTTTCCTCAGGAACCAGAGGCAAGGGCTTTCTGTTTGTTTGTTTGTTTTACCACGAGTTGACAGTTGGGCAGAAACCAGAGGGGGGGAAAAAAGTGTTTCGGGCTTCGTGGGAACCGAGGAAGCAAAACAAGATGCAAAGTCTAAAATCTATAGGCTCATAAACCACCCCAGTTTCTTGAAACAAACCGGGATTTATCTACCCCAACCTTGAAACCATGGATCGAGTGAATCTCTTTACCGAAGAATGTGATGAACGGGAGAAGGTGAGTCTTCGCCGAGAAAATCTCAGCGCCCATTTTCTCGGCGAAGACTTCTTTCGGGGGATGCAGCTTCTGCCGCCTCTTTCTGTCAGCTGCCCAGCTGAGAGAAGGGGGTGACAGAGGCTGGATCCCCCGAAACAAGTCTCTGCTGAGACGAGAGAACAAGGCGTTTCTTTCTCCCCCCCCCCGCTTTTGCCGCTTTTGTGTGTGCGTGTGTGTGTGTGTGTGTGTGGCCCATCTGCAAAGCTGCCGAGGAAGGAGAAGCAGGATACTGGTTGGGTGGGGGAGCGGCAAAAGCGGGGGGGGGAGAGAGAAACGGCTCCGCCTTTGGTTCCCCCTCCTAAAGCACAGGGGCGCTAGAGAAAGTTTGGAGTTGGGTAAGGAAGCGCAAAATTCAGGAAGAAAAGCGGGGCGGCGGGCGAACGGGAGACCTGTACAAGGGGGAAGGGGAACTCTCTGCTTTTGTGCGTGCGTGCGTGCGTGTGTGTGTGTGTGTGTGTGTCCCATCTGCAAAGCTGCCGAGGAAGGAGAAGCGGGATACTGGTTGGGTGGAGGAGGCAGTGGCGGCGGCGGAGGCGGCCGCAGCACCGGCAGCCTTCCGCTTTTGCCGCTTTTGTGTGTGCGTGTGTGTGTGTGGCCCATCTGCAAAGCTGCCGAGGAAGGAGAAGTGGAGGAGGCAGTGGCGGAGGCGGCCGCAGCACCGGCAGCCTTCCGCTTTTGCCGCTTTTGTGTGTCTTTGTGTGTCTCCTTCCTCGGCAGCTTTGCAGATGGGACACACACACACACACACACGCAAACACAAAAGCGGCAAAAGCGGAAGGCTGCCGGTGCTGCGGCCGCCTCCGCCGCCGCCACTGCCTCCTCCACTTCTCCTTCCTCGGCAGCTTTGCAGATGGGACACACACACACACACACACACACACACACAAAAGCGGCAAAAGCGGAAGGCTGCCGGTGCTGCGGCCGCCTCCGCCGCCGCCACTGCCTCCTCCACCCAACCAGTATCCCGCTTCTCCTTCCTCGGCAGCTTTGCAGATGGGCCACACACACACACACACACACACACACATACACACACACAAAAAGCAGAGAGTTCCCCTTCCCCCTTGTACAGGTCTCCCGTTTGCCCGCCGCCCCGCTTTTCTTCCTGAATTTTGCGCTTCCTTACCCAACTCCAAACTTTCTCTAGCGCCCCTGTGCTTTAGGAAGGGGAACCAAAGGCGGAGCCGTTTCTCTCTCCCCCCCCCCGCTTTTGCCGCTCCCCCACCCAACCAGTATCCCGCTTCTCCTTCCTCGGCAGCTTTGCAGATGGGCCACACACACACACACACATGCACACACAAAAGCAGAGAGTTCCCCTTCCCCCTTGTACAGGAATGAAAGGCCCCCCGAAGGAAGCCCAGCCTCTTCACCGCACCGATCCGCTGAGGAGGAAAAAAGCTTATTTCTATTGCCACGTGCAAACTAAATTAAAACAACTTGGGAAGCTCGCCCGTGGGCTGCATTTAGAAGGATTTGGGGGCTTTTGTGATTTGCTTCGCCTACAAGTGCCTTAACCACGACTAGCCCATGGCTCCAATTCAACAAAAAACGCTCTCTCGGTGCCTTCCAGATGCGCGAAGGTCACCCTGACTACAACCAGCCTGGGATTTGGAAAGGCTTCCCAGGTTATTGGGACAGACTGGCTTGAATACTTGGGGTAACATTTTTCAGGAGGAGGATCCTTATGTCCACCCCAATAGGGCATCTTCCCCTCACAAATCTTCCCTTCCCTTCCCTTCCAAGCGGGAGCCCCGCAGCAAATGACCCAGCGTTTGGACAGCGTGTGAATGGGCGAGCGTCGCCGTCCCCAAACAATGCAATTCCTTGCAGCGATGCGGACAAGAGGGAAAGGAAGCCCAGCAGCCAGACTGCGCTCCCGCCCTGCCTCCCCAAGGGCTCCTAATGGCTTGCTTCCCCGCGTGAGCCCGCTGGCTGACGCTGGCTCGTCTCTCTCTCTCTCTTCTTTCCTCCCTCCCTCGGTCTCCCCCTCCCCCTTTTCCGGCTCAGCCCCACGTCACCAGGAGACCAAAACGGGGACATCATGGCAGAGCGGAGGAGACACAGGAATCGGATCCAGGGCTGGCTTATCTCCTCCCTCTTTTCGCAACCGCTCTGCGGGATGACTTTCCCTTTTCCTTCTGGCTCACCCCCCCCTCCCCCGCCCGGTCACCCTTCCCTCCCTCCTCCCCCTCCGCCTCCTCCGAGGCCGCCGCCAGTCAGCATCTCTCCTACCGTTTTTGCGGCTTTTCCGTCGCCCCCGCCGCCGCTCCCCCTTCCCCGCAGAGCCGGCCGCATCCAGCGCCTTCTTCCTCTGGAGGGAAGCACCGAAGCCTCGGCCGCGCGGAAGTCCTCGGTAAAAAATTTTTGTTGACTGGAGTATAAGCCGAAGTGGATTTTTTCAGCCCAAAAAGTGGGCTGAAAAATTCGGCTTATACTCAAGTATATACGGTAATTGCCCAACAAGTACAGACAAGAGAAAATTCAGAAAAAAATCTGACAAAATGGATGGAGGAAAAAACCTGCTATATAAATCAGAAGGGAATTCAAAGGTCAAAATGAGAAACAGATGGAAGAAAAGATAAACAGTCCAGGACAACTATATTTCAACTTGCTGTGAGATGCCCAAGCCTATATATATATATATATATATATATATATATATATATATATATATATATATATATATATATATATATATATATATATATATATATATATATATATATATATTAAGAGTGACGTAACGTAATTAATATGTTTGGATGTAGTGATAAGAATAAAATTATAAGCTTAAATATGAGAAAGTGGACATAAAGAAGAAGAGAGATGATATATTAAAAGCTGAAATGGGAGAAATCTTGGTTATTGAATTTACAATATTTGGAAATTATAACGAAAATAAGAATATTACACTGTATTACTAATCTGTTGATATGGAAGCGAGATAGATAAGATATGTATCTGTAACACTAGATCAGGGGTGTCAAACTGCTGGCCCACGGGCCAGATGTGTTACATGGAAGCTGTGCCCACCCCATTGCCAGCAATGGCAAAACTGTCCCGATACATCGCGCGACATCACGTGACATCGCGAGTTTGATATGTCTGCACTATATGTTGGGGGGAATTGTGACAAAGGGAATTGGGGTCATTCAAAAATTTGGAAATGATAAATATTAAATGTTTAATTTAAATATTAATGCAAAATTAAAGCCAGGAAAATTTATAAGGTTATTGATGGTCCAAAAGATGGAATGTTAAAATAAATAAGATATATAAAATTATTATTATTTGTACAAGTTTTATTAATTTTTAAATTTTACATTCAGATATTTGTGAAGCAATACGGTGGTTGGGTACTCAAAAGTAAACAATAGCAAATAACAAATTATTTGTAAATAGCTCAAGTTGCGTCAACAAAGATTCCTTCTCCGATTCCCTTAGTTATAACATAATCAAATTAATCAAATTAATGCATTTCTAATTGTGACATAATCAATTAGAAGAATTTTCAATGTATTTTCACTTATACATATCCATGTCCTGTTTTTAAGTTTTACCTAATTGCAATAGTATATCCTAAAATAGCCTATGATATATAAAAGAAAACTTAATTTTCGGGTAACCCACATTTCCCTATTTCAATAAAAAGTAATTATCCTGTCTAGAACTTACATTGTTCATTTCAATACATTCTTATTTTTACAAGTAAATTCTATTTGTCATCTTAATAATTCACCAATTATTAGAAAAATATCTTTTGTTATATCCTTCCAAATTCTATAACATAAATCAATTCTAATAGCCAACTTTCTTTTCCCTTAAACACCTAAAAGTTAAATATAAAATCAATTTATATCTATGTCATTACAACAAATATATTCTATATGTCATCTTAATAGTTCATCAATTATTAAAATAATGTCTTTTATTATATCATTCCAGTTTCTATAATATAGTTCAGATTTCTATTCTAATAGCTTAATTTTGTTTTCCCTAAGCAATCTAAAACCTAAAACCTCCCTTTGGTCCTGGAGGAAACTGAGTATCTGGATCCGTACCAATCGGGTTTCAGGCCCGGGTACAGCACGGAGATGGCATTGGTCGCGCTGGTGGATGATCTCTGGCGGGCCTGGGATAGGGGTTATTCCTCTGTCCTGGTCCTATTAGATCTCTCAGCGGCTTTTGATACCATCAACCATGGTATCTTGCTGCGACGTCTCAGGGGGTTGGGAGTGGGAGGCACTGTTTTACGGTGGTTCTCCTCCTACCTCTCGAGCCGTTCACAGATGGTGTTGGCAGGAGGGCAGAGGTCAACCTCGAGGCCCCTCGATTGTGGGGTGCCCCAGGGGTCGGTCCTCTCTCCCCTCCTGTTCAACATCTATATGAAGCCGCTGGGTGAGATCATCCGTGGTTTCGGGGTGAGGTATCATCAATATGCTGATGATACCCAGCTTTTCATCTCCACCCCGAACCAACCCAGTGATGCCCTCGACGTGATGTCCCGTTGCCTGGAAGTGGTACGGATTTGGATGGGGAAGAACAGGCTCCAGCTCAACCCGGCCAAGACTGAGTGGCTTTACGTACCGGCATCTCATTTAGTCTAAGAGGTTCCATCTTTGGTTATGGGAGGAGAGGTGTTACCTCCCGTTGATAGGGCATGCAATTTAGGCATCCTCCTGGATTCACGACTCAGTTTTGAAGATCATATTGGAGTCGTGGCCAGGGGGGCATTTGCCCAGGTTCGCCTGGTGCACCAGTTGTTCCCCTATCTGGACCGAGATGCCCTACGTACAGTCACTCACACACTCGTTACCTCCCGTATAGATTACTGCAATGCTCTCTACATGGGGCTGCCCTTGAAGACCACCCGGAGGCTCCAGGTGGTGCAGATTGCGGCTGCGCGGGTAGTGATGGGAGCATCCCGATACTCCCATATTACACCCCTCCTGCGTGAGCTGCATTGGTTACCGGTTGTCTTCCGGGTGAGATTTAAGGTGCTGGTACTTACCTTTAAAGCCCTAGATGGCTTAGGCCCGGGATATTTGCAGGACTGTCTGCTGCCGGGAACGATCTCCCATCGCCCAGTACACTCACACAGAGAGGGCCTCCTCAGGGTGCCGTCGGCTAGACAATGTCGGCTGGCGACCCCCAGGGGGACGGCCTTCTCTGTGGGAGCGCCAGCCCTATGGAACCAACTTCCCCTTGAGCTCCGGATGGCCCCGGATCTGTGGTCCTTTCGCCGCGGCCTTAAAACACTTCTTTTCCATCAGGCTGGCCTGGACTGACGACAGGGATTTTAAAATGTTTTTTAATTTTTAACTTCAATTTTAATTTATTCTATTGGGGCTGTTAATTTAATTCTTTTTAACTTTTGTATCGTTGTATTTTATTGTTGTTAGCCGCCCTGAGTCCTTCGGGAGATAGGGCGGCATATAAGTCCCAATAATTAATAAATAAATAAATAAATAAATAAATAAATAAATAAATAAAAGATCAGTTTATATTTTTTAAGGATTCCCCTTAGCCCATTAAAAAAAAAAATTTAAGCTCTATTCTTACAAATCCCAAGAAAGAGACAAGTCTAATTTTTTAAATCTAACTCTCACCTTCTTTTTGTGCCAATCAGGCTTCCATATTGGTCCCTTTAGATTATCAGATGTGTCTCCCTTTCTTTCTACACACATTGTTTGAATCCAGGGAGACCATCCAAATATCAGTTTTGCAAAGAAAGTGTCCCCTTTGTAATCATTGAAGTGTTGCTTTAATAGCTCAATTTTTGATGTTTGGTGTAATGTAATTGTCATTAGTTCAGTCTGGTCTTTTTCTTCTTCTGATTCCATCTGGCTTAGGTTAGAAGTAGTAACTGATGTTATGGTTATCATTTGATTGGCTGGGTCCTCAATGTACTGTATTTGAAGGCCTTTAATATCTTCCCTCTCAATGTTGCTTTCTTCGGGTACTATTGTTTTTTGAGTTGTAGGTTTTATAGTTGAGGTCGAGGTTTGGGCTTCAAAGTTTTCTGTAAGTTGTATTTGTTGTTCTTTAAAGTCTCTTATTTTAATGTTAGTTTCCACTTCTTCTGTTTGTTTTTGAATTGTCAATTCATCATTTAAGGTCAAAGTTTGATTTGGTAGCTTTAAGCTGTCAGATTTATCTTGCAGTTTGGCTTTGATTTGCTCAGTCATTGCCAAGATTGTGTCAAGTATCAGATTATAGTTAAGTGGTGGGATATATTCTTCCATTTCATTGATGTTTACAGATGAGTCTTTCATGGAAGCTATTTTAATAAGAGTCAATGATTGTCCACCTCCAGTATTCCTAAAGATTGTTTTCAGTGCCAGGTATTCCCAATTCTTATCTTTGAAGATAATGTCAAGGACAGCTCTGTTATTTAGTCAGCTCTCATAATAAAAAAACAGGTTTACTTGCTATACCACGTTTCACCACAAGATTTATTTATTTATTTATTTAATAATATTTCTATACCGCCCTTCTCCCTGAGGACTCAGGGCGGTTCACAGGGCAAGAATAAAATACAAAGTTACAAATATTAAAAGGAAATTAAATAATTGCCCGATTTTAAAACAATTGATATGTTACAATTATAAAACCCCAAAGATACAATATTAAGAATACAAGAATAAAAAACCCCACCAATCCCCCATCAGGCTAGGCCGGCTTGTACAAACAAAAACGTCTTCAGATCGCGACGAAAGGAGCGAAGATCGGGCGCCATCCGGAGCTCTACCGGTAACTGATTCCATAGTTCCGGAGCGCCCACAGAGAAGGATCTCCCCCTGGGGGCCACCAATCGACATTCTCTGATCGGTGGCACCCTGAGGAGACCCTCTCTGTGGGAACGCACAGGGCGCAGGGAGATTGATGCCGGCAGCAGGTGTTCCCTGAGGTACTCTGGACCCCTGCCATGTAGGGCTTTAAACACCATTACTAGTACCTTGAATCTCACCCGGAAGACAACTGGCAACCAATGCAGCTCGCGGAGCAGAGGTGTAACATGGGAGTATCGGGAGACTCCCAACACAACTCTCGCGGCTGCATTCTGTACCAGTTGGAGCCTCCGGGTGGTCTTCAAGGGCAGCCCCATGTAGAGAGCGTTGCAGTAATCCAGACAAGAGGTCACGAGCGCATGAGTGACCGTGCATAAATCATCCCGGCTTAGATAGGGCCGCAACTGGCGCCTATGTCATCAATAGCATATAGAATAAGATGTAAAGTCTTTTTCCAGATTAATATAAAGCTTTTGTTCAATTAGTCCATTTTTTCCCCTTAATTCACAGCTTAAGCAGGAAATAGGGTGGTAGATCCCCACAAAAATAAAAGCTTTTTAATAAATACAAATAAGATTGCTTAATTTCTTTGCTTAGCCATTTGATTTCTTTTAAGACTTTAAGGCTTTAAAAATTTATTCCCCAAGTATGCAGTCACCGGTCTCTCAAAATAGGGGGAGGAAATTTTTGGAAAAGTCCCACAGGAAGGTAGTTAGGGGAATAAGAAAGGTAAGGTCTCACCCAAGTCCTCCAGATTGCTTCGTTGTGCTAGATGGTGCTTTGGGCTTTCAGCAGGGAACGGCTTAATGATCGGCCATCTTGATGGCCAATCTCTTCTTCGGGCCAAAGGAGCTGCTCTGGATTCGAGTGGAGGGCTGCCACCCTTCCACAATCACAAGGAGGGCCTCCTCGCAGTGGTCACCCCTCCAGGGCGACTTTTGACCCTTTTCAGGGTTCTCCGAGGAAGAAAGATTGGACGGCAGGGAAAGAGCTCTTCCTGTACGTCCGTAAGCGCCACGCACACAAACCGGAAGCCTAAAATTATTGATAAATGTATGAAAGCTACTAAGTAGCTGGTGGATAGAATAAGAAGTATATTAATTTAGACAAGAGACAGTATGTATTAAAGGAAAAAGGAGAGGAAATATTGGCTGTAATAGTTGGAGATTTGTATTAATACACTTTTTTCCCCCACAAGATGGTGGTGCATTCACACGCAGTGGCCCTGAGCTCCCGGTACTGGTGTGTGGTGATTGGATTAATGTGTGTATGGATGAGTGTGCACAGTGTAGTGCAAGGGGCTAAATTAGCCTACACACGTATAGAGCTGATAAACATCAGGATTGCAAGGCAATCTGGAATTACCAGCGATTTTCAGCAGTCCCATAACATACCAAACTGCATAGTGAGGCCTCCAGGATCTCCGTGGATTGTCTTCGGGCTGGGGAGGAGACGTCGTAAGCAAAAGAGAAAGGAGCGAAAACAAAAACGTGGCTGCAGGGCTGGGATACTGAATCGGCTTAGAAAGCAGCCTCATAGACCAGCATTGCCGGGTCTTTTCTTGAGCAATGCCAGATCCCTTGTCCATAAAATTGATGAATTACAGCTGCAGTTGGCAGCAAGCAGGCTTCTCCGTGAATGTTGTGTGATGGTTGTCACGGACAGTTCATTTAGTGACCAAAGTTACAACAGCACTGAAAAAAATAATTTATGACCATTTTTCATGCATCCCCATGGACACGTGATCAAAATTCAGATGCTTGGCAACTGTTGCATATTTATGACCAGGGCTTTTTTTGTCATAGAACGCCCAGAACGGAGTTCCGGCACCTTTTTTTGGATGGAACCTTGTAGGGTAGGCAAGGCGGGTTGTATGACATGTGTGAGTTCCGGCACCTTTTTCTTTTACAAAAAAAGCACTGTTTATGACAGTTGCAATGTCCTGGGGTCATGTGATCACCATTGTGAAGCAAAGTTAGTGGGGAAGCCAGATTCACTTAACCGTGTTACTAACTTAACAACTGCAGTGATTCACTTAACAACTGTAGCAAGAAAGGTCATAAAATGGCAAAATTCACTTAACTATCTCACTTAGCAACAGAAATTTTAGGCTCAGTTGTGGTCATAAGTTGAAGACTACCTGTATTTTGGGATTTTCTCCAGTTCTACTATTATTATGTTTCATCGCACAGTCAGCCAAATGTTTAGACTGGATTTGCCATTTTTGTCTACCTGTTGAGTCCTTTCCAAGAACCTGGGATAGGCAGATGTGGATGTTTGATTGTATTACAGATATCCTTGCAGGATGGAAGCTGTTCCAAGTAAGGCTGCCTTTTGCAATTAACTGATGGTAAATTTCTCAGTGCCAATGGTGTTCAAGTGGTGCTCCAGTTGTTTTGGGATTGCACCCAAGGTGCCTATGACTATTGGTACTACCTTTGCTTGCCTTTGCCACAGTCTTTCTATTTCTATTTGCAGGTCTTTGTATTTCGTTATCTTCTCAAGTTCTTTCTCGTCTATTCTGCTGTCTCCAGACACTGCCACCTCCACCATCCAGACTTTTTTGTCTGTCTTATCAACAATTGTTAAGTCTGGGGTGTTATGTGGCAGGTGCCTGTCTGTTTGAATTCTAAAGTCCCAGAGCAATTTAGCTTCTTCATTTTGTATTGCTTTCTCTATTTTATGGTCCCACCAGTTCTTGCTTGCAAGCAAATGGTATTTCTTGCAGATCTTACAATGCACCATTGTTGCTACTTTGTCATGCTGCTGCTTGTAGTCAGTCTGTGTGATCTTCTTGCAGCAGCTTACCAGGTGGTCCACTGTTTCTTCAGCTTCTTTGCATAGGCAGCACTTACTGTGTGTTGCTGTCTTCTCAATTTTTACTTTGTATGCATTTGTCCTTAAGGCTTGGTCTTGTGCAGCCAGAATTGTTCCCTCAGTCTCTTTCTTCAACTTTCCTGCTGTTAGCCATTGCCAGATCTTGTTATCTGCTTTCCCTGCTATTTTTTAATGTACTGGCCATGTACACGGAATTTGAAACTGTATTATGATGCGGTGGCCTTGACATGGGTTAGTGATTGGCTCAACTTAACTAATAAGAGAATACTTCACCTTGAGGGTTGGGATTTGGTATATGGGTGGCATGCATATTTGCTTTATGATAAGAAGGTGGATAGGGCTTTTAAATCTCATATTCGTAGAAATGCCTTGTTGCGTGTCTGGAAAAAGTATTATTATAAGTTAAATTATAAAATACCGATTTGGGGAATTCCTGGACACGCGATAGAAGGTGTATCTATGGGAGTGGGTTTGGATATGTTTTCCTATAAGGAATTGCTTAGATTTGAAGGGAATGATTGGCAACTTAAATCATTAGAGGAGTTAAGACAAGAAAACATAAGTTACTCTTGGTTTCAATATACCCAATTGAAAGTTAGGTGGAAGTCAGATCAAAAGGTTGGCATCATAATTACAGATCAAAATTTAGTAAAACAAATTAGAGATTTAAATTGTGCACATATAAAGAGGATACCGTATATACTTGAGTATAAGCCGAATTTTTCAGCCCACTTTTTGGGCTGAAAAAATCCACTTCGGCTTATACTCCAGTCAACAAAAATTTTTTACCGAGGACTTCCGCGCGGCCGAGGCTTCGGTGCTTCCCTCCAGAGGAAGAAGGCGCTGGATGCGGCCGGCTCTGCGGGGAAGGGGGAGCGGCGGCGGGGGCGACGGAAAAGCCGCAAAAACGGTAGGAGAGATGCTGACTGGCGGCGGCCTCAGAGGAGGCGGAGGGGGAGGAGGGAGGGAAGGGTGACCGGGCGGGGGAGGGGGGGGTGAGCCAGAAGGAAAAGGGAAAGTCATCCCGCAGAGCGGTTGCGAAAAGAGGGAGGAGATAAGCCAGCCCTGGATCCGATTCCTGTGTCTCCTCCGCTCTGCCATGATGTCCCCGTTTTGGTCTCCTGGTGACGTGGGGCTGAGCCGGAAAAGGGGGAGGGGGAGACCGAGGGAGGGAGGAAAGAAGAGAGAGAGAGAGACGAGCCAGCGTCAGCCAGCGGGCTCACGCGGGGAAGCAAGCCATTAGGAGCCCTTGGGGAGGCAGGGCGGGAGCGCAGTCTGGCTGCTGGGCTTCCTTTCCCTCTTGTCCGCATCGCTGCAAGGAATTGCATTGTTTGGGGACGGCGACGCTCGCCCATTCACACGCTGTCCAAACGCTGGGTCATTTGCTGCGGGGCTCCCGCTTGGAAGGGAAGGGAAGGGAAGATTTGTGAGGGGAAGATGCCCTATTGGGGTGGACATAAGGATCCTCCTCCTGAAAAATGTTACCCCAAGTATTCAAGCCAGTCTGTCCCAATAACCTGGGAAGCCTTTCCAAATCCCAGGCTGGTTGTAGTCAGGGTGACCTTCGCGCATCTGGAAGGCACCGAGAGAGCGTTTTTTGTTGAATTGGAGCCATGGGCTAGTCGTGGTTAAGGCACTTGTAGGCGAAGCAAATCACAAAAGCCCCCAAATCCTTCTAAATGCAGCCCACGGGCGAGCTTCCCAAGTTGTTTTAATTTAGTTTGCACGTGGCAATAGAAATAAGCTTTTTTCCTCCTCAGCGGATCGGTGCGGTGAAGAGGCTGGGCTTCCTTCGGGGGGCCTTTCATTCCTGTACAAGGGGGAAGGGGAACTCTCTGCTTTTGTGTGTGCATGTGTGTGTGTGTGTGTGGCCCATCTGCAAAGCTGCCGAGGAAGGAGAAGCGGGATACTGGTTGGGTGGGGGAGCGGCAAAAGCGGGGGGGGGGAGAGAGAAACGGCTCCGCCTTTGGTTCCCCTTCCTAAAGCACAGGGGCGCTAGAGAAAGTTTGGAGTTGGGTAAGGAAGCGCAAAATTCAGGAAGAAAAGCGGGGCGGCGGGCAAACGGGAGACCTGTACAAGGGGGAAGGGGAACTCTCTGCTTTTTGTGTGTGTGTATGTGTGTGTGTGTGTGTGTGTGTGTGTGGCCCATCTGCAAAGCTGCCGAGGAAGGAGAAGCGGGATACTGGTTGGGTGGAGGAGGCAGTGGCGGCGGCGGAGGCGGCCGCAGCACCGGCAGCCTTCCGCTTTTGCCGCTTTTGTGTGTGTGTGTGTGTGTGTGTGTGTGTGTCCCATCTGCAAAGCTGCCGAGGAAGGAGAAGTGGAGGAGGCAGTGGCGGCGGCGGAGGCGGCCGCAGCACCGGCAGCCTTCCGCTTTTGCCGCTTTTGTGTGTGCGTGTGTGTGTGTGTGTGTGTCCCATCTGCAAAGCTGCCGAGGAAGGAGACACACAAAGACACACAAAAGCGGCAAAAGCGGAAGGCTGCCGGTGCTGCGGCCGCCTCCGCCACTGCCTCCTCCACTTCTCCTTCCTCGGCAGCTTTGCAGATGGGCCACACACACACACGCACACACAAAAGCGGCAAAAGCGGAAGGCTGCCGGTGCTGCGGCCGCCTCCGCCGCCGCCACTGCCTCCTCCACCCAACCAGTATCCCGCTTCTCCTTCCTCGGCAGCTTTGCAGATGGGACACACACACACACACACACACGCACGCACGCACGCACAAAAGCAGAGAGTTCCCCTTCCCCCTTGTACAGGTCTCCCGTTCGCCCGCCGCCCCGCTTTTCTTCCTGAATTTTGCGCTTCCTTACCCAACTCCAAACTTTCTCTAGCGCCCCTGTGCTTTAGGAGGGGGAACCAAAGGCGGAGCCGTTTCTCTCTCCCCCCCGCTTTTGCCGCTCCCCCACCCAACCAGTATCCTGCTTCTCCTTCCTCGGCAGCTTTGCAGATGGGCCACACACACACACACACACACGCACACACAAAAGCGGCAAAAGCGGGGGGGGGAGAAAGAAACGCCTTGTTCTCTCGTCTCAGCAGAGACTTGTTTCGGGGGATCCAGCCTCTGTCACCCCCTTCTCTCAGCTGGGCAGCTGACAGAAAGAGGCGGCAGAAGCTGCATCCCCCGAAAGAAGTCTTCGCCGAGAAAATGGGCGCTGAGATTTTCTCGGCGAAGACTCACCTTCTCCCGTTCATCACATTCTTCGGTAAAGAGATTCACTCGATCCATGGTTTCAAGGTTGGGGTAGATAAATCCCGGTTTGTTTCAAGAAACTGGGGTGGTTTATGAGCCTATAGATTTTAGACTTTGCATCTTGTTTTGCTTCCTCGGTTCCCACGAAGCCCGAAACACTTTTTTCCCCCCCTCTGGTTTCTGCCCAACTGTCAACTCGTGGTAAAACAAACAAACAAACAGAAAGCCCTTGCCTCTGGTTCCTGAGGAAAGAAAAAGTTGAGGCGAGAAGTGGAGAACATTCCCTTCTTCATTGAAAGCTGAAAGCAAACGCGCTGCAAAATTCGTTCATCCTCATCCTCTTCCTCATCCCCTCTCTCTCTCTCTCTCTCTCTCTCTCTCTCTCTCTCTCTCTCTCTCTCTCTCAAACGAATTGAACAGGCACCCAAGCTATCAGGTGATGGCGTTCACGCTTGGGTGTTTGCGCGGATCAGAAACGGAAGGAGAAATTCATTTCTGCTTGCAATTCACTATCTCGGGCATCCCTGAGAGAAGAGAGCTTTTAAAGAAGCAGCCACTTCCCATCTTTTTCATTCTTAGTTCAACTGCAGGGACCGCCGCCTTTCGTTCGGATCCCCAGGCTCTTTTGCTGGCCGGGCTTCCTTTTTTAGGGTTCCTGGGATTGCGCGGTAAATGCGCCTTTCCGAAGGGGAGTAAGTTTGGCTTACGCGCTTCTTTTCACCATGTGGGATCGCCTGTCGTTTCAAGGGTTCTAACACAGACTTTCTTTGCCGTTACCTTTATTTGTAACCCAGTTCTTTGTGTGTAACTGCTCTCCTCCTGTCTGGCTTTACTCAGCAGGGAAACGGAGGCAAATGCAAAAGCTGCTTTGGTTAAACACTGGAAGGTTTAGTGATTAACCCACCCCACCCCACCCGGTCTTCTTGCTGTTTCTCCCCATCCTCACTCCTACCCACAGGGGCTCTCTGCCTCTTCTACTACTTCTTTTTCTTTCTTTCTTTTTTGCTGAGGTGTGCGTCTCTCTCTCTCTCTCTCTGTGTGTGTGTGTGTGTGTGTGTGATGTGTTATCTCGAACCAGATGGGATGGCAAAGTCAAATGCAAATGGGGATCTTGCAGATCTTGCCCTGCCTTTCCCCCCACGGTTACCTTCTGTTCTTGATGAGCTCACGAGTGCTCAAGGACAAAATAGGGCAGGGCAGAGCTGGCAGTTAAAAATAGGATGCAGATAAAAGGAAAGGTAAGGAGGGGTTCAGGTTGAGAGGAGAGGCTGCGTAGCCTTAGTGTAACTCCTGTTTGGGCTGACTGGGTTGCCTCCGATGGGCTCTGACAGTGGAACAGAATGGAATAGAAAATATGGAATGGAATGGAACAGAACGTAGAACAGAACAGAACAGAACAGAATAGAATAGAATAGAATAGAAATATAGAAAGTGAATGGAATAGAATAGAATAGAAAAGAAATATAGAAAGTGAATAGAATAGAATAGAATAGAATAGAATAGAATAGAATAGAATAGAATAGAATAGAATAGAATAGAATAGAATAGAATAGAATAGAATAGAATAGAATAGAATAGAATAGAATAGAATAGAATAGAATAGAATAGAAATATAGAAAGTGAATGGAATAGAATAGAATAGAATAGAAATATAGAAAGTGAATAGAATAGAATAGAATAGAATAGAATAGAATAGAATAGAATAGAATAGAATAGAATAGAATAGAATAGAATAGAATAGAATAGAATAGAAATATAGAAAGTGAATAGAATAGAATAGAATAGAATAGAAATATAGAAAGTGAATAGAATAGAATAGAATAGAATAGAATAGAAATATAGAAAGTGAATGGAATAGAATAGAATAGAATAGAAATATAGAAAGTGAATAGAATAGAATAGAATAGAATAGAATAGAATAGAATAGAATAGAATAGAATAGAATAGAATAGAAATATAGAAAGTGAATAGAATAGAATAGAATAGAATAGAATAGAATAGAATAGAATAGAATAGAATAGAATAGAATAGAATAGAATAGAATAGAATAGAATAGAATAGAATAGAATAGAATAGAGCTGGAAGGGACCTTGGAGGTCTTCTAGTCCAGCCCCTTGCTCAAGCAGGAGGACCTATACCAGTGGTGGTGAACCTATGGCACGCCTGCCAGAGGTGGCACTCAGAGCCCTCTCTGTTGGCACGTGCGCCACCACCGCTGCCAGCAGCAGGTCCTTGTCGGTTGGTGGACTGGAAGAAAAGGGAGGGGGAAGCATTTTACATGCGTGCATGCGCGCACGGGGCCACGAGCAGGCACATGCTGCAAAGGGGGCGGGGCTAGTGCCTGCGTGATACTCACTAGCCCAGCCCCGTTCTCACGTGGTGTGGTGCCTTGTATCTGCACCCTGCGGCGCGGCGGTTGGCGTTTTTGTGCCTTGCGGTACGGTGGCCCATTTTTTGCTCCCCCTTTTTTTTCGTGCCAGAGGCGGCACTCAGAGGCGCCTCCCTGTCCCCTTCCCCAAGGGCACCAGAATGCCGATGCTGCCTTGGCACTTTGTGATAAACAAGTGGGTTTTGGCTTGCGGTTTGGGCACTCGGTCTCTAAAAGTTTCGCCACCACTGACCGATACCATCTCAGACAGGTGAATGTCCAGTCTCTTCTTAAAAACCTCCAGTGATGGAGCACTCTTGATTTCTGGTGGCAAGCTGTTCCACTGGGCAGCTGAGAGAAAGGGGCGGCAGAAGCTGCATCCCCCGAAAGAAGTCTTCGCCGAGAAAATGGGCGCTGAGACGCCTCATTCTCTCGCTCAGCGGAGACTTCTTTCGCGAGATCCAGCCTCTGCCGTGCTGCACCGAGAGAACAGCAAGCCGCCCCATTCTCTCGGCAGAGCACTCCACCGCCCCATTCTCTCGGCGGCTTGCCACCCCGTTCTCTCATCTCAGCAGAGACGTCTTTCGGGGGATCCAGCCTCCAGCTGCTGCATTTCCCAGCCTCGGCTTATACTCGAGTCAATAACTTTTACCAGTTTTTGGGGGTAAAATTGGGGGTCTCGGCTTATACTCGAGTCGGCTTATACTCAAGTATATACGGTATATAATGCTTTAATTGAATTGGATTCGGAAATGGAACTGGTTAAAGACTGTATGATAAAGTGGTCACAAAATATTCAGGAACCAATTTCGTTGGACACTTGGGAGATAATTTGGGTCAGAAATGTTAAATTTACTCAGGCTCAAAATTTAAGAGAAAATTTTTATAAAATGTTTTATAGATGGCATCTGGATCCCAAGAAGTTGTCTAACATGTATCCTAATTTACAGTCTAAATGTTGGAGATGTGGTAGTTTAGAAGCTACCTATTTTCACATGTGGTGGACTTGTAGAAATATAAAAGCTTTTTGGATCAAAATTTGGTGGAACATTCAAAAGATTTTTAAGAGAAAGATAAAGTTTTCTCCGCAATTGTTTTTATTGGGTATTGTGGTAGATTGTGATGTTAAAGAAACTAACTTGATGTTGAACATGATAACAGCAGCACGGTTACTGGTGGGACAATATTGGAAGAAGGATAGTTTGCCTACTATAGAAGAATGGGTACTTAAGGTATCGAATCTTGCAGAAATGTCTAAGATTTCTGCTTATTTGATAGATCATTCACAGGAAAGATATATTTCAGTTTGGAGGAGATGGATAAATTATATTCAGAACAAATATGGGACTAAAAAGTTCCATTTAGCTTATGAGTAGATTTTAGTGGGATATTGTTATTGGTACTTTGTTTGTAGTTATGTTAAAGGGGAGTTAAAGCACATTATGAATTTGGTTAATTGTATATTATGCATAATTTTTATTTAGAATATGATTATTGTAACTATAATCCTGTATTTAGCTCTGGGAAGTGGGGGGGAGGTGGGTGGGTTTGGGGTGGGAGGGATTTGGGGATATATTGTAAAATTTTGTTTTTGTAAAACTCTTTAATAAAAAAAGAAAAGTCCGGCGAATTGCGGCTTTGCTGCGATTATAGGAAACTCAACACCATCACGGTGCGCAATCGTTACCCGCTGCCCCTCATCCCCGAACTCTTGGACCGACTCCAGGAGGCTAAGATCTTCACGAAACTGGACCTGCGTGGAGCTTACAACCTCGTCAGGGTTCGGCCAGGTGATGAGTGGAAGACGGCGTTTGGTACTCGTTATGGACATTTTGAGTACACGGTGATGCCGTTTGGCCTGACCAACGCCCCCGCCGTGTTTCAGCATTTCATGAACGACATTTTCCAGGATTTGTTGGATAAGTTTGTCGTAATCTACTTGGACGACATCCTGATCTACTCCCCGTCACGTGAGGTGCACCATCAGCATCTCCATCAGGTCCTGCAGCGACTCCGAGAACATCGGCTGTTTGCCAAGTTGGAGAAGTGCCAGTTCTACCGAGTGACCATCGATTTCCTGGGTCACCGCATTTCTCCTGAGGGCATCGCCATGGAGCCGAGTAAGGTTGAGTCTTTGCAGAGTTGGCAACCCCCACGTCGTGTGAAGGATGTTCAGCGACTTCTTGGGTTCGCCAACTATTACCGAGCTTTCATCCCTGGGTTTGCTGCTTTGACAGCCCCCCTCACCCGGCTCCTGCAGAAGAAGACTCGGTTTCAGTGGAATGCTCCAGAACAACGGGCTTTCCAGACTTTGAAGGAAGCCTTCATGAAGGAGCCCATCTTGAAGCATCCTGACCCGCAACGGCCGTTTGTCGTGGAGGCGGACATTGCCATTGGGGCGGTGTTACTCCAGGCAACGACGCCCAGCGGTACCCTCTTCCCTTGCGCGTACCATTCACGAAAACTGAACCCTTCGGAGCGCAATTATACAATCTGGGAGAAGGAGCTGCTGGCCATCAAAGTGGCGTTCGAGGCCTGGAGGCATCATTTGGAGGGAGCGTGGCATCAAATCAAGGTCCAGACGGACCATAAGAATTTGGAAAGCCTGCAGACCACTCGGAATTTGAACCAACGCCAGATCCGGTGGTCTCTTTTCTTTGCGAGGTTCGACTTCCGAGTTCGGTACATACCTAGCGGGCACAATCAAAGAGCGGATGCTCTGTCCAGGAAGCCCGAATATTCCCGAGTGGAAGACAAGCTTCTGCCCAGGACAGTGATCCCCGTCGAGTCTTTTGCTGCGGTGCGGGAGCCGGTTGATATACGGGCTCGGATCCGGGAGGCACAGCAGCAGGAGGTGTGGGTGGCTCAGCGGAAGGAGGAGGTGGGGCCAGATTCTCCTTGGACGGTCACGGATGGACTCTTGTATTATCATGACCGGCTCTACGTTCTGGGAGGGCCACTCAGGGGACCCATCCTCAGCCAGTGTCACGATAACCCGGCGGCGGGACATTTTGGCCTGTTCAAGACCCTGAACCTGGTCTCCCGTACCTTCTGGTGGCCCCGAGTCCGACATGACGTCCAGTCCTATGTCACCTCCTGCATCCCATGCAGGCAGGCCAAGTCAGCGACAGGGGCCCCGCCTGGATTACTGCAGCCCTTGCCGACACCCAAAAGACCCTGGGGGGCTGTGTCCATGGACCTCTTGATGGATTTACCCCCATCCTCTGGTTTTACGACAGTGTATGTGGTGGTGGACATGCTGACCAAGATGGCGCACTTCATCCCCTGTCGCGGCTTACCGTCAGCCCGCACCACTAGTCGTATGTTCATTCAGCAGGTGTTTCGGCTGCACGGCCTCACTGATAGAGTCGTCTCTGATAGGGGGGCCCAGTTTACAGCCCGCTTCTGGCAGGAGTTGATGCATGCATTGGATATCAAGATTTGCCTCTCGTCCGCGCATCATCCTCAAACTGACGGGGGAACCGAGAAGGTCATCGGTATTCTGGAACAATATCTGCGCTGCTACGTCAATCTGCAGCAAAACAATTGGGTGGACTATCTGGCCATAGCTGAGTTTGAATTTAACAATTCGCAGCACACCTCCACACAGATGACACCGTTCTTGGCCAATGTGGGATATCACCCCCGGTTTTTCCCCCTTTCTCCCGTGGACTCACCGGAGCCGGCAGCGAACGACTTCATGGCAGAGTTACAGGCGATCCATCGATTGGTGCGACGTCAGTTAGAGAAGGCCAAGGCCGATTACAAAAGGTTTGCAGGGGGTCAAGGCGGGATACGCCTCCACTATCAGTGGGAGATTGGGTCTGGTTGTCCACCAGGAACCTACCGTCAACACGGCTGGTGAGAAAGTTAGATCACCGATATTTAGGACCGTTCCCAGTCGAGGCTGTCATTATATATATACACATTGGGTTATATTTTCCTCGAGTGCAATCAGTCCTGGTACTCCCGATACTGATATTCACTTCCTTTGGACCTATACTTCTCTCATTTGGGACTGTAGTAGTGTACCAATAATCATAGCTTGGAGCAAAGGCAACATGTCCTGTACTTAATGTATGCGCTCTCTGAAATAAATACTTCCTTTCTTTTATATAACTTCTTTCCCACTCTATGTTTTCACATCTCACCCCAAACGAGTTATCAGATCCTTGTCCATGATTAATAGCTTGGCAAGCATCAAAGCACACACCCACACTAGTTTCGCCCCTGGTTTCATTATGGGCTATATAACCTCATCTGATCTGATTTAATGAGAACGTATGAAATGCATTTCCCCCTCCTTTTTGTCATTTTTACGCATTGCGTACATGGTTCTAATGGTTGGACAGGTTTTAAGAGTATAATAAGAAGAATTCCCAAGTACCACCCAGTAACGTTCCAATACATCCTCTATGCTCCTAATATCATACTCTATCTTACACCCTGTACATAAAATGCAATCAATACAATGGGAGCAACAACAACACCCACAAAGGCACTTACAAAACCAGCACCTCTGGGAGGTATTGGATTTTCTCAATCTTGGCTTACTCTGGTCAAAGTGGAAGCATCTAAAAAAAATGCAATGTTTAGTCCTTATGCCTCTTTACCCCTCCTTCTGTCAAGAGTCTGTTAGGTCCTTCGAAACTTTAACTTCAGTGGATCTCCTTGGTGAGATTCCACCTTCCACCTCTCTGGGGCTGGCACGGGCCCTTTCACTCGGGGTTAATGAGTCCAGCCTTTTTCAGCTATCCAGATGGCTGTTTCAGTATTTATTTATTTATTGATTTATTTCGATTTATATACCGCCCTTTTCCCGAGGGACTCAGGGCGGTTTACAGGGCAGATTAAAACAATACAATACTGTATATACAAGTTAAAATAAAAATTAAATTAGATAGCCCCAAAAAATTAAAAATAAAACCTTAAAAACCTTAAAAACCCTCAGTCCAGGCCGGCAAGCTCGAATAGACAAGTCTTTAGGTCCCGGCGAAACGAGCGACGGTTGGGGGCCATCCGGACTTCCACCGGCAGCTGATTCCAAAGGGCAGGCGTACCCACCGAGAATGCTCTTCCCCTGGGGGCTGCCAGCCGGCACTCTCTGACCGGCGGCACCCTGAGGAGACCCTCCCTGTGGGAGCGCACAGGACGATGGGAAATTGATGCTGGCTACAGGAGCTCCCGAAGATAGTCCGGACCCATGCCATTTAGGGCTTTATAGGTCATCACCAGCACCTTGAATCTCACCCGGAGGGCAACCGGAAGCCAATGCATCTCGTGGAGAAGAGGTGTTACATGGGAGTATCGAGAAACCCCCATCACAACTCGTGCAGCCGCATTCTGCACCAGTTGAAGCCTCCAAGTGGTCCTCAAGGGCAGCCCCATGTAGAGAGCATTGCAGTAGTCTATCCGGGAGGTCACAAGTGCATGAGTGACTGTACGTAGGGCATCTCGATCCAGGTAGGGCCGCAACTGGCGCACCAGGCGAACCTGGGCAAAAGCCCTCCTGGCCACGGCTCTTATATGATCTTCCAAACTGAGCCATGAGTCCAGGAGGACGCCCAAGTTGCGGGCTCTATCTACGGGGGGTAACACCTCACCCCCCATAATTAACGATGGAATAGAATGGTCAATCTGAGATGCCGATATGCGCAGCCACTCAGTCTTGGTGGGGTTAAGTCGAAGCCTGTTTCTCCCCATCCAGACCCGGACCGCCTCCAGGCAACGGGACATCACATCGAGGGCATCACTGGGTTGGTTCGGGGTGGAGAGAAAAAGCTGGGTATCATCAGCATACTGATGATACCCCACCCCAAAACCACGAATGATCTCACCCAGCGGCTTCATATAAATGTTGAACAGGAGGGGAGAGAGGACCGACCCCTGAGGAACTCCACAAACGAGAGGCCTCGGGGCCGACCTCTGCCCTCCTGTCAACACCGACTGCGAGCGGCCCAGGAGGTAGGAGGAGAACCACTAATAATAATAATAATAATAATAATAATAATAATAATAATAATAATAATAATAATAATAATAATAATAATAATAATAATAATAATAATAAGTTGGAAGGGACCTTGGAGGTCATCTAGTCCAACCCCCTGCTCAGGCAGGAAACCCTATACCATTTCAGACAAATGGCTGTCCAGTCTCTTCTTAAAAACTTCCAGTGTTGGAGCATTCACCACTTCTGGAGGCAGGTTGTTCCACTGGTTAGTTGGTCTAACTGTCAGGAAGTTTCTCCTTAGTTCTAGGTTGCTTCTCTCCTTGACTAGTATCCATCCATTGCTTCTTGTCCTGCTTTCAGGTGCTTTGGAGAATAGCTTGGCTCCCTCTTCTTTGTGGCGGCCCCTGAGATATTAGAACACTGCTATCGTGTTACCCCTCACCCTTTTCTTCATTAAACTACACATACCCAATTCCAGCAACCGTTCCCTATATGTTTTAGCCTCCAGTCCCCCAATCATCTTTGTTGCTCTTCTCTGTACTCTTTCTAGAGTCTCGACATCTTTTTTACATCGTGGTGACCAAAACTGGATGCAGTATTCCAGGTGTGGCCTTACCAAGGCATTGTAAAGTGGTATTAGTACTTCACGTGATCTTGATTCTATTCCTCTGTTAATGCAGCCTAGCACTGTGTTGGCTTTTTTGGCAGCTGCAGCACACTGCTGGCTCATATTTAAGTGATTGTCCACTAGGACTCCGAGATCCCTCTCACAGTTACTACTATCGAGCCAGGTACCACCTATACTATACCTGTGCATTTGATTTTTCCTGCCTAAATGCAGAACCTTACTTTTTTCACAATTGAATTTCATTTTGTTAGATAGTGCCCAGTGTTCGAGTCTGTCCAGATCCTCCTGGATCTTAAGCCTATCTTCTGGAGTATTGGCTATTCCTGCCAGCTTGGTGTCACCTGCAAATTTGATGAGTTCCCCATCTATCCCCTCATCCAAATCGTTGATGAAGATATTGAAGAGCACTGGGCCCAGAACAGAGCCCTGGGGCACCCCACTACACACTTCCTTCCATGTAGATGCAGTTCCATTGAGGACCACACGCTGAGTACAGCCTGTCAGCCAGCTACGAATCCATCTGGTGGTGATGCTATCTAACCCACATTTTTCTATCTTATCAAGTAGTAGGTTGTGATCTACTTTATCAAATGCCTTACTGAAATCCAAGTAAATTAAATCTACAGCATTCCTCTGGTCCACTAGTTTTGTCACTTGGTCAAAGAATGCAATGGCACGATCTGTTTTTGACAAACCCATGTTGGCTTTTAGTGATAACTTTGTTCTCATCAAGGTGTTTGCTGATTTGTTGTTTGATTATCTTTTCCAGAATCTTCCCAGGTATTGAGGTCAGGCTGATAGGTCTGTAGTTTCCTGGATCTGTTTTTTCCCCTTTTTTGAAGATGGGAACTACATCAGCTCTCTTCCAGTCCTCTGGTATTTCCCCAGTGCTCCAGGATCAATTGCAAAATATAGTTCAGTGGTTCCGAGATCACGTCTGCCAGTTCCTTGAGAACCTTGGGGTGTAATCCATCTGGTCCTGGTGATTTGAACTCGTCTAGGCTGGACAGGTGCTCACTTACCATTTTCTTGCCTATCTTAACTTGCATTTCTATTCTGTTTTTTATGGCACTGGTTTTGGTAGGTTGGACTGTTTTTTCCCTTTGTGTAAAGACAGATGCAAAAAACGAGTTAAATAGTTCTGCTTTCTCCCTGTTGCTTGTCACCTTCTTGCCACTTTCCCCCACTAATGGACCAATCATTTCCTTAACTTTTTTCTTGTTTCTTATATGTTGAAAGAAGCTTTTTTGTTATTTTTGACTTTGGTCGCAAGCCTTAGTTCATTTTGAGCCTTAGCTTCCCTCACTTGATCTTTGCAGGCACGGGCTGTTTGCTGATATTCTGCCTTATTTATGTGCCCCTCTTTCCACTTCCTATACTTGTCCCTTTTATCTTTCAGTTTATCAGAGAGTTCTTTATGCAGCCATGCTGGTTTCCTTTGAAAGCTGTTATTTTTCTTCTTTGTTGGTATTGTGCTAGACTGGGCCTTTATTATGCCCCCCACTCCCAACCCCCTGAGACGCCGCAGCAAGATACCATGGTCGATGGTATCGAAAGCCGCTGAGAGGTCTAATAGGACTAGGACAGAGGAACAACCCCTGTCCCGAGCTCGCCAGAGATCATTCACCAGCGCGACCAATGCCATCTCTGTGCTGTACCCGGGCCTGAAGCCCGATTGGTACGGGTCCAGATAATCAGTTTCCTCTAGGAACAGAGGGAGCTGATGTGCCACCACGCTCTCAACAACCTTCGCTACAAAGCGAAGGTAGGAGACAGGACGATAGTTGTTCAAAACAGCTGGATCCAGGACAGGCTTCTTGAGGAGGGGCCTCACCACCGCCTCCTTCAAGGCGGTAGGGAAGCTACCCTCCCTCAAAGAAGCAGTTATTAATGCATGGATCCAGCCTCGTGTCCCCTCCCGAGCTACGTACACCAGCCAGGAGGGGCATGGGTCCAACAAACACGTGGTGGAACTTAGCCTCCGCATGATCCTGTCCACCTCTTCCGGAGTCACAGGATCGAATTCATCCCAGATAATATTTCCAAGACCGCTCGTCTCACCCCCGTCCGACTCTGCCCAGTCTGAGTCCAGACCGGCCCGAATCTGAGCGATTTTATCCGTCAGATGCTGGCTAAACTCCTCGGCCCGCCCCTGCAAGGGCTCCTCCCTCACCTCCTGATTAAGGAGGGAGCTAGTGACCCTAAACAGGGCGGATGGGCGATTATCTGTGGAAGCGATGAGCGCGGCGAAGTAGTCAGACTTCGCCGCCTCCATCGCACTGAGATAAGAGCTCGTTGAGGTTCTTAACCGCAATAGATCAGATTTGGACCGGCTGGATCTCCAACAGCTCTCCAGACCCCGTCTCCTGTGCTTCATCTCCCAGAGCTCCACAGAAAACCATGGAGCCCAACGGGATCTGCACCGGGTCAGGGGTCACAAGGGTACAACACGGTCGAGCTCCTCGGTGGCCGCCCTTTCCCAGGCATCCACCAAGGTGTCGGCCGGGCTGTGAGTGAGGGAGATAGGTATAGACCCAAGCGCCGTCTGGAACTGTTCTGGATCCATTAGGCTCCTGGTGCGGAACCACCTGGTCGGCTCCGCAGCCCAGCAGCGAGGGGTGGCAAAGCGGAAGACCAGCTGCAGGAGATAATGATCGGTCCATGACAGGGGGACAATAGTTGGTGAACCCCCTCCCAGATCATCAAGCCACTGTCCAGATAAAAAGACAAGGTCGAGTGTGTGACCCCCTCCATGAGTCGGACCCTGAATTACTTGGGTCAGGTCCATGGCCGTCATGGAGGCCATGAACTCCCGAACCAACTCTGACGACCCCCCAAGGGAAGGCAGGTTAAAGTCCCCCATAACTGTAAGTCTAGGGAACTCAACCGCCAACCCCGAGAGGGCATTGAGAAGCTTGGGTAGGGCCGTTGCCATGCAGCTGGGTGCCAGGTATGTCAGCAACAGGCTCAACTGAGCCCCAGGGCTGCACCTCAGGAGGAGTGACTCACACCCAACTATCTGTACGACAGTGGCCTCCCACGGACATAAGGTCTCCCATATAACCACCGCCACCCCCCGCCCCTGCCCTGAGCCCGAGGCCGGTGGAGCACACGGAAACCTGAAGGGCAAAGTTCAGTCAGAGGGACACCCCCCTCTGGGCCCAACCAGGTTTCCATAATGCATGCCAGGTCCACGCATTCCTCCTCGATCAGATCCCGAACAAGGGGAGCCTTATTCACAACGGACCTGGCATTAAAATACACAAGCCTGAGCTCAGGGGCCTGATCCCCCTCACTTCCGGATAAACGGGTCCTGACCGGAGGGTCGTAGTTAACAAGACGATGTAAGGTCCTTCCCAAGTTGGAGTTAGTTTTTCATCTCTCCAGGCTTTTATCAACACCCACTGCCCTGCTTTGTATCGGTGTACTGCAAAGTCCAAGGGTGGAGTTTGAGCAAGAATGCCTTTCTGTCGCAAGAGAGAAAAACATCTGGACAGTTCAAGTACATATTTTCTAATTATTTTATCTTTCAGTTCAACTCGTGGCAATCCCTCCTTCCCCATATAAGGTACTCCAAACACGAGTTCAAATGATGACAATCCAATATCTTTACGTGGTTGTGTTCGTATCCTTAATAAGGCCAAGGGGAGGCATTTATTCCAGGGTAAATTTGTTTCCTCCATTAATTTAATCAAACTTTGTTTTAATTTTTGATTCGAACGTTCAGAAATCCCAGAACTACTGGGGTGCCAAGCTGTGTGATAATCCCATTTAATTCCTACGGCCTCGTTAATTAATTTTACCACCCTTGCCGTAAAATGCGTCCCCTGGTCACTATCTATTACTTCAGGAAGACCATACCTAGGTATTATGTTTTCTAACAATATTCTCCTCATGGTGCTAGCATTTGCATTGACACATGGAAAAGCTCCCACACATTGAGTTAAATGATTCACTATGACAAGCAAAAACCTTATTTTTCCTGCTTTTAGTAATTCAGTATAGTCAATTTGAATTCTCTGAAAAGGTCGTATTGCCATCTCCCTTCCCCCCATTGGTTGTTTTCTTAGCGCTGCTTTATTTGTTTTTAGACAGACCATACATTTTCTAACCATTTGTAAGGCCAGGCTATATATTCCTTTACATCTGTGTATCAAATCTATTAAAGCCTGTGCCCCCCAGTGTGTCCCTTCATGTAACCTCTCAATCAGATTTCTCATGATCGGTTTATTTAACATCTTTCTCCCATCTGGCAATATCCACTTCTCACTTTCTTCTACTTCCCATGTTTCTCTCTTTCCATATTTCTATAGTACATTCTTGTTCCTTCAGCATTCTAAGGCTTGTGTTAAGGCATACAATTCACACGTTTAGGATGACCCCATTAGTGGCAATCCCCTTGTTTCTAACAATTTTAATGCATGCAATTCACAAATCTGTGCAAACCAACTTAAAAACAACTTTTCTGTTTCTCCCTTCTATTATCCATTAATTCACTGCCCTTCTGCCACTCTTGCCTAATTTCTGTCTTTTCTGCTTCCACAGCTTCTATCAACTTTTTGCATGAGCCAACTGTTTCCCTTAGCTATTAATCAATCCTCTACGTTTCTCTTCTCCAAAAGTATTGAAGATTCCATAATCATATTTGGAGTCAGTGTATATGTTCCCCTTTTCCTTTATTAACAATCTCAGAGCCTGCTGTAAGGCATAAAATCCACAGGTTAGTGCTGATTAAGGGAGGGAAATTCTCCCAGCTTCCACTTCCATTTTCTTTCCATTTACTATCCCACCTTCATTGTGTCTTTTTTTTTCTTTTTGTCTTTTTCTTTTTTGTTTTCCCAACTACTTTGCTATGAGCAAGTGGACACCTCCTTTCGGCTTTCTGATTTAAAATTACCCACACTTAACAAGAAATGCTAACCACCAAGACTTCCCCAAATGTCAATTTTAGACAAAAATGCCACTGGCTGCCTCTTTTCCCCCACTTCTGGGTCAAAACCTCCTCCAAGCCATTTCTTTGCCTATATTTACAAACCTAGTGAAGAGCCAACAAAGGAGCGCTCACCAAACTGTTAGAGCTTGTTAACATTAGGCTCCTTTTCTAACAGTTTTCAATACAAATCTTTAATCAAAACAGCATAGCTCATATATAATCCCCAAAATTTTCTCAACTCCTTTGTTTTAAACAAGGGTTGAATTACAATTCCTTCAATGCTCTTAGGTATTATTTTCTATCAGTGTGTCCTACACACAGACATAAAAACATAAAAATAAAAACAACAACAAAAAGCAACTCTACAAAAATAAATAAATAAACAAGCTTAATAAGATTTTCTGAGTTACTGAAATAGTCCTATACCAAACTTTAATATTGCTTTTAATATAAAGTTAGTCAAATTCCAATTTAATCCTATTCCAATCAGATGGAAACAAATTTCCATTAAGTAGGTTAAAACTTACAAATCTAAGCAAAACAATTCAAAGTAATTTCTTTTGGTTGATGAATATATATATAGGTCTAATTAAAACTCAATTTCCAAAAAAGATTGTCTAACAATTAATCTCTCCTCTTTCAAGTAAAAAAATTGCAAGCTGAAACTGCAAGAGTGGGCATTAAATTTCACATCCACCCCCCCCTTTCCTCAGACTTTTTTTTCATTTACTTTTACAACAATAAAATGTGCAATTTATTATTCCTTTCACAGCCTGGGACTGGTGGGGGTGAGTGATGTTTGAAGGCTAACACACACATTTACATATCAGCAAATTAACTCATTCACTTCCATTCTGACTACTTGCATAAACAATTTCACATACAAAAATTTCATTTCATACTTTCTCCAGACAAACCATACATTGTTAAATAAGGCCTTTTTGTTTGGTGTTATCAGAGAGGATTTTGACCCTCTTCCAAGTCTTGGAAATAACACAGAACAACACAGACAGACATATATACACAGATACTATTAAAACAACATTTATTTAGACATATGGCTTGTCCTGCAAGATGTGAGAAAAATCATGAGGTGATTCCAACTGAACATGGTTTCTATAGGGCCCTTTAACCATCTCCTATTTTTCTCACCATTCCAAGTCCAAGCTTAATGTTCCAAATGTCCAAATATATATATAACAAAACAAAACACACATATCAATTTGGGGTTTTAGGCCAAAACAGGTCTCCCCTTTTAATTAAAAAAGGGGAAAAACATTTATGGTTACTTCCAATTTATCCCACCAACTTCAAAAGACAGTGGGGAAAGACTAAAAGGAATTTTGAACCTGGGGTCTTTTGCAGGTGTAAAGGGGGAGGGGAAAAGTAGCACCCTCCTCACCTCACCTTTGACAAAGGGAATTGAATAGTCCAAAGAGCTAGATTAAAAGAAAAAGATAGAAGAAAAACTTGCTTTTATTTCTTTGAATTTTCTTTTCTTTAGGTTTACAACAACTACAACAATTGCCCATCTTCTTTGAGAGTTTCCCTGATTATGGTTCCCTGAGGTTCTCGATTTTATGGCCACTCAAAATTTTCAACACCAGTTTGCTTCCCTTCAGGCTGTCCTTTCCCCTCGCAGGTTAAGGAAATGCAACCTTTCAGGTCCACACTCGCTTTGGACTTACCAGTGTTCCTAGAACACAGCCCATCACACTCACACAGCCATTATCGCAGAAACCTCCCACAATCGCTCTCCTGACCATCCAGGTACAATTGCGTGTTTCCCTCCTTCGGGGCAAAAGTTTCTTACCTGGGCCAGTGCACTGGGTTACCTGGTCCTGGGCCTCAGTTGTTGACTCTCTTCCTTTTTCCTATTCTTTGATTTTGTAGACCAGAATTGTTAATTTAGTTTGGCTCGGAGCCTGCAATGGGAAGCTAGATCTCAGACAATTCCAGGCAGTTGAAATCAACAGGACTTTACTGAGAACAGCTCCTCCCTAGAGGCTCTTTCAAGCCCCATGTTTGGTCACCAAGATTGTGAGATTTAAAAGCCCAAAATCTGATACTCACAATTCGAAGACAAGTCTGGTTAACAAAGGCAAAGATTTATTGAAAAGAAAATTGAAAATAATAAAGAAAATAATAAAGAAAGAAAGCGTTTGCAAACACGGTCTCTTAGACCCTTCCCAAATTGGATTGGGTTCAAAGAGCGCACTGAGCAAGTTTCAAACCAGGCATTTATACTTTCTTTTCTCGATACATGCCCCCCTAAGAAGCTTAAGTTAGTCTTTGAAGTCATTTACATTTCTAAAAGGGACACAGTGGCTCAGTGGGTTAGGACGCTGAGCTTGTCGATCAGAAGGTCGACAGTTTGGCGGGTCGAATCCCGAGTGCCGCGTAACAGAGTGAGCGCCTGTTGCTCGTCCCAGCTTCTGCCAACCTAGCAGTTCGAAAGCATGTAAAAATGCAAGTAGAAAAATAGGGACCACTACGGTGGGAAGGTAACAGCGTTCCGTGCGCCTTTGGCCTCTAGTCATGCCGGCCACATGACCACGGAGATGTCCTCGGTCAAGCGCTGGCTCTTCGGCTTTGAAACGGAGATGAGCACCGGCCCCTAGAGTCGGAAACGACTAGCACGCATGTGCGGGGGAACCTTTACCTTTACCTTTACCTTTACCTTTACATTTCTAAAAGATCTTCTTTGAACTTTTACATCCAAAAGATGTTCTGAACCAGCCTGCTACCGGCCTTGCAATAAGGCAAACCCCTGTTCAAACAGTAGAGACTGGAGAGCGTCTGAGGCTGAAAAGCGTCTGCCAAGATTTATTACTCAAACACCAGAACAAGAAACAAAAACACTGGAACTTGAATCCTCAAACGGAAGGGTTGCTTTCAGCAACCAGCCCTTCCCCAAACACTCCTTTTATTTAGAGATCAGGGCGTGGCCTCCCTGTGCCTCCTCCCGAGGAGTCC
Organism: Vipera berus; assembly: GCF_964194415.1. Lineage (NCBI taxonomy): Eukaryota > Metazoa > Chordata > Lepidosauria > Squamata > Viperidae > Vipera > Vipera berus. The sequence goes on along the minus strand of NC_138210.1, from coordinate 28,233,541 downwards.
CACAGCCTTTCTCTGTTTGTTCCTGCTCGACTGCCTCCTGCGTCGGGCGTCCTTGAACAGGGCCAGCTGTGGGTCATCATCCTCCGCACTATCGGGCTCACGCAGCTGAGAAGAGGGCCCCGGCTGGGGGCTCTGCGAAGCCTCCAAGCCATCATCAGCCGGTTCGTCTCCCACACACTCCTCCTCCCCCTCATCTGAGTCATCCGAGACATCTGAGCCGGCTGCCGGACCCACAGGCTGGCCCTGAGTCACAACAAAAGACTTATTGTAACAACATCCTTACATCCAACACTACATTATCTTGTTTTACTCACCACCTTGAGATGTTCCTATCCTTTTTAACATTTCAAAAGAGGGGACTTTCGGGTGGCGCTTCAGCGGCGTGGACAGTCGGGATTGACCGCCAGCCTTCCGATTTCGTTAAAGCCGCAGAGCAGCTGACGATCATCTTAAACCAGAGACGTAGAAGAAGCTAAAGGAGGAAAAGAAGAAGGAGAGCGACAGGTACAAGAAGTACAGCAAATCTCGGAAACTGTGCAACCCCAGGTTTTATTAGTAGAATCTAAGATTCAAAGAGTGACACGGGCTGCATCTAGACGTAAGGAACAACAACAACAACAACAGAAACAGTGTTCTATAACTACAAGTCAGGAATCTACTTCTAGTGAAGCAGTGGGAGGAGCTAGGCCAAAGAGGCAGATGCTTATGGATCTGCAAGAAATGCTCCGAAAGCTTCAAGTTGCAAAAGATGGCGACAAAGTTTCTAACCTGGAATGTTAATGGATTAAATTCACCATATAAGAGAAAGAAAGTATTTCAGTATTTGAAACAATTTAAAAATGATGTTATATGTTTGTAAGAAATGCATATTCGCGCATCTGATCAAAAATATTTGATAAACTCTAGACTGGGTATACAATTTATTGCATCTGCTCCAGAGAAGAAAAATGGAGTAGTTATCTATGTAAAGAAAGACTTAACAGCTAATTTAATTAAAGCAGATAAACAAGGAAGATATATTATAATTGAACTATTAATAGAAGAGAAGAAAATACTTTTAATTGGAGTATATGCACCTAATCAACAGCAAGGAGAATTTTACAAACTGTTACATAATAAAATAATTCAATGGGATTATAAATTGAGTATTTTAATGGGAGATTGGAATGGAGTGTTGGATACTCAGAAAGATAAAAAAAGGTTCTTTTAAAAATACTCCAAGCCATGCTAGATTGCCAAAATCTTTTTTTGATTTGAAAGATGACTTGGAATTGTGAGATGTCTGGAGAGAACAAAATTTGGAAGAAAAGGATTTTACTTTTTTTTCTGATAGACATCAATCTTTTTCTAGGATTGATTTTATATTAACTACTAATGATTTTTTTCTAGGATTAAGAAGATTAAGATATGCCCAAGAACTTTATCAGATCATAGTCCAGTGTGGATGGAATTGGATAAGGACATGGGGGAAAGAAGATCATGGAGATTAAATGAAAATTTGTTTAGATATGAAGAAAATGTGGTAGAATGTAAAAAGCATATGCGAGAATTTTTTACTATGAATATGCATAAGGGTACTCCTATTGAAATGGTTTGGGATGCAAGTAAAGCTTATATGAGAGGAGTGCTAATATATTTGAATAATAAACATAGATATAGATTGGAATATAAGCGTAAAGAAATAGAGGAGGAAATAAAGTTGAAAGAGAAAGCTTTTATTCTGAACCCATCTGATAAGAGGTTGAAAGAAGTAATTAACTTTCTAAGAGGACAGTTTGATATGTTAATGGCAGATCAGGTGGCAACTAATTTACGATGTGCCAAACACAATACTTTTAATAATGCTAATAAACCGGGTAGGTGGTTAGCTTATTTATTAAGGAAAAAACAAAGATCACGTAATATTGATAAGATAGAATATAAGGGTAAAGAGGTGTTTCAGCAAAGTCTTATTAAAAAAGCTTTTGTTGAATTTTATTCTAAATTATATGCTAGGGATATAAAGCAAGGTTTAGATATGGATAGTTACTTACAGGATGTGAATATCCCAATACTTACACAAGAGCAACGGAAAGGGATGAATCAATTGATAACTGCTGAATAAATTATTTTAGCAATTAAACAATTAAAAGTGGGTAAGGCACCCGGTACAGATGGTTTATCAGCTATTTATTATAAACATTTACAATCAGAAATGGTGGAGCCTTTAAAAGAATTATTTAGAACAATTCAATCTGGAGGAGAAGTGCCTCCATCATGGAAAACAGCATTTATAACTTTGATTCTGAAGGAAGATCAAGATCTTGTTCAACTTAAAAATTATAGGTTTATATCGCTTTTAAATAATGATTATAAAATATTTGCAAAGATTTTAGCAAATAGATTAATGAAGGTTATGCAGCAAATGATTCATAGTGATCAAACAGGATTTATAAGTGGTAGACAAATGAAAAATAATGTGAGACACATTGTAAAATTATTAGAATTTTTGGAAAGAAATAATCAAGTCCCCGCAGCGCTGATCTTTTTGGATGCCGAAAAGGCCTTTGATCAATTGAATTGGCAACTTTTATTCAAGGTTTTGGAGAAGATGGAGTTTGGTGATATGTTTTTACAACCTATTAGGGCAATATATCAAAAAAAACCAGCTCAAATAATAATTAATGGTTGTTTAACAGAAGCTTGTAAAATTGAAAAAGGTACAAGACAGGGTTGTCCGCTGTCGCCATTATTGTTTGTTTTAACATTGGAAATATTGTTGATTAAGATACGTGATTCAGAGAAAATAAAGGGAATTAAAATTAAAGATCAAGATTATAGATTGAAAGTGTTTGCGGATGACTTGGTAATTACATTAAGTCAACCATCTCAATCTTTTACAGATTCAATGGAAATAATTTTACAATATGGGCAAGCTTCTGGATTTAAGGTAAATAGGCAAAAAATAAAATATTGATTAAAAATATGACCAAAGAACAAAAGGAAGTTTTAGGAAAACTAACTGGATTTGAAATAGTTAAGATCAAATACTTGGGGGTATATCTTTCAGCTTCAAATGCGAAATTATATAAAAATAATTATGAATTGTTATGGTCAAAAATACAAAAAGAATTAGATAGTTGGAAAAAATTACAATTGTCCTTATTGGGAAGAATTGCAGCTGTGAAAATGAATGTTTTACCTAAATTCTTATTCTTGTTTCAAATGATACCTATACTTAAAAAAGACTCAAATTTGGAGGAATGGCAGAGAGGTATTAATAACTTTATTTGGGCAGGGAAGAGACCGAGAGTTAAACTTAAGATAATGCAAGATGTACGTGAAAGAGGTGGTCTTAAAATGCCCAATTTTAAATTATACTATGAGGCTGCAGCATTATCATTTATTAGTAATTGGTTTAATTTAACACAAGGGAGATTACTGAATATTGAAGGATATGATTTGTTACATGGTTGGCATGCTTATTTATTGATTGACAAAAAAGTGGATAATGTTTTTAAGACACATATATTAAGATATGCCCTGTTGCGAGTTTGGAAAAAATATCATTATAAGTTGAATTTTAAAATTCCAATTTGGGCAATACCTAAACATGTGATAGAAAATATAAATGTGGGATTTAAGCATGATGTGATTACATATAAAGAAATTCTTAGATTGGAAAGAAATGTATGGCAATTAAAGCCATTTAATATTTTAAAAGAAGAAAAGATAGTACAAACTTGGTTTCAGTATGGGCAGTTACAAGCTAGACGGAAACAGGATCAGAAAATTGGTATTTCCATAGTAGATGAAAATTTGGTTAAACAAATTAGAGATCAAAGTCCTGCACATATAAGAAGGATATATAATGCATTGATAGAAATAGATTCAGAAACGGAACTTGTTAAAGATTGTATGATAAAATGGGCCCAGAATATTCAAGAACCAATAGCGATGGATACTTGGGAAACAATCTGGGTCAGAAATGTAAAATTTACACAGGCACAAAATTTAAGAGAGAATTTTTATAAAATGTTTTATTGATGGCATTTAGATCCTAAGAAATTAGCATGTACCGTATATACTTGAGTATAAGCCGACTCGAGTATAAGCCGAGACCCCCAATTTCACCCCCCAAAACTGGAAAAAGTTATTGACTCGAGTATAAGCCGATCCGCCGTTCTGCAAGCCTGAATACACAGGAATACCCTGTGTGGCCGCGGCTCGTCGGCAGGTCTCCGTTCCTCCTGCCGACCTTTGGGGAGGTTTGGGCGCCTCCCCAAACCTCCCCAAACGTCGGCAGGTCTCCGTTCCTCCTGCCGACCTTTGGGGAGGTTTGGGCGCCTCCCCAAACCTCCCCAAACCTCGGCAGGTCTCCGTTCCTCCTGCCGACCTTTGGGGAGGTTTGGGCGCCTCCCCAAACCTCCCCAAACCTCGGCAAGTCTCCGTTCCTCCTGCCGACCTTTGGGGAGGTTTGGGCGCCTCCCCAAACCTCGGCAGGTCTCCGTTCCTCCGCGCAGACCTGCCGACCTTTGGGGAGGTTTGGGCGCCTCCCCAAACGTCCCCAAACCTCGGCAGGTCTCCGTTCCTGTTTGGGGAGGTTTGGGCGCCTCCCCAAACCTCCCCAAACCTCGGCAGGTCTCCGTTCCTCCGCGCAGACCTGCCGACGTTTGGGGAGGTTTGGGCGCCTCCCCAAACCTCCCCAAACCTCGGCAGGTCTCCGTTCCTGTTTGGGGAGGTTTGGGCGCCTCCCCAAACCTCCCCAAACCTCGGCAGGTCTCCGTTCCTCCGCGCAGACCTGCCGACCTTTGGGGAGGTTTGGGCGCCTCCCCAAACGTCCCCAAACCTCGGCAGGTCTCCGTTCCTGTTTGGGGAGGTTTGGGCGCCTCCCCAAACCTCCCCAAACCTCGGCAGGTCTCCGTTCCTCCGCGCAGACCTGCCGACCTTTGGGGAGGTTTGGGCGCCTCCCCAAACGTCCCCAAACCTCGGCAGGTCTCCGTTCCTGTTTGGGGAGGTTTGGGCGCCTCCCCAAACCTCCCCAAACCTCGGCAGGTCTCCGTTCCTCCGCGCAGACCTGCCGACCTTTGGGGAGGTTTGGGCGCCTCCCCAAACGTCCCCAAACCTCGGCAGGTCTCCGTTCCTGTTTGGGGAGGTTTGGGCGCCTCCCCAAACCTCCCCAAACCTCGGCAGGTCTCCGTTCCTCCGCGCAGACCTGCCGACCTTTGGGGAGGTTTGGGCGCCTCCCCAAACGTCCCCAAACCTCGGCAGGTCTCCGTTCCTGTTTGGGGAGGTTTGGGCGCCTCCCCAAACCTCCCCAAACCTCGGCAGGTCTCCGTTCCTCCGCGCAGACCTGCCGACCTTTGGGGAGGTTTGGGCGCCTCCCCAAACCTCCCCAAACCTCGGCAGGTCTCCGTTCCTGTTTGGGGAGGTTTGGGCGCCTCCCCAAACCTCCCCAAACCTCGGCAGGTCTCCGTTCCTCCGCGCAGACCTGCCGACGTTTGGGGAGGTTTGGGGAGGCGCCCAAACCTCCCCAAAGGTCGGCAGGAAGAACGGAGACCTGCCGAGGTTTGGGGAGGTTTGGGGAGGCGCCCAAACCTCCCCAAAGGTCGGCAGGTCTGCGCGGAGGAACGGAGACCTGCCGAGGTTTGGGGACGTTTGGGGAGGCGCCCAAACCTCCCCAAACAGGAACGGAGACCTGCCGAGGTTTGGGGACGTTTGGGGAGGCGCCCAAACCTCCCCAAAGGTCGGCAGGTCTGCGCGGAGGAACGGAGACCTGCCGAGGTTTGGGGAGGTTTGGGGAGGCGCCCAAACCTCCCCAAACAGGAACGGAGACCTGCCGAGGTTTGGGGACGTTTGGGGAGGCGCCCAAACCTCCCCAAAGGTCGGCAGGTCTGCGCGGAGGAACGGAGACCTGCCGAGGTTTGGGGAGGTTTGGGGAGGCGCCCAAACCTCCCCAAACAGGAACGGAGACCTGCCGAGGTTTGGGGACGTTTGGGGAGGCGCCCAAACCTCCCCAAAGGTCGGCAGGTCTGCGCGGAGGAACGGAGACCTGCCGAGGTTTGGGGAGGCGCCCAAACCTCCCCAAACAGGAACGGAGACCTGCCGAGGTTTGGGGAGGCGCCCAAACCTCCCCAAAGGTCGGCAGGTCTGCGCGGAGGAACGGAGACCTGCCGAGGTTTGGGGAGGTTTGGGGAGGCGCCCAAACCTCCCCAAACAGGAACGGAGACCTGCCGAGGTTTGGGGACGTTTGGGGAGGCGCCCAAACCTCCCCAAAGGTCGGCAGGTCTGCGCGGAGGAACGGAGACCTGCCGAGGTTTGGGGAGGCGCCCAAACCTCCCCAAACAGGAACGGAGACCTGCCGAGGTTTGGGGAGGCGCCCAAACCTCCCCAAAGGTCGGCAGGTCTGCGCGGAGGAACGGAGACCTGCCGAGGTTTGGGGAGGTTTGGGGAGGCGCCCAAACCTCCCCAAACAGGAACGGAGACCTGCCGAGGTTTGGGGACGTTTGGGGAGGCGCCCAAACCTCCCCAAAGGTCGGCAGGTCTGCGCGGAGGAACGGAGACCTGCCGAGGTTTGGGGAGGTTTGGGGAGGCGCCCAAACCTCCCCAAACAGGAACGGAGACCTGCCGAGGTTTGGGGAGGTTTGGGGAGGCGCCCAAACCTCCCCAAACAGGAACGGAGACCTGCCGAGGTTTGGGGACGTTTGGGGAGGCGCCCAAACCTCCCCAAAGGTCGGCAGGTCTGCGCGGAGGAACGGAGACCTGCCGAGGTTTGGGGAGGTTTGGGGAGGCGCCCAAACCTCCCCAAACAGGAACGGAGACCTGCCGAGGTTTGGGGAGGCGCCCAAACCTCCCCAAAGGTCGGCAGGAGGAACGGAGACCTGCCGAGGTTTGGGGAGGCGCCCAAACCTCCCCAAAGGTCGGCAGGAGGAACGGAGACCTGGGGAGGTTTGGGGAGGCGCCCAAACCTCCCCAAAGGTCGGCAGGAGGAACGGAGACCTGCCGAGGTTTGGGGAGGCGCCCAAACCTCCCCAAAGGTCGGCAGGAGGAACGGAGACCTGCCGAGGTTTGGGGAGGCGCCCAAACCTCCCCAAAGGTCGGCAGGAGGAACGGAGACCTGCCGAGGTTTGGGGAGGCGCCCAAACCTCCCCAAAGGTCGGCAGGAGGAACGGAGACCTGCCGAGGTTTGGGGAGGTTTGGGGAGGCGCCCAAACCTCCCCAAAGGTCGGCAGGAGGAACGGAGACCTGCCGACGTTTGGGGAGGTTTGGGGAGGCGCCCAAACCTCCCCAAACGTCGGCAGGTCTGCGCGGAGGAACGGAGACCTGCCGAGGTTTGGGGAGGCGCCCAAACCTCCCCAAACGTCGGCAAGTCTCCGTTCCTCCGCGCCCTGCCTGCCTGCTTCTTTCCGCTGCGGAAAGAAGCAGGCAGGCAAGGCGCGGAGTTTGGGGAGGTGCGCGCGCACCTCCCCAAACCTCCCCAAACTTCGGCAGGTCTCGGACGGCGGTGGCTTGGGAGAGGTGCGGGCGATCCCGGAAGCACCAAAGCCTCGGCCGCGCACAAGTCCTCGGTAAGTTTTTTTTGTTGACTGGAGTATAAGCCGAAGTGGAATTTTTCAGCCCAAAAAGTGGGCTGAAAAATTCAGCTTATACTCAAGTATATACGGTATGTATCCAGATTATCAGCCTAAATGCTGGAGGTGTGGTTGTGATGATGCAACGTATTATCATATATGGTGGACTTGTAAAAAAGTTAAAGCTTTTTGGATTAAAATTTGGTGGAATATGCAGAAGATATTTAAGAAAAAGATAAAGTTTTCTCCACAATTATTTTTGCTGGGTATTACTATAGACTGTACTGCTATAGAAACTAAATTGATGTTGTATTTAATAACGACAGCAAGACTTTTGGTTGCGCAATACTGGAAGAAGGAGGATTTGCCTACTATAGAAGAATGGACTTTAAAAGTTTCGAACCTGGCAGAAATGGCAAAAATTTCAGCATATTTGAAAGACCATTCACAACAAAGATATATCTTGGAATGGAGAAGATGGATTGATTTTATTCAGAATAAATATGGGACCAAAAAGTTTCATTTAGCATTTGAATAAGTAGTAGATTTATAAGAGTTATTATTATTTAGTTATTTTTAAGGAGAGTTAAAGTTCGATAGGATTTAAAGTGTTATTATAGTTAGTTAGCATATTATAGTTTAAGATTGTTAGGGTTAATACTCTGTATTATGCTCTGGGAAGTCAGGGGGGTGGGGGAGGGGTGGGTCTTATGCTTATAATGTATTTGTAAAAATTTTTAATAACATTTCAAAAGAACTTTGTTGATTACCATGTGTGAATTCTCTGTCTAAGCAGGAAATAGATAGCCCCACATCTTAGTGTTACATTTTATACAATTCATTGGTGTTACACTTTATACAATTTATTGGTGTTACATTTTATACAATTTATAAAAGAATAACCTTTATTTATTTTCCTTTAATTCCACCCTTTTTCTCTTCTACCTGAATTATTCTTTTATATTTTTAGGAATTCATCAGCCAAAAGCCTTAATTCGACTTCCCAAGCCCTGGACGCTCTCAATAGAGAACTAAGCCAAGTACGAGAAGCAACCCTGGAGAACCGGGCAGCTATTGACTACCTCCTACTGAGACATAACCATGGCTATGAGTTCAAAGGCCTCTGCTGCTTTAATCTAAGCAAACATTCAAAACAGATAGAGAGCAATATAAAACACCTTCAGGAACTAACCAAAAATGTTGACCTATCAGGACTCTTCTCATGGCTCCCAGACCTCCACTGGTTAAAAACTCTTCTCCTGGGAGCCGTCATGGTGATCCTCATAGAAGCCCTGTTCTGCTGTCTCTGTCAATGCTTACCGCCATGCCTAGCCAGCCTCAGAAAGTTCTCCCACCCACCCACCCCAAATCTCCAAAAGAAAAGATCACCAAGTCTCATTGATGATGTGACAGAAAATACCAGCTTTATTTTCATTAGACTCCAAACAAGTTGGGCAAAATATATTGACAAATATTAAGCCCCAAATGGGGGATTGTAAGAAGTAATCAAAAATCAAACTCAACTCCCCCCCGGACCCCATAAAACCCAGCCATTAGAAAATATCCTAAGAAATATGAAAAGACAAGCCGCTAGTAAAAAGCCCGCCTGAGGCACATTTCACAGAGAGCAAGCAGATGGAAAAGGAATTTTAATGAGGTGCTAAACCGCAAGTGGATGCCGGCAATACAATGTAACCAGATGCCTGCTGCAAGCAAATACAGCCTATCTCTATTCATAAGGAAACAGAAACGGTCAGCTATAGCTCATTCATAACCAAACAAACCATACAAACAGAAGCAGAAAAATAATAGGATTTAGAATTTTACATACCCCACCCAACAGTAAGCACAGGACATAGCATTTCAGGACATAAGTTTTACCCACCACCATCAAAATAGCAAAGGACACAAAGCCTACCATATTACACAATCTCCTGAAACATCTCAATTACAAAGCCCAGCACCCACATAAAAATCCATCTACTCACCCAGTCAGTTGGTCAGCTGCCCCAGAACTGAATTGCTGCATGTACTTCATTTCTGCGATTAAAACCTCCTTGTCAGCAGTTGACTTTGACCCTTTGATTTGCAGCGGCATTTTTCTTCTCCCATGTGTTCTCCCAGCTGGAAAAATGAGCCCTGGATTTTTCTTCCTACAAAGCAAACACTCCATCAACTCTTCACTACAGTGCCTTCAAACAATCAGAGATGTGACTATTGATGAGGATGAAATAATGGTCTCATTTGATGACAAAGCTCTGTTCACATCCATAGATCCAGAATAAGCCAAAGACTCCATGACCATGTTGCTCCACAGCACACCTGACTTTACCAAATATGCAAAAATTGAAACACCCAGGATTATGGATCTCATAAATCTCTGCATAACCACATACTTCCAATTTGATGGACAAATTTACCAACAAATTAAAGGTATACCTATGGGATCACCTCTTTCAAGACTTATAGTAGATGTTGTCATGCAACATCTATAAGCCACAGCGCTTCCACAAATACAGCCCAAAATATGGATCAGATATGTAGACAACAGCCTCACCATAATAAAAAGGACCAATTAGAGAACACCCACAGAACCATCAATACCATTTTTAAAGGAATCCAGTTTACAAGAGAAGAAGAAAACAACAACTTTCTACCCTTCCTGGACATCTTGATCAGCAGAGACCACAATGGCAAACTAGAAACACAAGTCTACAGAAAAAGCACCCATACCAACCAGGTACTCCACTACCAAATCAACAACCCAACCTCCCACAAAAGAAGCTGTGTAAGGACTTTATTTAGATGAGCCCAAATGCACTACAGTAACCCAGAACAGTAGAAAAAGGAAATGGAGCATCTATACAACACATTCCAACAAAATGGATACCCATGCAACTTCATCAAAAGGTCCCTGACCTCTCAACCCAATACAGCACAACCAACACAAACCCTAAAAAGAATTACACTGCCATACATCAAGAATATCTCAGAAACCACAAATAGACTGCTAGAACCACATGGAATCAGCATAGCACACAAGCCAACTAAAGCCCTTCAAAACATCCTAAGCAAACCAAAAGACCCAGCAACCCCAGAAGAAAAAACAGGACTCATCTACAACCAGTGGTGGGATTCAAATATGTGAACAACCAGTTCTCTGTGTGGATGCCACTTCTGGAAGTCCATTCTGGGCCTGGGCAACAAAAAATTAGCTACCAGTTCTGCCGAAGTGGTGCGAACCGGCTGAATCCCACCACTGTCTACAACATACAGTGTAATGACTGCAACAACCACTATGTAGGACAAACAGGCAGAAGACTGGCAGAACGCATCCATGAACACCAACTAGCAGTCAGATGACATGATGAAAACTCTTTAATTTCACAATGTATAGACAGAATTACCCATACTTTCAATTGGGAAAATGTGACTTTATTGCTCCAAATGTTCCCCAAATGCTCACATGTTTCTGGCAAGTCCCAGAACAAGTAACAACACACACACACACACACACACACACACACACACACACACACACACCTTCAGCAGCCTCTGGCTGCAAGTAGGTTCAAACGTTTTTAGATTAGAACAGCAATTTACTCAAGGCCAAGTAAATAACAAAGAAAGGAACATACATCCAAATCCAACAAGTCTGTGCCATTGACCTGGGTGAAGTCTTCCAGTCCCTAACCTTTCCACGACATGAGGTACTGTCGTGGAAAGGTTAGGAATCCCAAATGCTGTCCACTTTGTACTCCACTTCTCCATGAGGGGCAGTGGAGCCGGCAGATGTGGACAGTCGTCCGCTACTTGTACTAGCAATGACCTGTGGAAAACCGGGTGAATCCACATGGTCTGCAGCAAGGATAAGCAAAATGCCACAGGATTGATCACCGCTTTGACCGGAAACGGCCCCAAGTAGCGGTGATCGAGTTTTTTCGATGGCCATGCTGTCGGCAGGTACTGTGTGGAGAGCCAAACCCAATCGCTCACAGCTAACAGAGGGACGTCTCAACAATGACGATCTGTGAATTCTTTGTAGTCCTTCTTGGCTTTCTCCAGTTGGTTTCGAACCACTTGGTGCACGGCTTTCAGCTCTTGGAGGAACATATCCATGGCTGAACTGGGGAGTCAGACGGAGCCAATGGGAAGAGCCATGGATGGAAGTCATAACTGGCAAAGAATGGTGACACACAGGTGGATGCATGCTAGGTGTTGTAGGTGAACTCCGCCACAGCCAGCACCTCCACCCAATTGTCCTGTTGGGTGTTGCTGAAACAGCGGAGGTACTGTTCCAAGATGGCATTCACCCTGTCTGTGCCGCTGTCAGTTTTGGGGTGATGGGTGGATGACAGACACACCTGTACCTGCAGTTCCGTGAGTAGGGTCTGCCAAAAGCATACTGTAAATTGCACCCCCTGGTCTGACACTACTCAGTCCAGTAACCCATGCAGCCGAAACACATGGGTGATTAACAACTGGGCTGTCGTCTGTGCTATAGGGAGACCCACACATGGAATAAAATGGACCTTCTTGGTGACCACGTCCACCACCACCACCAAGTTGGTTGAGGCACCCTTTGATGGGGGCAACTCAGTAATTAAGTCCAACAAGACCGCCCCCCCACGGTCTTTCTGGCGTGGGTAGCAGCTGCAAGAGACCAGGGGGTGCACCAGTAGCATAATTGGCCTGTCGACAGATCCCACACGATGCCACATATCCCAACACTTCATGCCAGAGTCGTGGCCACCAAAATGTCCTGGAGATGAGGTGCAGTGTTTGAAGACCCCAAAGTGGCCCGCCACTGGGTTGTCATGACACTGTCATAGAATGAGGCCACGAAGGGGTCCTCCAGGTCCTCTGTATATGCCCAAGGGATCTCCTGTCTCCCATTCCCATCCAGCTCCCGACGCCGAGCCGTCACGAACGGATCCTGCCGCTGCACCTCCCGAATCCTAACTCAGAGATCCACAGGCTCCTCAGTGGCCACGAACCGCTCCAATGGAATCACTGTTCGAGGTGGGATTTTGTCCTCTCTTCGGGTATACTCGGGCTTCCGGGACAGTGCATCAGCACGCTGATTCTGCCCACTAGGAACATAGGTTACCTGGAAATTGAATTGGGCAAAAACAGTGACCAACACACCTGGCGCTGGTTCAGCATCCAGGCCGTTTGTAAATGTTCTAGGTTGCGATGGTCCGTCTGAACCTCGACCTGGTGGCGAGCCCCCTCCAGATGGTGCCACCATGTCTCAAAGGCTACCTTAACTGCCAAAAGCTCCTTCTTTCATACAGTGTAATTTCGCTCCGGAGCTGACAGCTACTGGGAATATTAGGCACATGGGAACAAGATGCCTGCAGGGGCATAGTCCTGTAGGAGTACTCCCCTGATGGCCACATCCAATGCATCCATCTCCACCACGAATGGATGGAATGGATCAGGATGCTTAAGGATGAGCTCGGAGGCGAAGGCAGCCTTCATGGCATTGAAGTCTCCATGCTCCTTAGCACCCCAACAGAACTTTCCCCCTTTTTTGAGCAGATTGGAAAGGGGAGTAGTCAAGGCAGCGAAGTGGGGAACAAGTGTGCAATAATAATTCATGAACCCCAACAGTCGCTGCACATCCTTCAGCCGCCACTGAGGTTGCCACGCCTGCAATGACTTGACTTTCTCTGGGTCCATCTCCACACCAGCAGGCAAAATACAATGACCTAGAAAGTGAATCGTTGTTTGTGCGAACTGGCACTTTTCTCGCTTTGCAAATAAGTGGTTGTCCCACAAGCGTTGTAGCACCAGCCACACGTGTTTCCAGTGATCTTCTGGGGATGACAAGTAGATCAGGATGTCATCCAGGTAGACGACCACAAACTGATCCAACCAATCCCTGAAGACGTCATGCATAAAGTGCATGAACACACCAGGTGCGTTGGTCAAGCCAAATGGCATCACAGTATATTCAAAGTGGCCGCAACGCGTCCAGAAGGCTGTCTTCCACTTGTTGCCGGCCCGAACTCGAACCAGGTTGTAGGCCCCCTGCAGGTCCAGCTTTGTAAAGACTTTGGCCTGATGAAGCTGCTAGACCAGTTCAGGGATGAGAGGAAGCGGGTACTGGTTCCGTATTGTGATTGCATTCAATTTCCGATAATCACAGCACAGTCGCAGGTCCCCCAACTTCTTCTTGACGAAGAGCACTGGTGCAGCCAACGGGGAGGTAGAAGACTGGATAAACCCCTTCTGAAGATTCTTCTCTATGAAGTCCCGTAACAGGGAGTAAATCCAGCCCACTGGCAATTTGGCATCGGGCACCAAATCAATCAGGCAGTCATAAGACCGATGTGGGGGCAACCGATCTGCCTCCTTTTCCCCAAACACATTGGCATAGTCCACCAAATCCGCAGGTAGGTCCAGGTCCTCATGTGTAGCCACACCCCCTGCACAGGCATGCAGGTGATGGGTTGCACACTTCTTGCCGGGGAACCGTACTACCCCAGATGACCAGATGATATGCGGATCATGAGCCCATAACCACTCCAGCCCAAGCACCACCAGAAAGTGGGGCACTGCGGCAACATAAAACATGGCTTCTTCCACATGCAGCCCAATGCACATGTGAAGGGGTCTGGTAGCAGCAACCACAGGGCCTGAATGAAGGGGTCGACTGTCAATCGTCTCCACCAAGACCAGCGGTGACACCTGCTGCTGGCGAATGGACCACTGCATGGCAAATTTTTAAAGGGAAATTGCAGTACCTAGTACAATGGAAAGGATGCTCGTTGTCTGAAGCCACTTGGTGAAATCTAGTGATGTGAAAGCCAACTGACTCATCAAAACGTTTTATGAGAAACACCCCAACAAACCGAAAGATAGTCCCTAACATGGGCTTTTAATTACGCTACAGGGTCTATCCTTTTTGTAAGGGGGGCTGGATGTCAATGCTGCTAACATCGGATGTTCTTGCTTGACAACATAGGGAAGTGTAGCCTTCCTTTAACTCATATATTATTTTTAGAGCTAGAATTAGTGGACGCTGGGGGGAGTAGGGAGAATGTATCTCAAGACTGTTTGTAGTAAGAGAAGATAAGAGTTTGGTGGGTTGTTAAACAGAAGGGAAAGTTTGCATTTTAAACTAATTGGAAAATGTGATTTATGACGTTAAATTAAGGGAGGGAATTGTGTTTGATAAGATATGTTCAGGGAAGGAGAATTCAGATCTTGGCTTCTAATATGTACGTGCCAAAGCTATGCGAGTATAATAAAAGATTCTTTAAGGTAAAGAATGCCTTGGCTTCTGGTTCTAGAATTTCAGTGCTCCCAGACATGCGAGGGAATCGCTTCTCGTGTCGCCTGGATTTCTTCATCGGGGGGGGCCCTGTAAAGGGGTCAAAAGTCACCCTGGAGGGGCGATGAGCAGGGGAGAGGTCTCTCCAGTCGGCCCGTAGAAGGGCGGCGGCCCTTCCGTCGGCTTGGAGCTACTCTCCAAACTGAAGAAGAAAGGATCGGCCACTCCCATGGCCCATCATTTAGCCGTTTCCTGCCGAAGCCAAAAGCACAACAAAGCACTTGAAAGCACTTGAAAACTGGGTGAGAATTGCCTTCTTGTTTTCCTAATTGTCTACTTTCCCTGCCAAAAGCTTCTCGAATTTGCTTCCCCCTGCGAGGAGAGAGGGAAGGGATTTTTTTTCACCCCCACCCTCCCTAAGAGTGGCCTTTGTCTACATTGGGAGAGAAAAGAAAAAGCCTTCTACTAAAGTATACTGATTTATTGGATTTACTGCCTTTCTACTTTTGGCCCAAAGTTCCTATATTTACAGAAATGGACTATTCTACCTATTAGTCTAAAAAAGGGGACAAAAAAAGAAATAAATAAAAAGATACTGTCTGAAAAGGATTTGAAGTATTCTGGGGATATCTAGTGAATACTATTGGCAAACAAGCTTGGTTACATTTTGGACTGACCTTGGCATTAAGAGAAAAACCTGAAACAGCTGGAGATGAATTTGGCTTAGACTTGTGGAGGTGGACTCTTACTGATTTTTGTTTGAAACATAGCCTCCACCAAGGACTATTTATAATTATTACAAAATGGAGAAGGATCAGCCACAAACCGTGCTTGATTATAACCTCATACTTGAAACAATCTACAGAGTCACTGAGATGTCTATCTCCAGATTTAATAATTTACATGCCAACCTTAAGTCACAAATTGCAACCCAGACGGCAACTAAAGAATTTATACTTCAGAATATAACAAAATTGGAAGATATTACTATTGAGACAGAGGACTATAAGCAACAACTATCCAAAGAACTGACAACTCTAAAAGTACAAGGAACTATCACTATGGCAAATAACCTTAAGGACCAACAACAAACAATGGGAAAACTTAATACTCAACTTTTGACTCCATCAAAAGAGCCTATAACTTTAGAAGTATACTACGTACAAGATAGTGATGCTAACATATAGGACGTGGAAGATCAACAAAGACAGTTTTCTGAAAGCCTGGATAGCCAAGCACTAATTACAAAATAGGATAAGAATCTTTACTTAAAGCAGATGAACCCAGATGGAAGAGGAATCCAGACTGAACTGAAGATAAAGTTTTTAGAGCAAATACAGAGACTAGAACTAACAGGGCAACAACATAATGATTACAAATGGTTTGGTTTTTGTGGATCACTGATGGCTAGATGGCCTCCTTCAATTCAAATAATATGTATTGGAGCGAAGGGAGACCTATCTGGCAATTCAAAGAAAAAGAAACCCAGAGTTAGATTTAAAAAGAGAGTTCTTAGAGAACCATTAAAGGTTATCTTTTTAGTAATCAGTGATCTATCAGGATCTAAAATAGAAAATGTTTATGAGATAGAACTAGAATGTGTTTATGTATCTATTAGGCTTATTTTAGACATTATAATTTGTGCACTGAGATAATGGAAATTTGGTTAATAGATCCCACTTTTGATGTTAAAAGACATTTGATTATTCTATTTAAGAATTAAGAATTAGCTAAAATTTAAAACAAAATCTGGCTGTGTATAAATAGTTGTAGATTGATAAACATAGGCTGTGGTCCTTTCAGTAATGTGTGATGTATTAGGATGTGAAACAGACAATGTTTATTAGGTAGAACATAGCTACCCAGCCACTGTGTACATGTTAGCTGCTATAGTTATTGCTGTAATGAAATAAGGGAAATTTGGGTTGTGAATATTATTTGGGATGTTAAAGGCTAAATTTGAATAATATAATTAAAATTAAAATTAGGTAAACTTTAATAACAGGACATAGATATATTTCAATGAAACTGAATTGACAAATTTTTCAACTGACCATGCTATTTCCAGAAATTTATTAGTTTAAACTGGTTGTATGAAATGTTAGGGGAAATTGAGAAGGATGTTTTGATAATGTAACCTGAATTATGTACTGAAAACTCTGTTACTGAATCTCTGATTACCCAGTCATCATGATGCTTTCTAAATATGTAGATTTTAACTGAAAAACCAATAAAACTTGTTTAAAAAAAAGAGAATGCCTTGAAGTTCTTTGAAGTACTGCATTTGTCGGAACCATGACATTAAGCCAAGATCTAAACCTTTTCAAACTATTTAGGGGTCTTGAACCCCAGCCACTCTCTCAAGACTTGAGGGGAGCTGGCAGAGATTCAAGAGAAGATTTGATTTGATTTGATTTGATTTGATTTATTATATTTATATGCCGCCCTTCTCCCTAAGGACTCAGGGCGGCTCACAACAATAAAAACTAAAAAAGAACATGAAAATACAAAATTTAAAAAAGAATTAAATAGTAGATATGTTCAATACATAGTAATTTAACCCCATAAAACCAAATTTAAAACTATAGTCAGTCCAGGCCTGATTGTTGAAACATCCATGTCTTCAGGTCACGGCGAAAGGACCGAAGGTTGGGGGCCATCCGCAGCTCCGGAGGCAACTCATTCCAGAGGGTCGGCGCGCCCACAGAGAAGGTTCTCCCACTAGGGGTCGCCAGCCGGCATTGCGTAACTGATGGAACTCTGAGGAGGCCGACTCTGGGAGCGAACCAGGCAATGGGAGGTTGACAATGGCAGCAGGTGGTCTCGCAAATACCCTGGGCCTAAGCCATGTAGGGCTTTAAAGGTAATTACTAGCATCTTGAATCGCACCCGGAGGACAACCGGAAGCCAATGAAGCTCGCGCAGGAGTGGAGTAACATGGGAGTATCGAGGAACTCCCATAAGTACCCGCGCGGCCGCATTTTGCACCAGCTGAAGCCTCCGGGTGTACTTCAAGGGCAGCCCCATGTAGAGAGCGTTACAGTAATCCAGGCGAGAAGTGACAAGGGCATGGGTGACCGTGCATAGGGCATCTCGGTCCAAAAAGGGGCGCAACTGGCGCACCAGGCGAACCTGTGCAAAGGCCCCCCTGCTCACAGCAGTTAAATGTTCTTCCAAATTAAGCCGTGAATCCAGGAGGACACCCAAGTTGCGAGCCCTTTCTGAGGGGGGCAATACCTCCCCCCCATCAAAAGAAATGGAACATGTTGGACAATACCCACTTACCTTCTGACTTAGACCCTCCTGATTAATTATGGGACTGCCTTTTGCTGGACTTGCTTGGACAATCATGACTCGCATTTGCTATACCAGCACGGACTTGTTCGCCCTCAGGGGTGCCCCCCCTTCCTGGGTGCCTTTCTCTCCACTTCTCATCTTGATGAAGGGCCCAATTGTTGGGACCCTGAGAGATGGTTGGGCAGGGACAGGAGCCTCCGGTATAAACTTAATAAGAGGCCCCTGGTTAATTTTTTAGCTAAATTTTTTGTGGCGTTAGGGAGGGGGGGAGGGATTTCAGGTTTGGCTGGAAACTGGGGGGTGTCCATCAACTGTTGTTCAGGCCAGGTCCGGGATTGATCACGTCGGGTGGGAGCTAGGGCTGGTTGCCTCCGGGGCCCCAGAGCGGGGTGTGGGATTACCTATTCCCACGACGTTAGGGAATGGCAGCAGGTGTATGAACAGAGGGCCGTATCAACATCCGGGAGTGCGTCCCCGCTATCTTCAAGCGGTGATGTGCTCCGACCCTCTGGTTTCAGCCCGTGGTTCCGGGAGCGAGGATGAGCAGCCACCTGAGCTCAGGCTTGTGTATTTTAATGCCAGGTCGGTAGTTAATAAGGCTCCTCTCATCCGGGATTTGGTTGAGGGAGAGCATGCGGACCTGGCTTGCATTACGGAGACCTAGTTGGGCTCAGAGGGTGGTGTCCCTCTGGTCGATCTCTGCCCACCAGGTTTCCAGGTGCTGCACCGGCCTCGGGCTCAGGGTAGGGGCGGGGGAGTGGTGGTACTTGTGAGGGCGACCCTTTGTCCGCGGGAGGCCACCGTTGTCTAAATAGCCGGGTGTGAGTCCCTCCTCTTGAGATGTGGCCCTAGAGCTCAGTTGGGCTTGCTGCTGGTGTACCTTTCGCCTAGTTGCACAGCAGCAGCCCTGCCTGAGCTTCTCGACATCCTCTCAGGGCTGGTGATTGAGTTCCCTAAATTTATGATTTTGGGTGACTTTAATCTACCATCCCTGGGAGGATCATCTGAGTTAGCTCAGGAGTTCATGGCTTCCATGACGGCCATGGACCTGATGCAAGTAATTCAGGGCCCGACTCATGTGGGGGGCCACACGCTCGATTTGGTTTTTCTATCTGGACGGTGGTTAGATGATCTGGGTGGGGGTTCTCCAATTGTTATGCCCCTGTCATGGACCGATCATCATCTCCTGCGGCTGGTCTTCCGTTTTGCCACTCCCCGTTGTGGGGTTGTTGAACCAACGAGATGGTTCCGTCCCAGGTGCTTAATGGACCCTGAGAGGTTCCAGGCAGCGCTGGGGTCCCCACCTGCCTCCTTTGCTCACAGCTCGGCCGATGCCCTTGTGGAAGCCTGGGAACAGGCGGCCACGGAGGCACTCAACTGAGTTGTACTCATGCGGCCCCTGACCCGGTGCAGATCCCAGTGGGGTCCATGGTTTTCCGCGGAGCTCCGGGAGATGAAGCGTTGGAGACGGGGCCTAGAGAGCTGTTGGAGATCCAGCCGGTCTGAATCTGACCGATCGCGACTAAGGTCCTTTACAAGGTCTTATCTCGCAGCGATGAGGATGGCAAGGTCTAAATACTTTGCTACCCTCATCGCGTCCGCAGATAATCGCCCGGCCGCCCTGTTTAGAGTAACTCGCTCCCTCCTCAATCAGGAGGTGAGGGAGGAGACCTTGCAGGGTCGTGCCGAGGAGTTTAGCCAACATCTGTCGGACAAAATCGCTCAGATCCGGTCCGGTTTGGACTCCGACTGGGCAGAGTCTGACGATGAGGACATGGGCGGTCTTGTTGATATTATCTGGGAGGAGTTCGATCCTGTGAACCTGGACGATGTGGACAGGATCATGGGGAAGCTGAGCTCCACCACGTGTTTATTGGACCCGTGCCCCTCCTGGCTGGTTTATGCGGCTCGGGATGGGACACAAGGCTGGATCCAGGCAGTGATAACTGCTTCCTTGAGTGAGGGCAGTTTTCCTGCCGCCTTGAAGGAGGCGGTGGTGAGACCTCTCCTCAAGAAGCCTGCCTTGGATACAGCTGTATTAAACAACTTTCGTCCGGTCTCCAACCTTCGCTTTCTTGCGAAGGTTGTTGAGAGCGTGGTGGCGCATCAGCTCCCATTGTTTCTGGAGGAAGCTGATTATCTGGACCCGTACCAATCGGGTTTCAGGCCCGGGCACAGCACGGAGACGGCATTGGTCGCTCTGGTGAATGATCTCTGGTGGGCTCGGGACAGGGTTGCTCCTCTGTCCTAGTCCTATTAGACCTCTCAGCGGCTTTTGATACCATCGACCATGGTATCTTGCTGCGGCGTCTCAGGGGGTTGAGAGTGGAAGGCACTGTTCTTCAGTGGTTCTCCTCCTACCTTCTGGGACGTTCGCAGTCGGTGTTGGCAGGAGGGCAGAGGTCGACCTCGAGGCCTCTCGTTTGTGGAGTTCCTCAGGGGTCGGTCCTCTCGCCTCTCTTGTTCAACATCTATATGAAGCCGCTGGGTGAGATCATTCGTGGTTTTGGGGTTGGGTATCATCAATATGCTGATGATACCCAGCTTTTCATCTCTACCCCAAACCACCCCAGTGATGCCCTCGATGTGATGTCCCGTTGCCTGGAGGCGGTTCGGGTCTGGATGGGGAGGAACAGGCTTCGGCTCAACCCTGACAAGACTGAGTGGCTGTGGGTGCCGGCACCTCAGGAAATTCAGATTATTCCATCTCTAACCATGGGGGGGGTGAGATATTACCCCCCATACATAGGGCTCGCAACTTGGGTGTCCTCCTAGACTCACAGCTCTCTTTGGAAGATCATATAGGAGCTGTGACTAGGGGGGCCTTCGCCCAGGTTCGCCTGGTGCGCCAGTTGCGGCCCTATCTGGACCGAGATGCCTTGCGCACAGTCACTCATGCGCTCGTGACCTCCCGTTTGGACTACTGCAATGCCCTCTACATGGGGCTGCCCTTGAGGACTACTCGGAGGCTTCAGATGGTGCAGAATGCAGCCGCGCGAGTGGTGGTGGGGGTTTCCCGATACTCCCATGTTACACCTCTACTCCGCGAGCTGCATTGGCTTCCGGTTGCCCTCCAGGTAAGATTCAAGGTGCTGGTAATGACCTATAAAGCCCTAAATGGCATGGGTCCGGATTACCTACGGGAGCACCTGCTGCCGGCATCGGGTTCCCTTCGTCCAGTGCGCTCCCACAGAGAGGGCCTCCTTAGGGTGCCGTCGGTCAAAGAGTGTCGACTGGCGGCCCCCAGGGGGAGGGCGTTCTCTGTGGGCGCGCCAGACCTTTGCAACCGTTTACCAGTGGAGCTCCGGACGGCTCCCGACCTTCGCTCCTTCCAACGTGACCTAAAAACATACTTATTTGAACAAGCCGGCCTGGTCTGATGGGTTTGGGTTTTTTTAATATTAACTGTATTAATTTTATTGGAATTGGGCTGTATTATTTAATTCTTTTTTAACTTTTGTACATTGTATTTTTACTGTATTTGCCCTGTACACCACCCTGAGTCCTTCAGGAGAAGGGTGGTATAGAAATTAAATTATTATTATTATTATTAATACGAGATGCCGGTATCCACAGCCACTCGGTCTTGGAGGGGTTGAGCCTGAGCCTGTTCCTTCCCATCCAGACCCGTACCGCCTCCAGGCACCGGGACATCACGTCAAGGGCATCACTGGGTTGGTTTGGGGTGGAGATGAACAACTGGGTATCATCCGCATATTGGTGATACCTCACCCCAAAACCACGAATGATCTCACCCAGCGGCTTCATATAGATGTTAAACAGGAGGGGGGAGAGAACCAACCCCTGAGGCACCCCACAAGAAAGGAGCCTCGGGGTGGATCTCTGCCCCGCTGCCAGTACAAACTGCGAATGGCCCGAGAGGTAGGAGAACCACTGTAAACCAGTGCCTCCCACTCCCAACCCCTCGAGCTGTCGCAGCAAGATACCATGGTCGATGGTATCAAAAGCCGCTGAGAGGTCAAGTAGGACCAGGACAGAGGAACAGCCCCTGTCCTGGGCCCGCCAGGGATCATCTACCAGTGCGACCAATGCCGTTTCTTTGCTATAACCGGGTCTGAAACTGGACTGGTACGGGTCCAGATAGTCCACTTCATCCAGGAATGGTGGAAGCTGATGTGCCACAACACTCTCAACAACCTTTGCTACAAAGCGAAGGTTGGAGATAGGACTATAGTTATTTAACAAGGCCGGATCCAAGGCAGGCTTCTTGAGGAGGGGCCTCACCACCACCTCTTTCAAGGCGGAGGGGAGGACACCCTCTGTCAATGAAGCATTGACAACTGCCTGTAGCCAGCCCCCTGTCACCTCCCCGGCAGCCGAAACTAGCCAGAAGGGACATGGGTCCAGTAAACAAGTGGTAGCACTCAGTCTGTGCATAATCCTGTCCACATCATCCAAAGATACAGGGTCAAACTCACCCCAGATGGTATAACCAAGACCTGCCCCTTCCACTCCGCCAGATTCCACCCAGTCGGAGTCCAAACCAGACCGGATCTGAGTGATTTTGTCCTGCAGATACTGTACAAATTCCTCAGCCCTACCCTGCAAGGGGTCATCCCTCGGTCGGGTCACTCTAAACAGGGCGGCTGGGCGGTTATCTGCGGACGCGATGAGAGCGGAAAAGTAATCACACTTTATATATACATATATATATATATATAGGGACGCGGTGGCTCAGTGGGTTAGGACACTGAGCTTGTCGATCAGAAGGTCGGCAGTTTGGTGGGTCGAATCCCGAGTGCCGCGTAACAGAGTGAGCGCCTGTTACTCGTCCCAGCTTCTGCCAACCTAGCAGTTCGAAAGCACGTAAAAATGCAAGTAGAAAAATAGGAACCACTACGGTGGGAAGGTAACAGCGTTCCGTGCGCCTTTGGCGTCTAGTCATGCCGGCCACATGACCACGGAGACGTCCTCGGACAAACGCTGGCTCTTTGGCTTTGAAACAGAGATGAGCACCGGCCCCTAGAGTCGGAAACGACTAGCACGCATGTGCGGGGGAACTTTTACCTTTACCATATATATATATATAAAATTTTTATACCGCCCTTCTCCCGAATGACTCAGGGCGGTGTACAGGGCAATAAATATTAAAAAACGAAGTACAAAAGTTAAAAAACAATTAAATATTATGCCCGATATATACAGTAATTAAAAAACCAGATTAAAACCCCAACCCCTAACCCATCAAACCAGGCCGGATTGCCCAAATAAATAAGTTTTTAGATCCCGCCGGAAGGAGCGAAGGTCGGGGGCCATCCGGAGCTCGACCGGCAAGCGGTTCCACAGGTCTGGCGCGCCCACAGAGAACGCCCTCCCCCTAGGGGCCACCAATCGACATTCTTTGATCGGAGGCACCCTGAGGAGGCCCTCTCTGTGGGAGCGCACTGGACGGAGGGAAGTTGATGCCGGCCGCAAGTATTGCCATAGGTAATCCGGACCCATGCCATGTAGGGCTTTGTAAGTCATTACCAACACCTTGAATCTCACCCGGAGGGCAACCGGCAGCCAATGCAGCTCGCGGAGCAAAGGTGTAACATGGGAGTATCGGGAGACTCCCAACACAACTCGTGCAGCTGCATTCTGCACCAGTTGGAGCCTCCGAGAGGTCTTCAAGGGCAGCCCCATGTAGAGAGCATTACAGTAGTCCAGACGAGAGGTCACGAGCGCATGAGTGACTGTACGCAAGGCATCCTGGTCCAGATAGGGCCGCAACTGGCACACCAGACGAACCTGGGCAAAGGCCCCCCTAGTCACAGCTCTAATATGATCTTCTAAAGAGAGCTGTGAGTCTAGGAGGACCCCCAAGTTGTGCGCCCTATCTACAGGGGGTAATAACTCACCCCCCATGGCAAGAGATGGAGTAATCTGAATTTCCCGGGATGCCGGCACGAACAGCCACTCAGTCTTGTCAGGGTTGAGCCGAAGCCTGTTCCTCCCCATCCAGACCCGGACCGCCTCCAGGCAACGGGACATCACATCGAGTGCATCACTGGGGTGGTTTGGGGTCGAAATAAAAAGCTGGGTATCATCAGCATACAGATGATACCCAACTCCATAACCACGAATGATCTCACCCAGCGGCTTCATATAGATGTTGAACAGGAGAGGCGAGAGGACCGACCCCTGAGGGACTCCACAAGCGAGAGGCCTCGAGGTCGACCTCTGCCCCCCTGCCAACACCGACTGCGAACGTCCCAGAAGGTAGGAGGAGAACCACTGGAAAACTGTGCCTCCCACTCCCAACCCCCTGAGACGTCGCAGCAAGAAACCATGGTCGATGGTATCAAAAGTCGCTCAGAGGTCTAAAAGGACTAGGACAGAGGAACAACCCCTGTCCCGAGCCCGCCAGAGATCATTCACCAGCACGACCAATGCCGTCTCCGTGCTGTATCCGGGCCTGAAGCCCAATTGGTATGGGTCTAGATAATCAGCTTCATCCAAGAACAAAGGGAGCTGATGCGCCACCACGCTCTCAACAACCTTCGCAAGGAAGCGAAGGTTGGAGACCGGACAAAAGTTGTTTAATATTGCTGGGTCCAAGGCAGGCTTCTTGAGGAGGGGTCTCACCACCGCCTCCTTCAAGGCGGCGGGAAAACTACCCTCACTCAAAGAAGCAGTTATCACTGCCTGGAGCCAGCCTCGTGTCCCATCCCGGGCCGCATAAATCAGCCAGGAGGGACACAGGTCCAACAAACACGTGGTGGAGCTCAGCTTCCCCATGATCCTGTCCACATCGTCCAGGTTCACAGGATCGAACTCCTCCCAGATAATATCAACAAGACCGCCCATGTCCTCATCGTCAGACTCTGCCCAGTCGGAGTCCAAACCGGTCCGGATCTGAGCGATTTTGTCTGACAGATATCGGCTAAACTCCTCGGCACGACCCTGCAAGGGCTCCTCTCTCACCTCTTAATTAAGGAGGGAGCGAGTTACTCTAAACAGGGCGGCCGGGCGATTATCTGCGGACGCGATGAGGGTGGCAAAGTGGTTAGACCTTGCCACCCTCATCGCCGCGAGATACGTTCTCGTGAACGACCTTAGTCGTAACCAGTCGGATTCGGATCGGCTGGACCTCCAACAGCTCTCTAGGCCCCGTCTCCAACGCTTCATCTCCCGGAGCTCCATGGAGAACCATGGAGCCCATTGGGATCTGCGCCGGGTCAAGGGCCGCATGAGTACAACTCGGTCGAGTGCCTCTGTGGCCGCCCTTTCCCAGGCTTCCACTAGGGCATCGGCCGAGCTGTGGGCAAAGGAGGCAGGTGGGGGCCCAAGCGCCGCCTGGAACCACTCAGGGTCCATCAAGCGCCTAGGGCAGAACCATCTCATTGGCTCAACAACCCCACGACGGGGAGTGGCAAAACGGAAGACCAGCCGCAGGAGATGATGATCGGTCCATGACAGGGGTGTAATAATTGGAGAACCCCCACCCAGATCATCTAACCACCGTCCGGATAGAAAAACCAAATCGTGCATTTGACCCCCACCATGAGTTGGGCCCTGAATAACCTGCATCAGGTCCATGGCCGTCATGGAAGCCATGAACTCCCGAGCTAACTCAGATGATCCCCCCAGGGATGGTAGATTGAAGTCACCCAAAACCATAAGTTTGGGGAACTCAACCACCAACCCTGAGAGGATATCAAGAAGCTCAGGCAAGGCTGCTGCTACGCAACTAGGCGAAAAGTACACCAGCAGCAAGCCCAACTGAGCTCTAGGGCCACATCTCAGGAGGAGGGACTCACACCCGACTATCTGGACTATGGTGGCCTCCCACGGACATAAGGTCTCCCTCGCAACTACTGCCACTCCACCGCCCCTACCCTGGGCCCGAGGCTGGTGCAGCACCTGGAAGCCTGATGGGCAAAGATCAGCCAGGGGGACACCGCCCTCTGGGCCCAACCAGGTCTCCGTAATGCAAGCCAGGTCCGCATGCTCCTCCTCAATCAACTCACGAATGAGAGGAGCCTTATTCATTACGGACGTGGCATTGAAATACATGAGCCTGAGCTCAGGTGGCTGCTCATCCTCACTCCCGGTACCACGGGCCGAAATCAGAGGGTCGGAGCGCATCACTGCTTGGAGATAGCAGGGATGAACTCCCAGATATTGATATGGCCCTCTGTTCATACACCTGCGGCCATTCCTATATTAGGTCTTATCTCGCTGCGATAAGGGTGGCGAGGTCTAATCACTTCGCTACCCTTATCGCGTCCGTAGATAATCGCCCGGCCGCCCTGTTTAGGGTGACTCGCTCCCTCCTTAATCAAGAGGTGAGGGAGGAACCCTTGCAGGGTCGTGCCGAGGAGTTTAACCAACATCTGTCGGACAAAATCGCTCGGATTCGGACCGGTTTGGACTCCGACTGGGCAGAGTCTGACGATGAGGACATGGGCGGTCTTGTTGATATTATCTGGGAGGAGTTCGATCCTCTGAACCTGGACGATGTGGACAGGATCATGGGGAAGCTGAGCTCCACCACATGTTTATTGGACCCGTGCCCTTCCTGGCTGGTTTATGCAGCCCGGGAGAGGACACGCAGCTGGTTCCAGGCAGTTATATCAGCTTCTTTGAGTGAGGGTAGCTTCTCTGCCGTCTTGAAAGAGGCGGTGGTGAGGCCTCTCCTCAAGAAGCCTGCCCTGGACCCAGCTGTATTGAACAACTTTCATCCGGTCTCCAACCTTCGCTTCTTTTCTTAACTTCTTTGGATGATCCTAGAGAGCAAAGGGTAACGCGTGCTGCTTTAAAACGAGCAAAGAAAATAAAAGAACAAGACCAGCAAAAGTTTTTGGAACTTTCACAACGTACTTACAGCCAAGCAGTGGGAGGAGCACGGCCTAAAGAAGATAGTCCTGTCAAAGCAGTGCTCCAAGAGCTTTGGGAGGATATGCATGGCAACTAAATTTTTAACTTGGAACGTTAATGGACTAAACTCACCACAGAAGAGGAAGAAAGTTTTTCAATATTTAAAACAATTCAAGATAGATGTTATATGTTTGCAAGAAACGCATATTAGAGTTTTGGATCAAAAGTATTTATCGAATTCAAGGTTGGGTACGCAATTTGTCGCTTCTGCAATGAATAAGAAAAATGGAGTGGTTGTTTATGTTAAAAGTGCCTTAACAGCAGACTTAATTGAAGCAGATAAGCTTGGAAAATACGTTATGATAGAGCTGCTGTTAGAAGGTAAAAAGACGCTTTTAGTTGGACTATATGCACCTAATCAACAACAAGCTGACTTTTTTAGTTTGCTTCACACAAAGCTTACCCAGTTGGATTATAAATCTTTTATTTTTATGGGGGATTGGAATGGTGTTTTGGATGTACAGATGGACAAGGCTGGAGCTTTTAAGCGCATTCCAAGTCATGCTAGACTGCCTAAATCTTTTTTTGAAATGAAGGATGACTTGGAATTGCGAGATATTTGGCGTGAGAGACACTTGCAGGAAAAGGATTACACTTTTTATTCTGATAGACATCAATCTTTTTCGAGGATTGATTTTATTTTGTTGACTAATGATTTTTTTTGAGGACTAAAAAGGTGAAGATTTGCGCAAGAACTATCTCTGATCATAGTCCAGTTTGGTTAGAGATTGATAAGGAGAAAAGGGATAGGCGCTCGTGGCGCGTCAATGAGAATTTGTTTAGAAATCAGAGAAATGTGGAGGAAT
Organism: Vipera berus; assembly: GCF_964194415.1. Classification (NCBI taxonomy): domain Eukaryota; kingdom Metazoa; phylum Chordata; class Lepidosauria; order Squamata; family Viperidae; genus Vipera; species Vipera berus. The sequence continues at coordinate 28,205,723 of NC_138210.1, read as the reverse complement.
GCAAACAGCGGATGAAGGATTTTTTTGAAATTAATATGAACAAGGGTACCTCTATGGATATGGTCTGGTGATATTGAGCAAGACTTAATTCTCTTTCCATTTTATCTCTTAAATCTTCATTCTCCCGTACTTTTGCTTCTAATATGGCATTCTTTTGAATCAAATCATCCACTTTTTCATCCAAATCTTCCACACATTCCGCCACTTTATGCACTTTGGACAAAATGTCTACCTTCATCACGCTGCACTTCTGTTCCATCCTCTCTTCTATTCTCTCCTCCAGTTTCTCCAATTTCTCCTCCATCTGTGCAAATTTATCACCCATTGATTGGTTAATTGATTCCAAAAGTACCTGGGCATGTTTATCCAGAGCATCTCGTAAATCCTTCGGTGTCAATACATCAGGAGGATGCAACGCCTGTAACGATGATTGTTGCACCGGAGAAGATCCACCACTCCGAAGAGTTTTAGGGGGAGGTTTAGTCGCCATCTTTAACTTTCAATTGTGACGCACTTTCACTTAAAGTTTAAAAAGTCCATCAAGCTCGAGAGTAAAATAAAATAATCCTCTTCACCTTTTCCTCTTGTACCGCTCTGCCTGCTCCTTTTAATCCATAGTCCTTTCTTCAGGCAGGGGTGGTCGCAGACGCCTGGCTCTGCTCCAAGAAATCCGGAGCAGAGACGCTGGCCAGCTGGGAGCAACCCAGGCTTCGGGGGAGTTCAATCCTTCAGCCGCCCAAGCTCCAAGCTCAGGCGGCCCCGGAGAACTCAACCCCTACCTGGGGCCTCACCCCCTCCTCTTCTCCCGAGGAGGGGGCTTCAAATTCGCCCGAACAGCTGATCGGCGCTGTTTCGGGCGAAAAAACACTCAGCTGAGCCGCGGGCAGCCCGGGAAGGCTGTCTCCGTCGCCGCGGAGCCACCGGAAGTCTCTGGGATGCGAGAAACGGCAATTCTTATAAAAACCCCTACCACCATCCCATCCTCAATCCTATCCCAAATCTGCTGGGATCTACTTCGCCGCGCTTTGGGATACACGTGATCTGCTAACTTAAAAGAGCCCAGCTACAAGATGAAGCATGTTGGCTTAACTCGGGACAGGAGGTGGGGGGGGGGTTAAGTACCGCGAGAATCAGACCGTTGCCTGAACCGTGCGGTTCCTTCCATCTGTTCAGACGGCGAAGTTGGAGAAGGGGAGTGGGGGGGGAAACATTACGTCAGTTCCAATTTACACAGAGGGAAATTCGCCAATCCCGCAATTACAATATCTTCCCACCACTCCGCTTCTGCTAATGGTTTCATATATTTTAAACATGGCATTTAAGGGAGGGGGTGGGTGTTCGGCTCCCGCGACCTCTCATTTTTTTAGTCTCACGGTTTGAGTCACTGAACAAACATGTGCGTAACGCATTTACTGTATTTTCCTCTGGAGTCACCCCCGGGACCTCGAAACTGCCGCCTGACCTCCGCCCGAACACCAGCAGGTCTCGACACGGGTGTTCGGGCGGAGCTGCGCGCGCACCTCTCCAAACCTTTGGAGAGGTGCGCGCGCAGCTCCGCCCAAACACCCGTGTCGAGACCTGCTGGTGTTCGGGCGGAGGTGCGGTTTGGAGACCTGCTGGTGCCGGGCGCTGGGTTGCGGCACCGCCTTCAGCCCGGGTGTCGCCGGAGCCACCCCCGGGACCTCCAAACTGCCGCCCGACCTCCGCCCGATCACCAGCAGGTCTCCAAACCGCTGTTCGGGCGGAGCTGCACGCGCACCTCTCCAAACCTTTGGAGAGGTGCGCGCGCAGCTTCGCCCGAACATCCGTGTCGAGACCTGCTGGTGTTCGGGCGGAGGTCGGGCGGCAGTTTGGAGGTCCCGGGGGTGGCCCCGGTGACGCCCGGGCTGAAGGCGGCGGCGCAACCCAGCGCCCGTCACCACGGAGACCCGTCGCCGCTGGCGTGCAGGTGCGTCCACATTAAAATAAGTGGGAGCCGTGCGCATGTATGCACGTGCACGCATGCGCAAAAAACACATTTTGCGCATGCGCAAAACATTTTGTTTTATGCGCATGCGCGTGCATGGATGCACGCGCGGGGCTCCCCCTTTTTTTATGTGTGATGGAACCGGTTCCCAGTGGCTCTTTTGCTTTTTCAGGTTGCCGACCCCTGGTATAGATGATAGTACATACGAGCCACCCTCTCACAGAGGCTCGTCCAAGACCTTCTAAGTCCAGTGGGTCCATGGGGGGAAAGAGAAAAAAGAGCAGCAGTTATCAGGCATAGCAACCTGAAGGTGACAATGTTCAAGTTGGAGAGCACGGTTCTTCTCAAAGCGGGGAGAACAAGAGAGGCTGAACAGCAGATGTTTGGACCTCAGAGCAGGCAGCTGAAGTCCAGATGGCCAGAACATAGAAGGCACGAGCTAACCCGTGTCGTCCGGCCAGCCACACACAGCGCCAACAGTCGGACAGTCCAACGCCAGCCATAGGTCTCCCCGGCCGAAAACAGGCAAAGAACAGCCTCAGATAACCTCCAACAACAGACCGCGAAGAAACCATAAACCGGCATGACGCTCCCATTCAGCTCACTGCCTGTCGCTCCACCGCAACGCCGGGTCATCCTCCATTTCATAAGCATACGGCAATTCCGGAGGCCACTCTAGGCCTCGGCTCTATCGGCTCCGAACAGCAGGAAGTTCAACAACAGCCCCCACCCAGGGAGCTGTCTTTGGGAGACCCCTGGCAACCCAGGAGTTTGCAACTGCAGATATTACAACCACAGCAGGCCACAGCCCCTGAATGTGGCCACAGCCCCTGAATGTGCAACACCAGGGCATGCAGCAGCCAGTGTTTGATCCAAGAGAAGCTGGTTTTCTTTCTCAACCAAGTGCGCTCTCATTTGAACCACTGTGCCTACCTCTACCCAGACCCAGCTGCTATGGTCGACCTGATTGCGTCCAGCCTAGAGGGAGAGACATTTGAATGGCTGAATAATTTATACAATGAGCAAGCCCCTGAATTGGAGGACCCCCACCTTTTCCTCCTAGGACTGAGAGAAAGATTTGAGGACCCGTCCATTGCCCTCAAAGCAGAAGAACAAATCCATAAGATAAAGCAAGCTGGCCGGACTGTCCTGGAGTATGTACGAGAGTTTCACAAGATAGCTGGTCAGCTAGAGAGGTGGACTGAGCAGTCCATAGTCCAGTGATGGCGAACCTTTTTGAAACCGAGTGCCCAAACTGCAACCCGACACCCACTTATGCATCGCCGAGTGCCGGGGACGTGGCCATCAAGTGGGTATGCCCACTAAAGTGGGCGTGGCCACCAAGTGGGCATGGCTACAGTAGTCATGGTAGCATGGGTGGGCATGGCCTGGGTGGGCGTGGCCACCTTGATGTCGCTCCTGGGGAGGGATGCCTGTGAGGGCTAGGCAGGCAGGATTGGGGGAGATCCAGGGGTTCTCTGGTGAGTGGGGCAGTGAGTAGGAGGCTCATCCTGTAGGGTGAGGTGAGGCAAGGGAGGGGGCAGGGCAGGGGTGCCATTGCCATGGGGCAAGGTGAAGCAGGGGCTGGGGTTGCACACAAAGGGGGGGCTCCGGTGAGAAGGAGGTGGAAGAGGGTTTAAGCAAGCTTAGTAACCAGAGTGGGGATTCTTTGTGGGTAACCTCAAAGCACAACAGAAGAGACCAAAACCTGCTGCAACTACCCAGCAGATGGGAGGGGAATGCAAACAAACAGCCCCCCCACCGTGAAAGCCTCAGAGAGGGGGAAGAGCGCTGGCAGGCGGCCACCTTGCTAAGCTGATGGCTTTGAGGAGAAGGGCAGCTACACCCCCTCCCAAACGCTGCCCTCTCACAAAAGCAGGATGAAAATTCCAAAAAGTGACAAGGAAAAAAAGTTAAAACAGAAGAGTGTCTCATGATGGTTTTCTTCCCCACTTCCTTCTAGCTGCAGGTTAAATATGTAAAGACCCCAAAAGAAAAAAGTCCTTGCTTTGAGGCCGTTCTGGGAAACACTTCCTAAGCTGATCGATGTGGCGCCGAACAACTTGCCCGCCCTCCAGCCCCACTTTGTAAGAGAGGGGGCCTGACATTTTAGTAATTTTTCCAGGCACCCACAAATTTCCATTCCAATAGTTCCTGGCCCACACCTCATCACCCACTTGCAGCCCCCTCGGTGGTTTGGGGCGCAAAGCTTCTGCTGCCACCCTATCTGGATGCAACCTGTCCAGTTTCGTGATCAGTCGCCTCCCCCAGCGCAGCTCTGCTGGGCTTTTCCCTGTAGCTGTGCAGGGCATGGAATGCTGGCAAAGTAAAAAATCTGCCAATCTGTGATGCCAGTCCCCAGTCACTATATGCTTCAGTGACTCTTTTGTGGTCCGGACCATGCATTCGGCTTGACCATTAGAAGAAGGGTGAAACGGGGCCGACGTGTGCCTGATGAGGTTTGCTCTCAGGAATGCCTGAAATTCTGCCACTGTAAATTGGGCTCCATTGTCAGATACTATGACATCTGGCAGCCCATGTGTGGCAAAGAGTTTCCTAAGCACCTGGATGGTCCTAGCAGCAGTCATGTTAGCAACTGGTATTACTTCAGGCCATTTAGAGTGGCTGTAGACCACTATAAGGAAGAGCTGTCCCTGAAAGGGCCCAGCGAAGTCTATGTGAATTCTAGACCAGGGAGTGTGAGTCTCCTCCCACCTGTGAACTGGAGTGTGTGGCATTTCAGGCCTAGATTGTTGGCATGTGTAACATCCATGCACCTGGGCTTCAATGGCCTTGTCTAAACCTGGCCACCATAAGCAGCTTCTAGCTAAAACTTTCATACGGACAATACCTGGATGACCTTTATGCAGTGATTGTAAGACCCTGTCTCTTAGTGAGGTGGGGACTATGACCCTGTTCCCTCATAGGATACAACCCTTGTGAACTGATAGCTTGTGTCTTCTAGTAAAATAACTCTGAAATTCAGGGCCTGGGATCTTATCTAGCCACCCTGTGTGCACCCAAGAAAGCACTCTTCTTAGTGTCTTATCAGCTGTTGTTTCTGCAGCTATGTCCCCAACATGAAGGGGAAACTCTGGCAAGTCCTGAATGGACAATATGCGGGCCGCTGGGGCCAGATCTGGTTCAATTTGTGGCAGTGGAAGCCTACTCAGGCCGTCTGGATGGCCCATTTCTTTGCTGGGTTTGTGAATCAGCTTAAACGTGTATGCTGATAAAAAAATAGACCATCTCAGCATTCTAGGGGATAATATATGGGGTGTCTGTTTGTCTGTGGTGAATAACCCCAGTAGTGGTTTGTGGTCTGTGAAGACTGTGAAGTCCCTGCCATACAAGTAGTCATGGAAATTTTTAACTCCAGCTACCATGGCCAATGCCTTTTTGTCAATTTGAGCGTAGTTACACTCAGCAGAGGACAGTGTCCTCGAATAAAATGCAATGGGAACTTGGGTTCCATCTTTCTCTAAGTGACTCAAAACTGCACCCACCCCGAATGGGGATGCATCACATGCTAAGCAGACTGGTTTAGACTCCCTGAAATGAGTGATAGTGGAACTGACCGACAGAAGTGCCTTCAGGGCCTGAAAACTTTTTTCTTGAATGCTGGTCCACATCCAAGAAGCTTTTTTATCGAAGAGCCTGTGAAGCGGCTCTGCCACTGCGGCCTTGTTAGGAAGGAATGCGTGGTAGAAGTTGAGGAGGCCTAAGAATGCTTGCAGTTCTCCTTTTGTTTTAGGGCTAGGTGCCATCTGAATGACCTTCACTTTGGACTCAGCTGGGTGGATGCCATTAGCATCAATGCGAAACCCCAAAAATTCAGTTGAGGGAACCCCAATACTGCATTTGCTCTTTTTTAGTTTGAGGCCTGCTTCACGCAGCCTCTGCAGCACGGCTCTGAGCCTCCTTGCTAGCACTTCTGTGGATTCTCCGGCAATAAGCACGTCATCAAAATAGGGGCAAACCCCTGGAATGCCTTTGAGTGTGCGTTCCATGATTCCCTGAAAAATGCCCGGGGCTACACTGACCCCAAATTGCAAGCGCTTTACTCTGAAAGCCCCCCTGTGGGTCACAATTGTCTGTGCTGCGGCTGTGGCCTCATCAACAGATAGTTGCTGATAGGCCTGCACCAAATCTAAGTTCGCAAAAGTGGTGCCACCCTTCAAAGATGCCAGGATGTGGCTCACCATGTGAGCCGGGTTAATTGTGCATTTGTAGTCTGCACAAATTCTGACTTCCCCGTTGGCTTTAAGTGGTGTCACAATAGGAGTTTCCCACTCCCCACCATCTACTGGTTGCAAAACGCCCTGTTCCACAAGCTTGTCTATTTCCGTGTCTATTTTGTGCTTGAGGGCAAAGGGGACCCTGTGAGGCTTAATCCTGATGGGAACCACATTTGGGTCTAGTTTGAATGCTATTGGCGGGCCCATGTAAGTTCCTAGAGCTGAATCAAATACGTCTGCAAAGTCCTCGCAAACTGACGCTAGACTCACAACTTGTGTCCGGTTGATACCAGTTACTTGGATGCCTAGTGCATCAAACCAATCGAGCCCAATTAGGCTTGTTCTCTGACCCCCTACTACAACAACATCCAGGTGCCCTGAAAACCCCTTAAATTTAATGGCCAAGGTGGCTTCACCCTTGACTACGACTTTTGCATTCTGAAAATCTGTTAAAAATATGTCAAAGGGCCTCAGCTTGGCCCATCTCCTACTGTGACTGCACACCAAATTAAATGTGTCCAAAGAAATAATGGAAATGACGGAACCTGTGTCCAGCTCCATCTTACAGGGGACCCCCTGCAGCTCCACCTGAAGTCTGTACTTGGGTTTAAGGGGGCGTCGGGCCCCGGTACAGCAGAAACTTCTACGGCTTGAGCAAAACCCCACGCTGAACGGCCCTGGGGCCCTGGTACCTCTCCTTGTCGGATCTTCTAACTGGCGATTCGATGGCCGGTCCCTCTGGCAACCTCTGCAAACGGATGCAATGTGGCCGGTTTTTCCGCAGGCCCAGCACGTGGCTGTCCAGAACCTGCAGTCCAAGCGTTGGTGGCGGCCGCCACAACCTGGACATCTAGGCAAGAGATCTGCCTTGTAAGTAGTCTCTTGCCGCTTGCTGCTGCGGGGCTGTTGTTCGGGTTGTCTGTGCAACTTGTCGACTTTGGCGTCTTCTTCGGAGTCCTCGGTGAGTTCTGCGTCCTCGTGGTGGACGGCTTCTTCACGTTGCGTCGTTCTGGCAGGCCAGATTGTTCAGACGGCTCCAACGGCAGCTTCATCCGCCATGACTTCGTTCTGGACATCTGTGAACGACAGGACCTCTCTGGCAAAAAGTTTCTGCTGCAGCTCTCAGTTGTGGAGGCCGCAGACGAGCCGGTCTCGAAGTCGCTCTTCGACATCTGAAAATCGACACAGGCGTGTGGCCTGCCTCAAGGCTGCAATGTACTCAGATGCGGTCTCTCCCGGCTGCTGTATTCGTTGTTCGAAGGTGTAGCACCATGCAGTCATTGACATCTTTGTTTGGAAGTGTTCTCTGAGGTTCTTCTTCAGTTCGGCATAGGAGACGGATTCCAAAGGCGTGGGTGCAAACAGGTTTTTGGCCAGATCGAACTTCACTGGCCCGCACACACAAAGCAGTGTGGCGGCCTTCAGTCCATCCTCTGCAACCTGGTTCTCCAGAAGGTAGTTCTCGACCTGGGACAGGTACAAGGGCCATCCTTCAGGTTGCTTGATGTCGAATTCTCACAGACTTCCGACTTTGGGCATTCTGCTGGTCTTCACAGCTGGATCTCAGCGTCTTCAACTCCTGCCTCTCCGTTGCCCAGGGACTGGTCCTCTGAGCGCGTGGTCGCTAGCCTGGCTTAGCTAGCTTTACCATGGGGGGGGAAATTTGCTTTTCCCTCCAGGTTTGCGCTGCCTCTCCCCTAGTGACTTTCAGCTTCGACGGAGAAGCAGGATCCCATCCTCATCCCCAGTGCTGTGTACCGGGTTCGTTGCGCAGGAATGAAGACGAGGCGAGTGAGTTCAGCAAAGATCATGGCTTATTGCTTGCAGGATCTGAACTAGAGAACAGGGCTGCAGATGCAGCAATTTATACCCTGGCCCCTAGGCAGCGGCCAATAGGTTTGAAGTAACCTATTGCTGCCTAGGGACAACCAATGGCAGCCCTGGAGACGGGTTGTCTGACATGCTGGGAACCGTTAGCTAGCTCCCTGCTCTAGCAGCCTACCAGCCGTTACCACATGGTGTTAACAAGCAAGCCCAATACATTACACAGGTCATCTCTTAGTCTGCTTCTGTTGTCTGATTTGATAAAATTCATAGCTGAAAACAGCTGCTCACAAGCGTAAGATGATCCAAACAAAGTAAGGAGAGCAATCCCAAGTGCTTTCATGCATTTAAAATGATCTGGCAGAGAATTCTACACTTTCAGGATTTCATTCTCAGAACTAACTGTGCTGTCCTTTGTCATCCATTCCATCTTCTCTAGTGTTTCACGCAGGTCACAGAATTTATTTTTCCAGATAGCATGTTCTTGGAATTCCAGTAGCTCCATTTCCAGATTTCCTAAATCTAACCACTCTAAGCAGGAAAGATCAAGTTCTTCAAATTTGGCTTTATCTGGAACAGTAAGAAAACACAGGGTTGTCTCCATTTTACGGAACTCTGAAAATCTGTTACTAAAATTTACCTTTGCAGCTGCAACAATGCTAGAAAAGTCTTTGTAGATTTCCTGATGGATTGTCAGATTGTCTGCAAATGTTGTACAATTTTCTAAATGAACTTTTAGAGTAGGAAAATATTTCAGCTGCCCACTTTCAAGGTCTCTTTCAAAAACCTGCAGTTTTCTCTCAAATGTTTTGATATCACAAAACATTCTGTCTGCTGTTTTCCCTGCACCTTGTAATTGTTTATTCAGCAGGCTGAAGTGGTGAGTAAAGTCTGTGAAAAACATGAGGTTGGTAAGCCAGGCCATATCAGTGAGCTGTGGATATTCTTGCCCTTTTTCATGCATAAAAAGCTGAATTTCATCCAAGCAGGCCACAAATCTCTCAAGGACTCGTCCTCTGCTCAGCCACCGGACATTGTTGTACATAATTAAACAATCATACTGTGCCTGAACCTCCTCAAGTAGTACTTGAAATTGCCGACAATTCAGAGCACGAGCCATGATGTAATTCACTATTTTTGTGATGTCTTTGAGGACACTGTGCTTTCGTCCAAGCACATGGAGTAACAGGCGGCCTTTTATAAGTCAATGGTGAGCTGCTGACTAACATCACTTGCCATGCACTGAACTCTATCTTTAACTGTGTTTCTGCTCAGGGCTATCTCAGATATGCGTTGCATGTTTTTATCCTTCTTTTGGAAATCATGAAAAAGAGACAACATGGCCATTTTGATAATATCCCCATCAGAGAGGGGCTTACCATGTTTTGCTATGCACAGTGAAATTTTAAAACTGGCAGCTATCAGATGATTGGTTCTGGATAGATTGTTGGAAAAACTAAGATGCTGGGAATGACAGCTCCTCAATTTCCCTTCAATAAACTCTTTCCTTTCATTATCACCAAGTTGGGCTACATTTTTATGGTTGGTTTCAAAGTGCCATCTGACACTTGATGTGCGACACACAACACTTCCGTTGCAAAGGACACATAATGCTTTACCACTGCGTTCAATCACTCCAAATGACTGTGTCCAGGCCTCTTAGAATGATCTTCCACTGTCTGTTTTGGATTTTTTGGCTGTCGTCATTTTTTTTAAATACAAGTTTTATTGATTTTTTAATATTTACATATAGATGTATTTGTGAAACAATATGGTGGTTGAGTAGTTAAAATAAAAAATAACCAGTTGTAAATAGTTCAGGTTACATCAACAGAGATGCCCTCTCTAATTCCCTTAGTGATTACATAGTCAAAATAAACAAGTTAGTATATTTTTAGTTATAGCCCAGTCAATCAATAAAATTCAAGATACATTTTCAGTAATACATATCAATATCCTGTTTTTAAATTTTATCTAATTGCAATAGGATATTCTAGAATAGCCTATAGTATATAGAAAAAAGCTTAATTTTGGGTAACCCACAATTCCCTATTTCAATAAAGAATAGTTCTTTTGTCTACAAAACTTATATTGGTCATTACAAAACATTCTTATGTTTTACCATTAAAGTCTAGTTTTCATCTTAAAATTCTAGATTCTATACTATAGTTCAAAAATAGCCACTGAATATTCTATAAATCATCTTAACCGTACATCAATTATTAACATACTATCTTTTGATATGTCATTCCAAATTCTATAATATGATTCGGAGTTATATTTCCTTTACAGATCTAAAAGCTAAATGTAAAATCAGTGCTATTTTTTTTGAGATTCCCCTTGATGCATAGAAAGATATTTTTATAGTCTATCTTTAGGAATCCCAAAAGAGAAACAAGTTCAGTTTTTTAAATCTAACTCTTAGCTTCCTTTTGTGCCAATCATACTTCGCTCTTGATAATTTTAAATACTCAAATGTATCTTCCTTTCCTCCCATACCCCTTATTTGAATCCAGGGAGCGTATCCAAATGTCATTTTTGCAAGAAAGATGTCCCCTTTGTAACCATTGCATTTTTGCTTTGATAGTTTGGGGTTTTTTTGGTTGATATAATATAGGTAAAGGTAAAGGTAAAGATTCCCCCGCACATGCATGTTTGTCGTCTCCGTTTCAAAGCCGAAGAGCCAGCGCTTGTCCGAGGACGTCTCTGTGGTCATGTGGCCGGCATGACTAGACACCAAAGGCGCACGGAACGCTGTTACCTTCCCACCATAGTGGTCCCTATTTTTCCACTTGCATTTTTACGTGCTTTTGAACTGCTAGGTTGGCAGAAGCTGGGACGAGTAACAGGCGCTCACTCTGTTACGTAGCACTTGGGATTTGATCCGCCAAACTGCCGACCTTCTGATCAACAAGCTCAGCATCCTAACCCACTGAGCCACCGCCTCCCCTTTGATATAATATAGTTGTCATTAAATCAGTCAAGTCTTTTTGAATTTCCAATTCTATCTGTGTTTGGTAGAAAGTAGTAGCTGGTATTATGGTTGTCATGGGATTAATTGAATTCTCAATATAGTATATTTGGAGGCCTTTAGTATCTTCACTCTTGATGTTGCTTTGTTCAAGTGCTGTTGTTTTTTGGCTTGTAAGTTTTGTAGTTACCATTAAAGTTTGGACTTTAAGTTTTTCTGAAGGTTGCTTTTGTTGTTGTTTAAAATCTCTGATTTTGATGTTCGTTTCCACTTCTTCTATTTGGTTCTGGGTTATCTTTTCCTCATTTAAATTCAGAGTTTGATTTGGTGGCTTTAAGTTGTCAGATTTTTCTTGCAGTTTGGCTTTAATTTGCTCTGTCATTGCCAAGATCGTGTCCAGTATCAGTTTATAATCAAGTGGCGTGATGTATTCATCCATTTCGTTGTTGTTTGCAGTTAAATCTTCCATGGAGGCTGTTTTAATAATAGTCAAAGATTTTCCACCTCCTGAAGCGTTGTAATCAGTGCCAGGTGTTCCCACACTTATCATCAACAGCTTTGTTACTCAGTCAGCTCTCACAACAGAAAAAGGAAATTTACTTGCTGTACCAGGTTACGCCACAAGATGTAATCAATAACATATAACATATAATGTAAGTTTTTTTTCTTTTTCTTTTTCCAAATTAATATAGAACTTAGTCCAAAATTAGTCCAAATTTTTTCTTTAATTCACAGTTTAGAGAGAAAATGGGATAGTGAATCCCCAGTAACAAAAAGACGCTTTTTAGTAGATACATATGAAATTGCTTAAATTCTTTGCTGAATTAATTGAATTTCTTTTGTAACTTTGAGGCTTTAAGATTTGTTCCCAAAGTAGATATTCACTGTTTTCTCAAAACAAGGGGAAGGAGATTTTCAGGAAAGTCCCACAGGAAGATGATTAAGGAAAAAGGAAAGGTAAAAGCTCACCTAAGTCCTCCAGATTGCTTCTTAGTTATAGGTAGTACTTTTGGCTTTCGGCAGGGAGCTGCTTAGTGATCAGGCATTTTTATGGCCGGTCTCTTCTTCTTCAGGCCAAAAGAGATGATCCCGGATTCCAGCGGAGGGTTGCCGTCCTTCTGCGATCACAGGGAAGTCCTCTTTTTGGTAATCACCTCTCCAGGGTGATTTTTGACCCTTTTCAGGGTCCTCCAAAGGAGAAAGAAACAGCAGGAAGCAGACTGTCCCTGCGCATCCGGAAGCACCGCACGCACGAACCGGTTGCCGGCTGTCGTCATTTTTGGGTGGGTATACAAGACTTGGAGTCTAAAAAAAACACACACACACACAAAAATGAAGCAACCAATACAAATCTATCTCTAAATAACTAACAATATTAGTTAACACTAAAGAAATGAATATTCCCTGAATCAAAAGTCTAGGAGGGGGGAATTAAACAATGAAAGCAGTGTCTTGGATTTTACAGGTTGTTGGAAAAGTACTCCTTCATTTTAACAGATACTGAAAATAGCAGACAAATCTGAAGCAAAACGCCTGTATTAGCAGATGCAACTGATATAAAATCTGGGCAAAGAATGGTCAATAAAGCATTCTTGGTTGTCTATTTTATCTTTCCTAAAAAGCTGTAACCAACTTCCCCACCTAATTTTGCAAACCCTGTGGGTCCCAGGCCATGCCACATACCTGCAAGAAAGCAGCTGCAATCCAGGTACTGTAGCAGGGCTTTTCCAGTCTCCTAGCAAGGTGTCAAAAACTTGATGTAAACTTGATGACCCAAAAAAAGGGAAAAAAGTGATAAAGTTGGTAGTCCTCATCTTACAACAGTTCACTTAATGACGGTTTGAAGTGACAATGGCACTTTAAAAAGTGACAAGACCATTTTTTACACACTGCTGCATGCACGCCCACCCCTTGCTGCTGCCCCGAGGCTGGGCAGCTGGTGAGTGTGAATGCTGCCTCGTTGGGGCCTGCTGAGCCCAGCGGCCAGCAGAAGCAGCTTCAGACACCAGGCTGCCCTCCACACACACACTATTGTCACTGCCCCACGGGGCTGGACAGCCGGTGAGTGGTGAGTGCGAATGCTGCCTCGTTGGGGCCTGCTGAGCCCAGCAGCCAGCTGAGGCAACTTCAGACACCAGGCTGCCCCCTCCACACACACACACCATTGCCACTGCCCCACGAGGCTGGACAGCCGGTGAGTGGTGAGTGTGAATGCTGCCTCGTTGGGGCCTGCTGAGCCCAGTGGCCAGCTGAGGCAGCTTCAGACACCAGGCGCCCCCACCCCCATTGACCCCACCCAAAAAAGCTTGGCAGCAAGCTGAGGCAAGGCAGCCCCCCACCCCACCATTATACAGAGTTAGTAAATAATAAATAAAAACAGGCTGCTTTCATTTGAACTTTATAGTGGGGACCTGGAGGGATTTTCTTTCAGTGAAGATGAAAGAAAATATATAAAAGAGAGGGAATAAAAAGCAAAGCAGAAAGGAATAAGAAGAGTGAGAAATGGCATGGAAGTTAGGTTTCCTGGATCAGAAATAAATAAATGGAAGAATTAAACCAGTTTTAAGAGGATAAATGGAAATAAATGCAATCAAACCACTTTAAATTATAAATGGAAGAATCAAACTAGTTTTAAGGGAACAAAAGGAAAGAAATGGAAGAATTAAACCAGTTTTAACAGAAAAATGATTGGCTTGAACTCTTAAATGGAGAACAAGAATGCTCAACCCAGCAGAAATAGTAAAATTATAAATTTAATTCTATTTACAAGAATTACCTTACCAGCCCTGGTCCCACAGATGACAAATGATGGTCAACAAGGTAGCTGGCTAGGCAGGAACGTTCTGACCAATGTTTATTGACGGCAAATAACAGCAAATAAAGTCAGCAATGGGAGTGACTTGCTCCCAGCGCCTTACATACAGGCAATCCCCTTAGCTCCACCCCCCTTCCAACCAGCCAGCATCCGGGCCTGTCCCTAAAACCAGCATCGCTGGCCTCCGCCTCCCTCCTCCAGCTGGCCATCCAGGTCCTGTCTATTGGCCTGGACCACTCCCTCCGCTTCCCTGAGCGCTGCCCCGAAGGTATGTGGCCAACAGGGCTCCATCTGATCAGCAAGTAGGACCCAGGGGCTCTCTGGCCCGTCGGCGTCGTTGCCAACAGTTCAGCATGCAGCTGGGAGCCTCAGCTGTTCAGCGGCCGGAGAGAGAGCAGTCAGTATGCCGCCGGGAGCCCCAGCTGTTTGGCGCCAAGAGAGAAAGGTAGCACGGTGCCAGGAGCCTCAGCTGCTTGGCAGTCAGCTCAGGGGGATTCCCTGGGATCGGGGGATTCCCTGGTCATCAGGCGATGATGTCAGCAGCTTGCCGTCCTACCTCACGTCACATGGGTGGTGCCTAGCTTGTGTGGGTTGGACGCTGCCGCCACCCCTGTCCCTCCCCCCCTCGCTCGCTTTCTCACTTTGGACTCTTCCTCTCCACCCACGTGCGCTCTGCAACAACATAAACAAGGGGGCGGGCGCTATGCTAATCAAGATCCCAGCTCGGGACTCCTCTGGGTGATTAATAAAAGTTCCTCCCAATAAATCACTCGTCTCTCTCTCTCTCCTTTCCTTGCTTTAAGCGCGCAGTACAGAGAATCAAGATGGAGGCTGCCGGACTCGCTGCTGGGCTCGCTGCCAGGCTTGCTGCCAGGCAGGGCGCATCGGGTACTGTCCCATCCTGTCCCTAAGATCCTGCAGGGAGCTGCAAATCCTCTGGTTTGCCAAGCCAAGCTTGGATTGAATGAAGAAAAAGCAATGCAACAAAGGGCACTCCTGCAGCCAAGGACGGCAGTGAGGATGCGCTTCGCCACAGCCGCCACCATCTTTGCCGTCCCCGCCACTGCCATCTTTGCTGACCCCACCATCTTTGTGCTGTGCTCGGATCGAATAAGAAAAAGCAATACAACAAAGGATGCACCTGTGGCCAGGGCCGGCGGCGAGGATGCGCTTCACCACAGCTGCCCCCGCCGCCGCCATCTTTGCCGTCCCTGCCATCTTTGTGCTGCTGGCAGGCACCGCTTCCTCACATCCTGTCATGCGCAGCACACAGGGAAACCAAGTGCGGTGCCCGGTCAGCCCAACAGGTGGAAGCTGCCGGCGGACTCCTGCTCCCGGCCAGCTCCATGCGCAACCACTAAGGCAGAGGGAGATGGAATACCTCCCCAGAGGCCACTGCTTCCAGTGCAAGGTAGGCACCACCTGGGTAAGTAGGGCCCCAGCAGGGGAGGGGGACCTCTCATGGGGGACACTAGCCAAGAAAGCCCCACCCGCCCCCAGCTGCCATTAACATTTTGCCCCCCGCCACTACCGCTCTGCGCCCGCTGCTGCAACTTACCGCTGTCGGCTCGCTCACTCGCTCAATTGGTTGCTTGCTTGCTTGCTTGCTCGTTCACTGTCCACTGGTCCTCCCTCTCCCTCGCTTTCTGCCGCAAATGCTGCATCCTCCGCAATTTGCTGCTTTTATCCTCTCACCTATTCCAGACTGCACATACACAGCTCTCTGCAGATGCACAGAGCACAAAAGCTGTGCATGCGCAGGGAGCACAAAAGCTGTGCATGCGCAGAGTGCACAAAACACTGGGCATGTGCAAAGAGGACAAAGGAAGCAACTGAGGCCCAAAACGGCTCATGTGCCAGCAGGGACGGCTCTGCGTGCCGGCTATGGCACGTGTGCCATAGGTTCGCCATCCCTGCCATAGTCCATCACTTCAGGCAAGGGTTGTATGACCACCTCTCTCGGGCCTGCATCTATCGAGCAGTACCTGATCAGCTGCAAGCATGGTACCAGGCGGCGGTAAAACTAGACTTTCAGCTTGCCTGCTATAAGAAACTTCCCCCACCTGAAGCCGAGCCGAGGCCAGAGCAACCCAAACAGCAACCACCACCCCGAGGATCTCCAACTGTTGCAGCTGCTGAAAGACCCAGGCCACCTGCAGGCCCGCCAATCAAGTGCTTCTGATGCAGACAGCAGGGACATTGAGCAGTGATCTGCCCAGTCCCTTACCCCCAACAGCAGAGCAGACTGGGACCAGCAGCGAGAAAGAAACCTGCACAGCAGCCAGTGAGAGAGAAATCCAAGCGGATCACACAGGAACCTGTTGCCCAAGTCACATTCCCCAAACAGCAGGATGCAGGGACTCAGGCTGGATCTGCCACCGTTCTACCCGATTCTACCCAATGGTGAGCCGACACGTCCCACCTTTCTCACTACCTACCAAGCTCATAATCCCTACGTCAGGTACACAGGTAGATTTAAAAGTACTAGTTGATTCTGGATGCTCCCAATGCGTCATTAGTTTGCCATTTGCCATTAAATTGGGCATACGAGCAAAAATGCTCTCCAAACCTGTGAGGTTTGAACAAGCCGATGGCTCCCTGATGGGAGGGACTTTAGTCACGCAATTAATGGAGCCCCTATGCCTAGAATTAGGTGAGCACTGGGAGTTCATTCGTTTCCTGGTGGCTCCAAAAATGACTGAGGCTGTGATCCTAGGGCTAGCCTGCTTGGATAAATGGAAGGCATTTTTCTGGTTGGAGAAAGGAAAGAGAACTGTGAGACTACCTATAGGGCCCAAGCCCCCCATTGATTCAACAGATGTTACAGGGAATTTCAGCCCACCCAATGAGCGAGCACACATGGGTGCCTCATGGCCACCAGGCAAGCCGCTTATCCCCAGCGAGTATTGGGACCAAGCAGAGGCAGTGAGAAAGAATGCGATACCTTGCCTCCTCACTGGCCCAATGATTGTTCCATTGAACTGTTGCCATGGGCCAAACTTCCATGACCAAGAATGTAATAATAATAATAATTTTATTTATGTACCGCCCTTCTCCCGAAGGACTCAGGGCGGTGAACAGGGCAAACATATAAAAATACAAAGATACAAAAGTTAAAAAAGAATTAAACACAATGCCCAAGCTAAAAACAATAAATAGATATATTAAAAACGACAGTAAAATCCCAACCCATCCCCCATCAGGCCAGGCCGGCTTGTTCGAATAAGTGAGTCTTCAGATCGCGTCGGAAGGAGCGAAGGTCGGGCGCCATCTGGAGCTCGACCGGCAACCGATTCCATAAATCCGGGGCACCCACAGAGAAGGACCTCCCCCTGGGGGCCACCAGACGACATTCTCTGACCGGTGGCACCCTGAGGAGGCCCTCTCTGTGGGAACGCACAGGGCGGAGGGAGGTTGATGCCGGCAGCAGGTGATCCCTGAGGTACTCCGGACCCATGCCATGTAGGGCCTTGAACACCATTACCAGTACCTTGAATCTCACCCAGAAGACAACTGGGAGCCAATGCAGCTCACGGAGCAGAGGTGTAACATGGGAGTATTGGGAGACTCCCAACACAACTCTCGCGGCTGCATTCTGTACCAGTTAGCCCTCCGAGTGGTCCTCAAGGGCAGCCCCATGTAGAGACCGTTGCAGTAGTCTAAACGAGAGGTCATGAGCGCATGAGTGACCGTACACAGGGCATCCCGGTCTAGATAGGGCCGCAACTGGCGCACCAGGCGAACCTGGGCGAAGGCCCCCCTAGTCACAGCCACTATGTGATCTTCCAAAGTAAGCCGTGAATCTAGGAGGACCCCCAAGTTGCGAGCCCTATCTACAGGGGGTAATAGCTCACCCCCCATAGAAAGAGATGGAATATTCTGAATATCCTGGGATGCCGGTATGCACAGCCACTCAGTCTTGTCGGGGTTGAGTTGAAGTCTGTTCCTCCCCATCCAGACCCGAACCGCTTCCAGGCAACGGGACATCACGTCGAGGGCATCACTGGGGTGGTTTGGGGTTGAAATAAAAAGCTGGGTATCATCAGCGTACTGATGATACCCAACTCTAAAACCACGAATGATCTCACCCAGCGGTTTCATGTAGATGTTGAACAGGAGAGGCGAGAGGACCGATCCCTGAGGAACTCCACAAGCGAGAGGCCTCGAGGTCGACCTCTGTCCCCCTGCCAACACCGACTGCGAACGTCCCAGGAGATAGGAGGAGAACCACTGAAAAACTGTGCCTCCCACTCCCAATCCCCTGAGACGCCGCAGCAGGATACCATGGTCGATGGTATCGAACGCCGCTGAGAGGTCTAATAGGACTAGGACAGAGGAATGTCCCCTGTCCCGGGCCCTCCAGAGATCATTCACCAGAGCGACCAATGCCGTCTCCGTGCTGTACCCGGGCCTGAAACCCGATTGGTACGGGTCTAGATAATCCGCTTCATCCAGGACCAGAGGGAGCTGATGCGCCACCACACTCTCAACAACCTTCGCAAGAAAGCGAAGGTTGGAGACCGGACGAAAGTTATTTAACACAGCTGGGTCCAAGGCAGGCTTCTTGAGGAGAGGTCTCACCACCGCCTCCTTCAAGACGGCGGGGAAACTGCCCTCACTCAAAGAGGCAGATATAACCGCCTGGAATCAGCCTCGTGTCCCCTCCCGAGCCGCATAAATCAGCCAGGAAGGGCACGGGTCCAATAAACATGTGGTGGAGCTCAGCCTCCCCATAATCCTGTCCACTTCCTCCGGAGTCACAGAATCAAACTCCTCCCAGGTAGTATTGACAAGACCGCCCGCGTCCTGATCGTCAGACTCTGCCCAGTCAGAGTCCAGACCGGTCCGAATCCGAGCGATTTTGTCTGACAGATGTTGACTAAACTCCTCGGCACGACCCTGCAAGGGCTCCTCCCTCACCTCCTGATTAAGGAGGGAGTGGGTTACCCTAAACAGGGCGGACAGGCGGTTATCTGCGGACGCGATAAGGGTAGCGAAGTGATTAGACCTCGCCGCCCTTATCGCTGCGAGATAAGACCTAATATAGGTTCTTAGTCGCAATCGGTCAGATTCGGATCGGCTGGAACTCTAACAGCTCTCTAGGCCCCGTCTCCGACGCTTCATCTCCCGAAGCTCCACGGAAAACCATGGAGCTCGCTGGGATCTGCACCGGGTCAGGGGCCGCAAGGGTACAACTCGGTCAAGTGCCTCCGTGGCTGCCCTTTCCCAGGCTTCCACTAAGGCATCCGCCGAGTTGTGAGCAACGGAGGCAGGTGGGGACCCCAGCGCTGCCTGGAACCGATCAGGGTCCATTAAGTGCCTGGGGCAGTACCATCTAATTGGCTTCACACACCCACGGTGGGGAGTGGCAAAACGGAAGACCAGCCGCAGGAGATGATGATCGATCCATGACAGGGGCATAACAATTGGGGAGCCCCCACCAAGATCATCTAACCACCATCCAGATAAGAAAACCAAGTCAAGGGTGTGGCCTCCCACATGAGTCGGTCCATGAATTACTTGCGTCAGGTCCATGGCCGTCATGGAAGCCATGAACTCCCGAGCTAAATCAGATGATCCTCCCAGGGATGGTAGATTGAAGTCACCCAAAACTATAAGTTTGGGGAACTCAATCACCAACCCCGAGAGGATGTCGAGAAGCTCAGGCAGGGCTGCTGCTGCGTGACTAGGCGAAAGGTACACCAGCAGCAAGCCCAACTGCGCCCCAGGACCACATCTCAGAAAGAGAGACTCACACCCGACTATCTGGAGAACGGTGGCCTCCCGTGGACACAAGGTCTCCCTCATAACTACCGCCACTCCCCCGCCCCTACCCTGAGCCCGAGGCCGGTGTAGCACCCAGAAACCTGGTGGGCAAAGATCAACCAAAGGAATACCACCCTCTGGGCCCAACCAAGTCTCCGTGATGCAAGCCAGGTCCGCATGCTCACCCTCGACCAGATCCCGGACAAGAGGAGTCTTATTAACAACGGACCTGGCGTTCAAGTACACCAACCGGAGCTCAGGTGGCTGCACATCCTCGCTCCCGGGACCTCGGGGCAGAAGCAGAGGGTCGGAGCGCCTCACCACTTGTAAATAGCAGAGAGGCCCTCCCGGATGTCGATACGGCCCTCTGTTCGTACACCTGCTGCCATTCCCTAACGTTGTGGGAATAGGTAATCCCATGACCCGCTCCAGAGCTCCGGAGGCAACCGACCCCCGCTCCCCCCCACGCGATCAATCCCAGACCTGGCCTGAACAACGGTTGATGGACTACCCCCCATTTCCAAACAACCACGAGAACCCACCCCCCTCCCTAACCCCACAAAAAATTTAACTAAAAAACTAACCAGGGGCCTCTTATTAAATTTATACCGGAGGCCCCTGCCCCTGCCCAGCCATCTCTCAGGGTCCCAACAATCGGGCCCTTCATCAAGATTAAAAGTGGCAAGAAAGGCGGGTCGCACCCAGGAAGGGGGGGCACCCCTGAGGGCGAACAAGTCCGTGCTGGTATAACAAAGATGAGGCATAAGTGTCCAAGCAAATCCAGGGGAAGGCAGTCCCATAATTAGTTAACTAGGAGGATCTAAAACAGAGGGTAAGTGGGTGTCCAGACCGTCAGCCCAGCTTCACTGCCACTCAAGCTGGGTGAACCCCCAGAACAGGCCGACCACCATCCTCTCACGACGGTCGCAGCTCTGTTCCCGGGGGTGGTCTGGAACACACACTCTGGGTAGAGCATACCCCATAGAGCTCTCACCTCTAGGGGCAGCAGATGTAAGTTTAAGCCACCCTCTCACCATGGCTTATACCCAGGTCCCTCTGAGTCCTTTGGGGATGGTATGCAGGAGAGTTAGGCAGATGTTCGTACAAGGCAAAAGTATGATAGGCCATAGTAGTCCCGTCTGCTAATGGCCGGCCACTCCAGACGCCACCACAATTCCTCCACCACTCCACCATTCCAGGCGTTATTCCCAGCCGCAAATCCATAGGCCCCCAATTATCCACTGGTTGGGGCCTTCCAGAGCACGGCCTTCCAAAGTGTGGCTCCTCCGGGCCTTCTAGACTCTTCCAGGCCCCGTCGAGCTCCATCGGCACCAATAAGCTGTTAATAGGTGCCACACAGAGCGCAGATCTTCCGGGCTCCTCCGGTCTGACCGGACTCTGCTGGGCTCCACCGGGCTTCAACGGACTTAACCGACTAACCTGAGCCCCTTCGAGGGCCGCCGAGGCTGCTGAGGACGCCAGGCGATCCGGAACAAATGGAGCAAACGAGGGGCCAGAGCGAACTGAGGGCCACGCCGCCGCCGGAACCACTGCCACTGCCGGAGAAACGCCGCCGCAAGCGCTGCCGCCGCCGAAAATGCCGCCGCCGAAAATGCCGCCGCCAAAAACAGCCCGAAAACGGGCCGAAAAACGCTGCCGCCGCTGGGGAAGATGGGCCAAGAAGGCCCGAGTACGATGACGCTGCCGCCGCAAGCAGCCCAAAAACGGCCCAAAGACGACGACGCCGAAAACGGCCCAAAAACGGCCCGGGAACACCGCCGCCGTCGCCGCTACCGCCAAAAACGGTCCGAGAGCACCGCCACCGAGAACGGACCAAGAACACAGCCGTCAAAAACAGCCTGAAACGGCCCGAAAACGCAGCCGCCGCCGCCGCAAACGGGCCGGGAACAGCCCGAAGACGACGACGACGCTGTACGCTATGTCCCCCCTTGAAATGGAGGAGAGGCAGCGGTACGTGGATACAAACCTAGTGAGGGGATTCATTGAACAGGCCAAGCCTGCTGTGGGAGCCCCTGTGCTGTTTAAAATAAAGAAAGATGGGTCTCTTCGTTTATGTGTTGATTATAAAGGTATGAATGTGGTGAGTGTGGAAAATAAATACCCCCTCCCCTTCCTAAAGGACTTATTAACCCACCTGGCAAAGGGGAGTGTCTTCACTAAGTTAGACCTGAGAGAAGCATATTACTGGGTGAGAATAAAGAAGGGGGATGAGTGGAAAACTGCCTTCAACTGCCCCTTGGGAAGCTGTCAGTTCAAAGTCATGCCATTTGGACTGCAGGGGGCCCCAGCTGTATTTATGCAGTTGATTAATGAGGTCCTACATAATCATTTATACAAAGGGGTTCTGGTGTATCTTGATGACATCCTGATATACAGTACGAATATGACTGACCATATAAGGCTGGTGAGAGAAGTGTTAAAGAAACTATTGAATGCCAGACCTGATTAGATTATCTTGGCTATAGAATTTCCAATGAGGGCATTGAAATGTACCTAGCCAAAGTGAAAGCTATAATTGAGCGGCAACCTCCAAAGACTTGCAAACAGCTCCAGAGCTTTCTAGGTTTTACCAACTTCTACCGTAAATTCTTCCCCTCCTTTGCCGAGATTGCCCTGCTCCTTACAGAACTACTAAAAACAGGCAAAGGAGGAGGGAAACCATGACCAGGCCAACCACTAGCATTGACTATGAGCTGCCAAACAGCTTTTGAGAATTTAAAAAGACTATTTGTTGCTGAACCGGTTCTAAAGCACCCCTGCCCAGGGGAGCCCTTTGTAATTCAAGCTGACGCCAGTGACGTGGCAGTCGGAGCTGTATTACTGCAAAAGAATAAAAGTGGGGTCCTGCAACCCTGTGCCTACACCTCTAAGAAATTTATTGAAAGCGAGAGGAGATGGCCAGTCTGGGAGAAGGAGGCCTTCACAATTAGGTGGGCTCTATTAAACTGGCAACACTATCTAGAAGGGAGCAAGGTGCCTTTTGAAGTATGGACAGATCACAAAAATCTAGAGGCACTGAAAACTCCCCGCAAATTGTCCCCAAAACAAGTGCGGTGGGCACAGTACTTTAACTGTTTCAACTTCACTCTAAAGTACATACCGGGAAGAAAAAACGTCATAGCTGATGCATTATCGAGATTACCCCAGTACAAAAGCGAATGCGAAGAGGTTAACAAGGCAATCATCCCCAGTCCACAAACTGCTGCTCAACTCACACCTCGCAGGGCCCCGAACCCTGATGACCCTGGGGCAAAGAAAATAAAACAAAAGCTCCTCACTGATCAATGGTTCAAAGACAATCAAGCCTCTGTAACATGCAGGGATGGTTTGGCTTATAAGGGGTGAAAACTGTATTTGCCTGAATCCCTCCGTCTTAATGCTCTCAAACACAGCCATGACGTAAAACAGGCTGGACACTTTGGATATTTAAAAACTCTACATCTCATCCACCGGCAATTTTGGTGGCTGGGGCTAAAACAGGATGTGGTAAACTATGTCAGGAGTTGTGCTGTATGTGCCACCATGAAAAGAATTCCAGGAAAAAACCCTGGGTTACTGCAGCCGGTGGCAGACCCTTCTCAACCATGGGAAGAAATAGCTATGGACTTTATAGTAGACCTACCTGAAAGTAGAGGAAATACTGTCATCTGGACTGTGATAGACCTGTTTTCGAAGCAGGCTCATTTCATCGCCTGCAAAAGGACTCCCATCAGTCCAACAACTCACTAAATTGTTCCTGAAACATATCTACTGGCTGCATGGTGCCCCTAAGTGAATAATTTCAGATGGGGGGGGTGCAGTTCACAGCCACGTTTTGGAGGAGTTTTCTTAAATCAATTGGATCATCTCAAGGCCTATTATCTGCTTTCCATCCAGCTACCAATGGGGCTGCGGAATCCGCTAACAAGATGGTGGAGCAATATCTCAGATGTTATGTTTCATACCAACAAACAAACTGGACAGACCTCCTCCCTTTTGCAGAGGTGGCTTACAATAATTCTGTTCACAGCAGCACCGGCCACATGCCTTTCAGGGTAGCCACAGGAAAAGATACTCTCAGTTGCCCTCCACTTCCCAGACACTTGATCAATGGCTGACTGGGTGGGAAGAAGTTTGGAGAAACACGAAAGCTGCTTTGAAAAAGACTTTTGAGAATTATAAAAAGCAGGCAGATAAAAAGAGAGCCCCTCAAAAAACATTCCAAGTTGGGGAAAAGGTTTATCTGTGAACCAAATATTTATGCCTAAAATTACCCAGTAAGAAATTAGGACCAAAATTCTTGCGGCCTTTCCCCATCGTAAGGATCATCAACCCAGTCACAGTAGAATTGAAACTCCCTAGGCTTTTAGGGAGAATTCACCCTGTTTTTCATTGCAGCTTGTTGAAACCTTTTCGAGAATCCACTTTAAGACCTCCCATTAAAAAGGCACCCTGGCCCCTCGTAGTGGCGGGTCAAACCCACTATGAAGTAAAGCGTATTCTTGATTCTAGAATTTTTAAAGGGAAATTGGAGTACCTAGTACAATGGAAAGGATGCTCGTTGTCTGAAGCCACTTGGTGAAATCTAGTGATGTGAAAGCCAAGTGACTCATCAAAACGTTTTATGAGAAACACCCCAACAAACCGAAAGATAGTCCCTAACATGGGCTTTTAATTACGCTACAGGGTCTATCCTTTTTGTAAGGGGGGCTGGATGTCAATGCTGCTAACATCGGATGTTCTTGCTTGACAACATAGGGAGATGTAGCCTTCCTTTAACTCATATATTATTTTTAGAGCTAGAATTAGTGGACACTGGGGAGAGTAGGAAGAATGTATCTCAAGACTGTTTGTAATAAGAGAAGATAAGAATTTGGTGGGTTGTTAAACAGAAGGGAAAGTTTGCATTTTAAACTAATTGGAGAATGTGATTTATGACGTTAAATTAAGGGAGGGAATTGTGTTTAATAAGATGTGTTCAGGGGAGGAGAATTCAGATCTTGGCTTCTAATATGTACGTGCCGAAGCTATGCGAGTATAATAAAAGATTCTTTAAGGTAAACAATGCCTTGAAGTTCTTTGAAGTACTTCATTTGTCGGAACTATGACAATTAGATTAGAACAGCAATTTACTCAAGGCCAAGTAGATAACAAAGAAAGGAACATACATCCAAATCTAACAAGTCTGTGGAAATACAAGCTTGCCTGAGTAGTTTCAGAAGAGAAGCGAAAATTCAATCCGAGGTTTGGAGAACCAAATTAAGTTTGCCAGCCAGTCCAATGGTCAGAGTTTCAGGGTTTACAAGTAGAAATCACAACACAGAACAAAAAATCAGAGTTGTTTCCAATGTCGGCAATGACACACAAACCTCCCATAATTCAGCGTTTGTTCCCGACAAATGCCCCTCGCCACAGCATCTCCTTAACTCTCAGTCTCCACGTGTGCCTTGTGGAAAGGGGCGGGGTGCTCTCCTCCAGAGTGGTTGAGCCTGCCTGCATTGTTTCCCCTTCTCTCCACTCTCTGTGCTCCAGGATCAGGAGGGGGTGGCCCTTGCTCATCACCTGAGCTCTGTCTCTCATGTTCATCTTGCCCCTGTTCCTCCCTGCCTTCAAGCCGTCCCAATCCTGAAAGGCCCTGGCCTGCCTTGGCCTGCTCCTCTCCATATTCCTCTGAAGCCAACAATGCCTCCCCCTTGATCTCCGTCGGCTCCAGTTCCAGCTCATCTGCCTCAGCAGATTCAAGCTCCGATGGGGGCATGACAAGAGGCTTATTTGAAAAAAACCACTACTATCACTTCATGACAGGACCATAGCATCTGTGGGAGACAAGAACTCAGGGCAATCACTCAGAAGTGGTTTCTTTTATAACATCATATGGCAAAAGATCATCAAAAGGCAAAAAGATATGATGCTGGAAGATGAGCCCCTCAGGTTGGAAGGTGTCCAATATGCTACTGGGGAAGAGCAGAGGGCTAATACTAGTAGCGCCAGAAAGAATGAAGCGACTGGGCCAAAGCCGAAAGGATGCTCAGCTGTGGATGTATCTGGTGGTGAAAGGAAAGTCCGATGCTGTAAAGATTTTTTTCTCCATAGGAACCTGGAATGTAAGATCCATGAATCAAGGCAAGCTGGATGTGGTCAAACAAGATGACAAGACTGAACATCGACATCTTAGGAATCAGAGAACTAAAATGGACAGGAATGGGTGAATTTAATTCAGATGACCATCAGGTATACTACTGAGGGCAAGAATCCCTCAGAAGAAATGGAGTAGCCTTCATAGTCAATCAAAGAGTAGGAAAAGCAACACTGGGATACAACCTTCAAAATTACAGAATGATCTCAGTTCGAATCCAAGGCAAACCATTCAATATCACAGTAGTCCAAGTCTATGCCCCAACCACCGGTGCTGAAGAAGATGAAATTGACCAGTTCTACGAAGCCCTACGGCACCTTATAGAGCTAACACCAAAAAATGATGTCCTTATCATCATGGGGGATTGGAATGCTAAAGTAGGAAGCCAAAAGATAACCAGAATAACAGGCAGGTTTGGCCTTGGAGTACAAAATGAAGCAGGGCACAGGCTGATAGAATTTTGTCAAGAGAATACAATGGTCATAGCAAACACCCTCTTCCAACAACCCAAGAGACAGCTCTACACATGGACATCACCAGACGGTCAACACAGAAATCAGATTGACTATGTGCTCTGCAGCCAAAGATGGAGAAGCTCTATACAGTCAGTAAAAACAAGACCAGGAGCTGACTGTGGCTCAGACCATGAGCTTCTCGTTGCAAAATTTAGGCTTAAACTGAATAAAGTAGGGAAAAGCACTAGGCCACTCAAGTATGAACTAAATCATATCCCTGTTGAATATACAGTAGAGGTGACAAATAGATTTAAGGAATTAGATCTGATAGACAGAGTGCCTGAAGAACTATGGACGGAGGTTCACAACATTGTACAAGAAGTAGCAACTAAAACCATCCCAAAGAAAGAAAAGCAAGAAAGCAAAATGGCTGTCTGAGGAAGCTTTGCAAATAGCTGAGGACAGGAGGGAAGTGAAAGGCAAGGGAGAAAAAGAAAGATACACCCCAACTGAATGCAGAATTCCAGAGAATAGCTAGAAGAGATAAGAATGCCTTCTTAAATGAACAGTGCAAAGAAATACAAGAAAACAATAGAATAGGGAGGACCAGAGATCTTTTCAAGAAAATTGGAGAGATGAAGGGAATGTTTAATGCAAAAATGGGCATGATAAAGGACCAAAATGGCAGGGACCTAACAGAGGCAGAAGAGATTAAGAAGTGGTGGCAAAATTACACAGAACTATACAAGAACGAGCTTAACGTCCCTGATAACCATGATGAGGTGGTCACTGATCTCGAGCCAGACATCCTAGAATGTGAAGTGAAATGGGCATTAGGAAAGCTGAGCAACAACAAAGCTAGTGGAGGAGACAGTATTCCAGCTGAGCTATTCAAAATCTTAAAAGACGAAGCAGTAAAAGTGCTACACTCAATTTGCCAGCAAATTTGGAAAACTCAACAGTGGCCACAGGATTGGAAAAGATCAGTTTAGATTCCAATTCCAAAGAAAGGCACTGCTTCATTGACTATGCTAAAGCATTTGATTGTGTGGATCACAACAAACTGTGGCAACGTCTTCCAGAGATGGGAGTACCAGACAATCTTATTTGTCTCTTGAGAAACCTATATGCAGGTCAAGAAGCAACAGTGAGAACTGGACACGGAAACACTGATTGGTTCAAAATTGGGAAAGGAGTCCGGCAAGGCTGTATACTGTCACCCTGCCTGTTTAACTTATATGCAGAGCACATCATGAGAAAGGCAGGGCTAGATGAATCAAAAGTTGGAATTATGATTGCCGGGAGAAATATCAACAACCTAAGATATGCAGATGATACCACTCTGATGGCAGAAAGTGAAGAGGAACTAAAGAGCCTCTTGTTGAGGGTGAAGAAGGAGAGTGCAAAACTTGGGTTAAAACTTAACATTAAGAAAACCAAGATCATGGCATCCGGCCCTCTGAATTCCTGGCAAATAGATGGGCAAGAAATGGAGGTAGTGACAGATTTTATTTTCCTGGGCTCCAAGATCACCGCAGACGGGGACTGCAGCCAAGAAATTAAAAGATGCTTGCTCCTGGGGAGGAAAGCCATGGCAAATCTAGACAGCACACTAAAAAGCAGAGACATCACCCTGCCAACAAAAGTGCGTATAATCAAGGCTATGGTCTTCCCAGCTGCAATGTATGGCTGTGAAAGTTGGAGCATAAGAAAGGCTGAGCGCCAAAGAATTGAAGCCTTTGAACCTATGGTGCTGGAGAAGACTCCTGCGAGTTCCTTGGACTGCAAGGCAATCAAACCGGTCAGTCCTAGAGGAGTTCAACCCTGACTGCTCTTTATAAGGTCAGATCCTGAAGTTGAAACTCAAATACTTTGGCCACTGTTATGCGCTCCTGGCTACTTTTCTTCGTGACCAGAGGCAAGCTCGCCTGACCAATAACCAGCCAAGACACAGTGAAGGCCTTTTGTTTCATTTATTGCATTAAGGGGGGAGAGAAGCTATCAAAACTTGGTTGTCTTCAAAGTTTCAACCCAAAATATTCCCATTTTTATAGATCCCTGTCCCCGGCTGCACATCCCTTCTCTTTCCCCATTGGCTGACGTACTATGAGGTTACACTTTTTCCGACTGCCTCCTACATATTTCCTGTTACATACTAAATCATACATCCCATGTACATTAAAATTAAGAGATAATTTATGCAAGGTGTGTCAGTTAATATTAATCAACTAATTGCACATGCTCAGTTGCCTGGGTTCTAGCCCCCTTTTTGTAACCTCTTAGAAAAAAATATGTTCTTTCCTCTTTTGCTAGTTATCTTCTCTTGCAGACATTTTTATAGCTTGTCTTCTTCCTTTCCCACTCATAAGACCCAGCTAATTTTTGCCTACGTGTTTCACTTACATCTTTGTGCTCTCCTTTCCTGGTTCTCATCTTCTCCATCCACCTAGTAAATTTCCACTGCAGCATATTCAGTTTTAAATTTCTCTTTCAATATTAAAATTTTTGAAGACCTTTCATTTACTTCTATCAGCCACCTCATGAGAAGGAAAGACTCACTGGAGAAGAGCCTAATGCTGGGAAAGGTTGAGGGCAAGAGAAGAAGGGGACGACAGAGAATGAGGTGGCTGGATGGAGTCACTGAAGCAGTAGGCGTGAGCCTAAATGGACTCCAGAAGATGGTGTGGAAAATAACTGGAAGTAGCGAGGAAATTTTAAAATAGAAATATGTATGCTTTTAGTATTATCATGTAATCATATTTTATATTTTATAATAATCATTTTATAATCAATTGCCTGAGTAGATGCTTTGAGTATATGGGGAAAAATACAAGCCTCAAGTGGAGGGAGGGGGAGAACAGGAGTTACCATGGGACCCAGTGTGAGTCACCATCTAGGAATTGTTTTTAAGTACCTTCTGGTGCCTGGTACCCCTGGCAGGTGTAGAAGATGGGAGACATCTCTCCTCTAGAATTGATAAGCATGTACATATATGGTCTGAGTAAACAGGATAGTAGGGGAGGGATCTTATTAGTATAATGTAAGCAAACAGGGGCAGAGATAATGTGTTCTGTTTAGGCGCTTCTGATAGATTGTAACCTCTAAACCCTAAGCCAATGGGGCCATGGGGGAGGGAATGGGGCCTCGCGATAGGATGTATAATAATATGTGATTTTGGAATTTGGGGTGTGGTTCAGTGCTTGGCTACATTGCATTGTTTGCCTTCCTGAATCCACCACGCTTTGCAAACCGTTACTTTTTAGACTTTGTTGTGAAGTCTAATTAAAGAGGAAATATACTAAAATAATAGTGAAACAAAAGTATTCTTGTCCTTAGAACAGATGCTGATCAAGGAAGCCATAATCCTGTTAGTGTAACTACACGTATTCCCCGGTGACTGTCTTAAAGAGGAATGTACCAAAGTCCTTGTTTATGTTCTGTACCAGCCTGCTACCGGCCCTGCAGAAAAGGCAGGGACAACCCCTTTACAAACGGCAAGAGGCTGGAATTACGCCTGCCAAATTTATAGCTACAAAAACAAACAAGACACGAACCAAGAAACAGGAGCTTTAAGAAACACGAACTATCCAAGCGGTTGCCTTCAGCAAACCAGCCCTTCCCACACATTCCCCTTATATAGAGTTCAGGGCGTGGCTTTTCTCTGCCTCCTTCCGAGAAGCCCCATTGCCTTCCTCTGTTTACTCCTAATTGACTGCCTCCTGCGTCGGGCATCCTTGAACAGGGCCAGCTGTGGGTCATCTTCATCTATGCTGTCAGGCTCACACAGCTGGGTCTCCGTGGTGACCAAGTGGGAGGGGCCTGGCTGAGGGCTCTCATCAGCAAGATCTTCAACCCCCTCAGCAAGGTCTTCAAGACCCCCCTCCTCCTCCTCTGAGTCGTCCGACCCAACTGCCGAACCCACAGGCTGACCCTGAATCACAACACTATCCCGCACCGCAGGGCCTTCCCCCGGGTCTGCCGATCCGGATGCGGTCAGGATGGAAATTGTTTGTCAAACAAAACGTCCACGCCAAAGAACGCAGCTGGAAGAACGACAACGTGGTACGGTTGACTGCAAGAAGATCTTCACTGTGAGGAATCCGTGCAAATACAAAGTCAGCGTTGGGAGTCACTCACCCCCAACGCATCTTTTAAACTTTGGAGGTAATTGGGCAACAGCCCCACCCATTAGCCCCACCCTTTCCCCGCGCAGACCAGCATCCGCCCGAGCTGCATAAAAACCCCACCCTCCTATCCCGTCGTCCCACGCCCTGCTTCTCCCCCTGACGCCGAGGTCCATACAGCGTGGAGGAAGGTGTAAGCCCAGCACCCCCCTCTCCCGTACCCCAAAGTCCCCAATGTGCTCCCCTCCACCATCTCAACATCCTGCGCCACAACCGCAGCCCCCTGGCAGCCCCCGTTGTCCGAGCGCAGCTGTAGAGCGCCCTGCGCTGCCGCCGGCATGCGAGCAGCTGAAACATCCGGCTGAAGCAGCTGAAGCCCCGTGAGTCTTGCGTGGCTGCCGGTGGCCGTTTCTGCCCGCTTCACGGCTGATCGGGCGGGCGCGGGTCCTGCGCGACCGCCCGTGGCTGTTTCTAGCCGCTTTGCACCTGATCGGGCGGGCGCGGGTCCTGCGCGGTCTCCCGTGGTTGTTTCCAACCGCCTTGCAGCTGGTAGGTGTGGGCGTGGCTGGGCCTCCTCCCGGCCTGCGCGGATGCCGTTTGCGGTGCTCCCCTGAGTCCCTTTGTGTTGTCGAGCCCGAGGGGCTTGACATTGTTCATGAAAAGCGGTCACCAACGCAGGGGCATGAACGGCGGTCGCGTCTTCCCAGGTGAAGTCCTCTGGTCCGTAACCTTTCCATTCAATCAGGTACTGGAAACGACCTTTCAGCCAACTGGAATCCCTGATGCTGGCGACCTCGTACTCGGGGGTGCTGCCTCCATCACGAGGTCCTGATGGGGGAGGTTCCGCTCGGCGGAGTGGACAGGCCGGTTGCTCGGGGACCAACAGAGACCGATGAAAGACTGGGTGCACGCGCAGGGAACGTGGCAGAGTTAAGCGATAGGCGACCGGATTGATGACAGCCTCGACTGGGAACGGTCCTAAATATCGGTGATCTAACTTTCTCACCGGCCGTGTTGACGGTAGGTTCCTGGTGGACAACCAGACCCGATCTCCCACTGATAGTGGAGGCGTATCCCGTCTTGACCGATCAGCAAACCTTTTGTAATCGGCCTTGGCCTTCTCTAACTGACGTCGCACCAATCGATGGATCGCGTGTAACTCTGCCATGAAGTCGTTCGCTGCCGGCTCCGGTGAGTCCACGGGAGAAAGGGGGAAAAACCGGGGGTGATATCCCACATTGGCCAAGAACGGTGTCATCTGTGTGGAGGTGTGCTGCGAATTGTTAAATGCAAACTCAGCTATGGCCAGATAGTCCACCCAATTGTTTTGCTGCAGATTGATGTAGCAGCGCAGATATTGTTCCAGGATACCAATGACCTTCTCGGTTCCCCCGTCAGTTTGAGGATGATGCGCGGACGAGAGACAAATCTTGATATCCAACGCATGCATCAACTCCTGCCAGAAGCGGGCTGTAAACTGGGCCCCCCTATCAGAGACGACTCTATCAGGGAGGCCGTGCAGCCAAAACACCTGCTGAATGAACATATGACTAGTGGTGCGGGCTGACGGTAAGCCGCAACAGGGGATGAAGTGCGCCATCTTGGTCAGCATGTCCACCACCACATACACTGTCGTAAAACCAGAGGATGGGGGTAAATCCGTCAGAAGGTCCATGGACACAGCCCCCCAGGGTCTTTTGGGTGTTGGCAAAGGCTGCAGTCATCCAGGCGGGGCCCCTGTCGCTGACTTGGCCTGCCTGCATGGGATGCAGGAGGTAACATAGGACTGGACGTCGTGTCGGACTCGGGGCCACCAGAAGGTACGGGAGACCAGGTTCAGGGTCTTGAACAGGCCAAAATGTCCCGCCGCCGGGTTATCGTGACACTGGCTGAGGGTGAGTCCCCTGAGTGGCCCTCCCGGAACGTAGAGCCGGTCATGATAATACAAGAGTCCATCCGTGACTGTCCAAGGAGAATCTGGCCCCACCTCCTCCTTCCGCTGAGCCACCCACACCTCCTGATGCTGTGCCTCCCGGATCCGAGCCCGTATATCAACCGGCTCCCACACCGCAGCAAAAGACTCGACGGGGATCACTGTCCTGGGCAGAAGCTTGTCTTCCACTCGGGAATATTCGGGCTTCCTGGACAGAGCATCCGCTCTTTGATTGTGCCCGCTAGGTATGTACCGAACCCGGAAGTCAAACCTCGCAAAGAAAAGAGACCACCGGATCTGGCGTTGGTTCAAATATCGAGCGGTCTGCAGGCTTTCCAAATTCTTATGGTCCGTCCGGACCTCGATTTGATGCCACGCTCCCTCCAGATGATGCCTCCAGGCCTCGAACGCCGCTTTGATGGCCAGCAGCTCCTTCTCCCAGATTGTATAATTGCACTCCGAAGGGTTCAGTTTTCATGAATGGTACGCGCAAGGGAAAAGGGTACTGCTGGGCGCCGTTGCCTGGAATAACACCGCCCCAATGGCAATGTCGGAGGCGTCCGCCTCCACAACAAACGGCCGTTGCGGGTCAGGATGCTTCAAGATGGGCTCCTTCATGAAGGCTTCCTTCAAAGTCTGGAAAGCCTGTTGTTCTGGAGCGTTCCACTGGAACCGAGTCTTCTTCTGCAGGAGCCGGGTGAGGGGGGCTGTCAAGGCAGCAAAACCAAGGATGAAAGTTCGGTAATAGTTGGCGAACCCAAGAAGTCGCTGAACATCCTTCACGTGACACGGGGGTTGCCAACTCTGCAAAGACTCAACCTTACTCGGCTCCATGGCAATGCCCTCAGGAGAAATGCGGTGACCCAGGAAATCGATGGTCACCCGGTAGAACTGGCACTTCTCCAACTTGGCAAACAGCCGATGTTCTCGGAGTCGCTGGAGGACCTGATGGAGATGCTGATGGTGCACCTCACGCGACGGGGAGTAGATCAGGATGTCATCCAAGTAGATCACGACAAACTGATCCAACAAATCCCAGAAAATGTCATTCATGAAATGCTGAAACACAGCGGGGGCGTTGATCAGGCCAAACGGCATCACCGTGTACTCAAAATGTCCATAGCGAGTACCAAACGTCATCTTCCACTCATCACCCGGCCGAACCCTGACAAGATTGTAAGCTCCACGCAGGTCCAGTTTCGTGAAGATCTTAGCCTCCCGGAGTCGGTCCAAGAGTTCGGGGATGAGGGGCAGCGGGTAACGATTGCGCACCGTGATGGCGTTGAGTTTCCTATAATCGCAGCAAAGCCGCAATTCGCCCGACTTCTTTTTGACGAAGAGCACGGGTGCAGACACTGGCGAGGACGAGGGCCGGATGAAACCTTGAGCCAAATTCTTCTCCAGAAAGTCCCGCAATGCAGCCAACTCGGGGTCCGACATGGAGTACAAACGCCCCACTGGGAGAGGCGCATCAGGGACTAAATCAATGGGGCAGTCATAGGGCCTGTGCGGGGGTAATTGATCCGCCTCTGTCTCGCTGAACACATCAGCAAAGTCGGACAGTTCGGGAGGCAAGGAAACCCCTGGGGAACCCTCCACCTGGCCGGCACAGATATGGCGGGAGTGGTCCACGCACTGCAAGCTTGGGAATGTGACCAAGTTCTGTGACCAATAGATCTGTGGGTCATGCGCCCGGAGCCACGCCAGTCCCAAGACCACAGGGAAGTGCAGATCTGAGGTGATATAGAACTGGATGGCCTCCACATGGGAACTGATGGCCATACATAATGGTTGCGTGGTGGCCGTAATTGGCCCAGACAGGAGCACTCGACCATCGATAGTCTCCACTAACATGGGTGGATCCACCGGGCACTGGGGAACAGCCCATTTGGCCACAAATGCTGAGTCCATAAAATTTGTGGTGGCCCCAGAGTCAATTAAGGCATGGACTGGAATCCCCTCTGGCTTGCCAGGAAGGATCAGACGTGCCTCCAAAATCAGATGCCGTGGAGGTCCACAGGGAGCATCGGAAAGACGTCACTCAGTGTTGTTGTGGGACGCCCGATCTATCACACCATCTAGATCGGGCTCGGGGCGTTTCCCGACAGAAAAGTAGGGGACTTTCTCGGGGCAGACTCGATCACTGATGCCCGCTGTCACTTCTTTGGGCAAAAAGCAGCCAAATGCCCAGGGTCCCCACAGTAAAAACACAACCCCCCCGATCATCGTCTGTTCATTTCAGTCACCGATAGACGAGACCTGGCGGCACCCAGCTCCATTGGCTCCTCCCTTTGAACTGGGGGCTCACGCACAACAGGGGCTGCAGGGGTCTGTGGGGTGGCACGGCGACTCCTTCGCTGCTGCAACCGAGCATCGATCCGCAGGCAGAGATGGATCAGCCCATTCAGGTCTGAGGGAATATCCACACGGGCCAGCTCATCCAACATCTCCTCCGACAATCCATCCTGGAAGGCATCCACAAGCGCAGCCTCATTCCAGGCGGAATCCTGGCTAAGCAGCTGAAAATCGCTGATATAGCCCTGTAGGGGGCGTTGACCCTGCCTCAGAGCTTTCAGGCGTCGAGTAGCAGTCTGCGTCTTAATAGGGTCCTCATACATCAGACGCATATGATCACAAAACCCCACAAAGTTGTCCAACAATGGGCTAGGTTGAGCCAGCAGAGGCGTGCCCCAACGAGCTGCATCACCCGAAAGAAGGCTTAACACAAACCCCACCTTATCCCGGTCAGTGGGGAAATCAGCTGCTCTCACGCTGATAAAGAGCTGGCATTGTCCCAGGAAAGCAGGAAACAGTTCTGGATTGCCAGTAAATTTATCCGGCATTGCACCTTGGCATTTTCTCCTGGGTGGGGGTGATGGTGGGGGTGTAGCATGAACCTGAGCTTGCAGTTGAGCCACCTGAGCTGCCAGCAGAGTGAGTTGCTGGGTGAGCTGGGCATTCTCAGCACGTAGCTGCTCCATAATAATAGTAAGGGGTGGGAGGCTGAAGGCAACCTGTTCTGTACCAGCCTGCTACCGGCCCTGCAGAAAAGGCAGGGACAACCCCTTTACAAACGGCAAGAGGCTGGAATTACGCCTGCCAAATTTATAGCTACAAAAACAAACAAGACACGAACCAAGAAACAGGAGCTTTAAGAAACACGAACTATCCAAGCGGTTGCCTTCAGCAAACCAGCCCTCCCCACACATTCCCCTTATATAGAGTTCAGGGCGTGGCTTCTCTCTGCCTCCTTCCGAGAAGCCCCATTGCCTTCCTCTGTTTACTCCTAATTGACTGCCTCCTGCGTCGGGCGTCCTTGAACAGGGCCAGCTGTGGGTCATCTTCATCCACGCTGTCAGGCTCACACAGCTGGGTCTCCGTGGTGACCAAGTGGGAGGGGCCTGGCTGAGGGCTCTCATCAGCAAGATCTTCAACCCCTCAGCAAGGTCTTCAACATCCCCCTCCTCCTCCTCTGAGTCGTCCGACCCAACTGCTGAACCCACAGTCTGACCCTGAATCACAACAGTTTAAGCAAACATAGTCTTGTCCTTAAGGGAGATGATGATTGGGATAATTATATCCTGTCTACATGTACTACAAGTAATTTTCTTCTGTAAACTGTCTTCGGATAAGAAAGTGTAGAATATTAACCACATAAGTAACAATGTATAACAATGTATAACAATGTATAACTAGGAATTAGAGGTGTATGAAAATGTCTGTTTGTGAGCCCTTCGGGGTTCAGACTATTGCTTTGTTCAAACCTTCTGAACCTGCGCATTAAACCTTTCCTTTCCTGAAGAGCTGGCGTGAGTGTCTTCTTTCTACAACAGTTCAATGGCGACTCTGGTGGGACTTCATTGCGAGGCAATGTTTCGCTGAGGGCAGCCCAACCCCTTGGACCTGACGAGAGGCCACTTCTGAAACATTCTCCAGGCGCCACAGGGGAAAGCACCTCCGGGAGACAGCAGTGACACCTCTGCGGGGCCAACGGTGCTGACGGCTAGTCCAAGATCCCTTGAGGAAAGGAAAAGAGGTCTGAACGCGAATCCTGGCCAGGACGGGGAGTGGACAAAGTGTGAAGACGCCTCAGGCGAGTATGTGTTAAAGGGGAAAGGTACCTATCTCACTTGAAGATAGAAGAGGAGGACTGATCACCCTCCTGAACTTGGGACTAGTCCGTGTGTTAGGTTGTGTATAAGTTAACCTTGAGGTCCACCCGGAGACTCCAACTTGTGCAGAATGCAGCCGCGCGAGTTGTCTTGGGAGCTTCCCGATACTCCCAAGTTACACCTTTGCTCCGCGAGCTGCATTGGCTACCGGTTGCTCTCCGGGTGAGGTTCAAGGTGTTAGTTATGACTTACAAAGCCCTTCATGGCATGGGTCCGGATTACCTACGGCAACACCTGCGGCCGGCGTCAACTTCCCTCCGTCCAGTGCGCTCCCACAGAGAGGGCCTCCTCAGGGTGCCGCCGATCAAAGAATGCCGATTGGTGACCCCCAGGGGGAGAGCGTTCTCTGTGGGCGCGCCAGACCTTTGGAACCGCTTACCGGTTGAGCTCCGGATGGCCCCCGACCTTCGCTCCTTCCGGCGCGATCTCAAAACATTCTTTTTTGAACAAGCTGGCCTGGTCTGACGGGATGGGGTTGGGTTTTTAAAACTAGTTTTAATTTTAATATGGATTGATTTTATGGGCATGATGTTTAATGGTTTTTTAATTTTTGTATTCGATTTTTACTGTGTATTGCCCTGTTCACCGCCCTGAGTCCTTCGGGAGAAGGGCGGTATAGAAATCAAATTATTAAATTAAATTAAAATTAAAGTTGTAAAGTACCTATCTCACCTGAAGATAGAAGAGGGGGACTGATCACCCTCCTGGACTCAGGACGGCGATTCCTAAAGTAGTCCATGTTAGGTTGTGTGTGTGTGGGAGGTTAAGCCATTGCAGTTCCTATTGGTGACTGTTGGAACGTCCGGCACCATAGGTCAGTGGCAGTGTTCTTAGAATGGGGTGAGAAGCAGTGTTCACAGCACACCGCTGGACTGTATGTTGAAAGGTTTTGATGATTATTTTAATCATATGCAGTATAAAGTCCCCTATCCTAAGGTGACAAAAGAGAGACTGAGGTTTCTATGTGAAAAACAGTGGTCACATATGGGAGTTGGGTGGCCGCCAGAGGGTACATTCAAAAATAAGCTCATCAATGACCTTCGGGCTATGATAGCAGCAAATGAGGAGAAGTACCCCAATCAATATCAATATATAGATCAATGGTGGAATGCAGTAGAAGAAAAGGCAGATGACTTATTGCAATGTCAGGCTGAAATGGTTCGCCTTTGTATTGCTAGATCTAAGGGAAAGAAGTTGGGCGAAATAAAAATGTCTGATATCAAGAAAGAGGTGCTATTTGAGGAAGAGGAAATGACTTTTAGACCCCCTCCTTATGTGCTGCGTCCGCTCAACCTTTAGCGGCAGCAGCTGCTGCAGCACCAAGTGGAGCGCAGCCAGCAGTCAGAAAGAAACAAAGGAGAAAGGAGCCCACAGCTCCTAAAGATGAGGAGGATCCTTCTGTGGCTGAGAGTGGTGAAATAGGAGAGGGAGCTGATGGTGAAGAGGAGGAAGGATTAGCTGCTGGGGTAGATGTATCGGTAGGAGTAATGACAAGATCAGCTACAGCTAAAGCAGCGGCTGCTAAGCGTGGATTCTTAGCTCCCTTAAGGGAGACAGATCAGCAAGTTATAAATCAACAGGTTCAGGTGGAGTTCCACCCTATGTTTCAATATGTTCCGTTCACCACAACGGATCTCTTGAACTGGAAGCAGCATTATGGTCCTATGACCACTAAACCAACTGAGATAGCAGACCTGTTTCAGACTATCATGCAAACCCATAACCCCACATGGCAGGATGTACAGCAGTTGTTGAATACTATTAACCCCGAAGGAAAAGGAGAAGTGGAGAGCCACAGTTAGGAAATGTGTTATAGACAGGTACCCTAACACGCAGAATATACAGGTAGAGATACAGACAAGGGCACCGGAACAGGATCCAGATTGGAATGTTAGGGATGCAGCGCAAAGGACATTGTTGCGGGAATATCAGAATTTAACAGTAGAGGCGCTTGGGAAGGCAGGAAAACCCCCTGTGAATATGTCTAAACTGTCTTTGGTAATGCAGGGAGCAGATGAAAGCCCGGAGAGTTTTTTGCAACGGCTGATAGAGGCTTATGAGCTGTATACACAGATAGATCTGAGACACACAGATAATGTATGAATGCTGAATGAGAGATTTATAGGACAAAGTTATGGTGATATTAGGAAGAAGTTACAGAGGTTGGAAGGAGTTCTGGGAAAGAATACCAGTGAATTGTTGGAGGTGGCATAGGAAAGTGTATGTTAATAGAGAGAAAGAGAGAGGGAAGCACGAATGCAGAGGAAAACGGAATTGTTGGCGGTAGCTTTGCAAGGGAAGATACCGCTTGGGCTAAATCAGTGTGCGTATTGTGGGGAAGAAGGTCATTGGCAGAGGGAATGTCAGAAACGAGGGACGAGAGGATGAGGCTGTGAAACGAACAGTAAACTGCAGATTTTATTGTTGTAAAAGCCATGGAGGATGTGTGGGTAAATTTATGGAAAATGCATGTAAAGGAGAGCAAACTATTTTTAATGGTGAGATGTTTGTAAAGTTTCTTTTACTTCCCCCCTTCTGTGTAGGACACACTGATAGAAAATAATACCTAAGAGAATTGAAGAAATTGTAATTCGATCCTTGTTTAAAACAAAGGAGTTGAGAAAATTTTGGGGATTATATATATGAGCTATGCTGTTTTGATTTTAAAAAAATTGTATTGAAAACTGTTAGAAAAGGAGCCTAATGTTAACAAGCTTTAACAGAGTTTGGTGAGCGCTCCTTTGTTGGCTCTTCACTAGGTAATTTGTTTGTAAATATAGTCAAAGAAATGGCTTGGAGGAGGTTTAGACCCAGAAGTGGGGGAAAAGAGGCAGCCAGTAGTATTTTTGTCTAAAATTGACATTTGGGGAAGTCTTGGTGGTTAGCATTTTTTATTAAGTGTGGGTAATTTTAAATCAGAAGGATGAAAAGAGGTAACCACTTGTTCATAGCAAAGTAGTTGGGAAAACAAAAGACAAAAAGAAAGACATAATGAAGGTGCGATAGTAGATGGGGAGGAAGAAAATGTGAGTGGAAGCTGGGAGAATTTCCCTCCCTTGGTCAGCACTAACCTGTGGATTTTATGCCTTTCAGCAAGCGTTGAGGTTGTTAATAAGGGAAAAGGAGAATATGCTTATGGAGTCCTCAATATTTTTGGAGAAGAGAAATGTAGAGGACGGATTAATAGCTAAGGGAAACAGTTGGCTCATGTAAAAAAAGAATGAAGTTTGGTCAGAGTGGCAGAAGGGCAGTGAAGGAATGGATAATAGAAGGAAGAAACAGGAAAGTTGCTTTTAAGTTGGTTTGCACAGACTTGTGAATTACATGCATTAAAATTGTTGGAAGTAGGGAGACTGCTATTAATGGGGTCAGCACAAACGTGTGCACTGTATGCCTTAAAACAAGTCTTAGAATGTTGAAGGAACAAGAATGTACAATAAGAAATATGGAAAGAGAGAAAAACAGGAAGTAGAAGAAAGTGTGAAGTGAATGTTGCCAGATGGGAGACGGATGTTGAATAAAGCAATGTGGATACTCATGTTAACTAGGACAACCATTGAGGGAAACAATGAGGAGAAATGGAGGGAATTTGAAGTTTCAGGAATATGGGCAGAAGATAACCCTCCCGAATCTACAAGATTAGTCAGCCATTGTTTGCGTTTGAGTGGGAAAGCCTGGGGTCAGATCAGAAGAGGCAATACACATGGACTCGGCTTCCCCAGGGGTTTAAGAATTCACCCACCTTATTTGGTACTGCCCTAGGAAAAGACTTGTAGAATTATGTACCTTGGCAACCTGGAGATATAGTTTTACGGTATGTAGATGATGTCTTGATAACAGGCAGGACAGAGGACTTGTGTTGGGAAAATACGAAAACTCTTTTGCATCTGTTATTAAAATGCGGTTATCAGGTGTCCAAAAAGAAAGCACAGTTGGTACAGCAGAAAGTAAGATATTTGGGATATGATATTGAGCATGGTCAGAGAGCCCTAGGACAGGAAAGGAAGCAAGCGATTCTAGCCATTGCTGAGCCAGCAAACAGACGGCAGCTGCGTGGTTTTTGGGGCTGGCTAGTTTTTGCAGAATCTGGATACCTAATTTTACACTGTTGGCAGCTCCGCTTTATACAGGTACAAAGGGGGGTGATTTTGTTAGATGTTTTTGTGCCAGCCATGGCAGTTCCCCCAAAAGGTCATCAGATGGGAGCAAAGAGGCATCTTTGCTCCCACTGGTGGGTCAGGGGTCCCCGGCCCCTGCAGCCCCATTGGAGAGAGTTAATTGGTAAGGGAGGGGCTGAGGACCCCCATAAAAACCTCTGCTCAGGGGCTGCTCTCTCTCTGCTCTCTTTGTTCTCTCTTCTGCTTGCTTGCTTGCTGATCCATGAGCTCAACCCAGGCATGGATGCCTCCATGCCAGGGAACTCTTTCTCTTTATCGTTAATAAAGCTTAATCTGATCGCATCCCTGCGTGCTGCTCTTTTTACTTGGAAGCACCTTAACGAACCATCGATCTTGTGAGGCCATCTCACAAATTGGTAGCAGAGGATGGTTTAAGGCAACGCTTCCAAGCCAGCAGCTACAAGCAAGATGCCTGGAGGTTCTAGCAAGAACCCATTTGAGAAGGATGGCAGGAGATCCCCAATTGTGACCAGGAGTCTTCAATCAAAGACGGCAGCCCTGCATCCAGCCCCTGACGCAAGCTTCGCTACAGGGACCCCTTCGCATGCCTCCCTACAGCTGCAAGCCACAGAGGGAAGCATGAAAGGCTTACAGTCCACCCAAGACTGCCCAGGCGCAGCAGAAGCAGCCCGGGCCCAAGACAAGCGCCGCGTGGGCCAGATGACTGAACAGGAACGCGAGGAGCTGCTCCTAACGCTCCTTGCAGCACAAAGGACGCCACAAGCCTCTCCACGAGGGATGCCAGCGCAGGGGGCCTCTGGACACCGGGTAAGTCCTTCCCCAGTGCCCACGAGGCCCCCTAACATGGCGCCGGCCACCCTGAGGGACCCCGGGGCCCCAGAGCTTTTGGCGGGAAATTTCCCGCCAAACTGTGATCTGCAACTTCCGGGGCTAACCGGAAAAAAGATGGCGGCCCCCAGGACACCAACGTGGTCTGATAGGCCTCAGCCAAGCCTCGAGGCCCAGCAATCGACATCGGGGGTAGCCAGCCTCCCTCGCTACCCCCAGGAGCCTCCCGGAGGAGCTCCGAGGCCTCCAACCCTCTCCCTGGGGCCTAACTGCCGAGAGGCATCCGGCCTGGAGCCTCCAAGCTATGTCCTGCAACCCCAGAGGGCCCCCAGTGAACCCCCGGAACCTCCGGCCTACTTTTCGCCACCGCCCAGACGCCCTGCTTGCCAGATGGTCTTCGGGGGGCCTCTGGACGAGGCCCCCTCCTCCAGCGCCGTCTTCAGCCGCCTCCAGGGTCTTCAGGACCAGCGATGGGC
Source organism: Vipera berus (assembly GCF_964194415.1). NCBI lineage: Eukaryota > Metazoa > Chordata > Lepidosauria > Squamata > Viperidae > Vipera > Vipera berus. The sequence goes on along the minus strand of NC_138210.1, from coordinate 28,163,880 downwards.
TCCTCCGGGCGATCCTGGGCGTCTCTGTGCCATCCAGGCCCCATCCTGCAGCCTTTGCCCCCTGGTGAGTGTTCCAGTGCCAGGGGGGCTTCAGGAGGAATCTTCGGGGCTTCTGCGGCCTTCAGCCCCTCTTCAGGCCCAAATCCCGGCTCAAATGAACTCTGAGCATGCCCAGTCGGGGCCCTCCGCCTCCTGGGCTGAAATGAACTCTGAGCATGCCCAGTTGGGGCCATCCAAAAATCAGAGAAAAATACCTCCACCTGCCAGCAGAGGGATCCCTCTTCCATTCACCTCAATGGAGAGCTCCCAGATATATAGAATTGGACAAAGAGCTAAGGAAAATTCTCTTTCATCTGCTTCTGCCCTCCCAAATAATTTTGAAAAACTGCAACTTGGGGGGGGAGAATTACAGCAGTTGGAGTAGAGATGTGCAGGTATGTCTATTAAAGGATGGGACTCTAGAGATGGTTCTGAATCCTCCACCTCTTCCCTGGGGACCCCAAGAAGAGTGGTACCATAGACAAGCATACACCACTCTACTGAGCTCACTGGATGGCAACTTGTACCCCAGCATTCCAGATGGGCTCACAGCTGGTGAAGTTTGGGGGTTATTATACAATTTATTCAACAGCGACAGCATCGGTTCAATCACCAGACTCACAACTGAGTTTTTCACCACCAGACTGAGGTTTGGGGCTAGCATGGCCGAGCACCTGGGAAAATTGAAGGCGCTCAGGGCAGAACTGATGTCCAGAGACTACCTTGTACCTGAGGCGAACATGGTCGCTATCATTCTGGCTTCCCTGGACAAAAATTGGAGCAGTTTCATTGTTTCACTGGAAGGGACCAGGAAGGAAGCCATGACTCTATCCTACCTCGCAGGGAGGCTCATTGAGGAAGATAGAAGGCGCAGAGATGCAGGAGAATACGCCAGAGTCACCACCCAGTGAGCCAGCAGGAGGCACCACAACTCAGAGCAGGTTAATGCTCTACTTAAGTGTTTCATCTGTGGCTCTGAGGGGCATCTGAAGAAGGACTGCCCCCATCACCATGAAGCCCCCAAGCGTGGTCCCAATCAAGGAAGGGGCAAGGGGCAAGGAAGGGGGCGTGGTGGGGGCAAAGGTAGTGCCAAGGGCAATTTTGTGCATACTTGTCCTCTCACCCCCACCACAAAGGCTGATAGCCCCACTGGCTTATGGTTATTGGACTCTGGAGCTTCATCTCACATTACCAATATGAAACAAGGGTTTAAAAGGTTAAAGAAAATTAACTCATCTGTCAAGGTGGCCAATGGTGATAAGGCTTTGGTTGTTGGGGAGGGCACTGTCTCTGTACCCGGACTAGGAAAAGTTGAAGGGGTATTGCATGCTCCCTCCATTGCCAACAATATGTTAAGCATTATCAAATTATGTGACGATGACAAGGTGGAAGTTTTATTTCGCAAAGGGGGAGGTCATGTCACCCGGAACCAGAGGGTCATTGGAAGTATTGCCATCATAAATGGTTTGCCATACTTCTCCCCCGAGAACCCAGCCACAAAGGACAGTCCACCGGGTGCCACCTCAGAAGGAGCCTGCGCACGGAAAGATAGAAAACAGCCAGCCCCAAGGCTGTCTAAGGAGCGCAAGGCCGAAGCGGTTGCACCCAAGCCACCTCAGCCACCCCCACGGCTTTCCAAGGGCAGTGTGGACAAGAAACCCGAATCTCAGCAGGCACCTAAAGCACCACTCAAGGCAACCAGAGCCAAGAGGGTGTCAGTGGGGAAGCCGCTCCACGATAAGTGTGCCCATCTCTTACACCGAAGATTAGGTCATGCGAGCTTCCCTGTGGTTAAAAAGATGGGAGAGTTTGCTGAGGGAGTCCAGCTCAAGGATTGTGAGGTGTTCCTGGACTGTGCCATCTGTAAGAGGACAAAGAGTAAGGCTGCCCCCATCCCTAAGGTGTCACTGCGTAAGACCCAATACCCGTACCAACTAGTACATGTTGATTTGGTTGGGCCATTCACACCATCACTAGGGAAAAGACAGTATTTTCTCACTGCCGTTGACGATTTTTCACGGTACGGCCATGTGTATACCCTCACAGAAAAATCCGAAGCTTTTGACGCCATAAGATCACTGTACAACTTTGTAGAGACCCAGTATAAGACCAAGATCGCACAACTGCAGAGCGACCGCGGGGCTGAGTTCATGTCCCGAAAATTCCAGGATTGGGTAAGGCGTAAGGGCATCCAACATTTTCTTACAGCGCCCTTCACTCCTGCTCAGAACGGTGTGACCGAGAAAAGAAATGGAATCCTGCAAACTATGATGCGTAGTCTGATTGCGGACGCTGGGGTCGCAGAATCATACTGGGCAGAGGCGGTGCACTACGCCAATTACACCTTAAACCGCACCTGGAGCAGTGTTGTGGACCAGACCCCATATTTCCTGGTCCACGGTAGGAAGCCAAGTCTGGGACACTTGCGTGTGTTTGGCTCCTATACTTGGGTGCACATCCCCAAGCAGCTGCGGAAGAAGGGGAGATCTGTCTCCCAGAGACTGAGGTTCTTGGGCTATGCTCCTGGCTCCAAGGCCTACCGTTTCCTGGGAGAAGGGGGCAGGACTGTGACTTCCCAATCTGCCTCCTTCGAAGAGGACTCCAATTGGACCCAGATTCACTCAAATGATCTGAGCCCGTATGTCAATCGACCCAGCAAGGACACACCGACCACGACATCACCTGAGACGACCACATACCCTGCCACCGACGAAAATGAGGAACAAGACGAAGATGTCATCCTACCTGGTTCAGATGGGGAGGATGAGCCGTCCAGTCCCAAGGGGGAAGACACGCCATCTTCACCCCCAGCGACGCCTCAAAGACCCATGATGCCCAGCACCTGGGACTACACATCTACACGTCCCAATTATGAAATGCCGGCGGACGTGGAACCCGCAGAAGAAAAGGGCAGTGAGTGGCAGAAGGTCAGGAGATCAAAGCGGTCCAACAAAGGGATCCCACCAAAGAGAATCGACATTGGGCACATCGCGTCCGTCAACAGCGTTGTGGTCACCCCAAAATCCTTCTCTGACATCCAGGAGCTGCCCATCGAAGAACAGGAGAAATGGCAGCTCGCGATGGAGCAGGAGATGGCGAGCCTGAAAAAGCTCAAGGTCTTCACCCCCCAGCAACCACCAAAGGAGAGGAAAGTCATTGGCACAAGGTGGGTTTTCAAGGCCAAACCACTTGCCAATGGCCTCTACCTGTATAAGGCCCGTTTGGTAGCTCAGGGGTTCGCCCAGCGCTACATGGAGGACTACGTAGAGACCTACTCCCCAACTGTCTGGGCAGAGAGCGTCAAGGCCGCCCTCGTAACTGCAGCCGCTCTGGGGGAGGAAGTCTTCCAGTTCGACATCCAGACAGCTTACCTCCACGCCAACTTGGACCGGCAGATCTACGTGAGGGCCCCTCCTGGCTACCAGCAGGAAGGGGGAAATACATGGCTGCTCCGAAAAGGGTTATATGGCCTCAAGCAGTCGGGGAAACTATGGTACGACTGCCTTAGAAAAAGTTTAGAACGAGTTGGTTTCAGTGCATCCCATGCAGATGAATGTGTTTTCACACGCAACTCCAAGGGTACCACAGAACGGGTGTTAGTTTATGTGGACGACCTCCTATATGTAGGGCCTGACAAGGAAGGGTGTGACAAATTTGCCAAGGCCCTGGGGGAAAAGTTTACCCTGAAGTCTTTGGGGCGGGTTGACAAGTACTTGGGTGTGCACATCTTGGCCACTAAGGGGGGGTTCGCCCTATCTCAGAAAGAAAAGATTGAGGAGTTATTGGCCAAATGCAAAATGGCAGAATCTAACCCAATGCGTAGCCCGATACAAACTGACTATTACAATCACACTCACAAGGTCGGTCCTGAGTTCACAGATAATAGGCTTTACAGATCTGTGATCGGCTCCTTGCTATATATCAGCAATTGGAGCAGGCCTGACATAGCTTTAGCTGTGAATCTACTGTCCAGGCATGTGGAACACCCAAGGGAATTCCACTGGACTGCTGTTAAGAGGGTACTTAGGTACCTCAGGGGCACGACCGATGCTCTCCTTGTGCTGGAGCCAGAGAAGGGGAAGACGGCCCAGCTCTCCGCTTACTTGGATGCAGACTGGGCTGGCGACACTAAGAGTAGACGAAGCACCTCTGGTTTCCTCATATTGCTAAATGGCTGTCCTATCCATTGGCATGTTAGGCAGCAAAAATTTGTTTCTTGCTCCACGGCCGAGGCGGAATATGCCAGCCTGTCAGACACGGCCAATGATTTGATTTGGTTCGATGCTCTGATAACGAGCATCTGGGCACCTCCTCCTCTGCCCATCCAAATTCAAGAGGATAATACGGCTGCAATTGCAATCTTGGGGGCATATGCAGTGGGCTCTAGGTCCCACCACATAGACATACGCTATAAAAATGTCAGGCAGCTTGCCAAAATGGGGTTTATACATGTTGAGCATTGTCATACAACTGACCAGATAGCTGACCTGTTCACCAAACCTGTTCCCATTGACCGGCACAACCTTCTGTGTAAGCGTTTGTGTTTGGTCTTCTGAACGTGTATATGCATGTCTATGACACCTGCTCGCCCCCTCACATACATTCACTGGTTCCTGTCATTGGCTGGCAAGAAGGGGAATTGTTAGATGTTTTTGTGCCAGCCATGGCAGTTCCCCAAAAAGGTCATCAGAAGGGAGCAAAGAGGCATCTTTGCTCCCACTGGTGGGTTAGGGGTCCCCGGCCCCTGCAGCCCCATTGGAGAGAGTTAATTGGTAAGGGAGGGGCTGAGGACCCCCATAAAAACCTCTGCTCAGGGGCTGCTCTCTCTCTGCTCTCTTTGTTCTCTCTTCTGCTTGCTTGCTTGCTGATCCATGAGCTCAACCCAGGCATGGATGCCTCCATGCCAGGGAACTCTTTCTCTTTACTCTATCGTTAATAAAGCTTAATCTGATCGCATCCCTGCGTGCTGCTCCTTTTACTTGGAAGCACCTTAACGAACCATCGATCTTGTGAGGCCATCTCACAGATTTTGAACATTTTCAGTGGGGAGGAGAACAAAGAAGAGCTTTCAAGGACATTAAGTTTGCTCTTACAGCAGCACTACCTTTGGTTGTACTCAATTTCGAGAAAGCTTTCAATCTGTATGTAGATACAAAGTTGCATTGGGAGAGTTGATGTGGCAGGTGGGGGTTAAGGTGGAATGAATGAATTGCACTTTAAGGTGGAACAAATGAATCCCACTTTAAAGGAAAAAATTACTAAGATATGTGCTGAGAGCTATTTGAAGTGGCATGATGCTTTGCCGTTAGCAATGTATTCTGTGAGGTGTGCACCATGAAGACAATACAGATTGTCCCTGTTTGAGTTTATGTTTAGCCGTCCTCCCACTCTGTTAAAATGAAGGGGGAAGTATGGAACATGGAGATGGTACAAGAACTAAATAAAGCAGGTTGAAAAGCTTCGCAATTATGTGACTGCGCAAACCCCTCCTAAATTAGAAACAAAGGTAACGTTTCCTTTTAAACCTGGAGACAAAAGTCTGGGTGAAACATTGGAAGCGGGAACAATTAGAAGGCAGATGGAAAGGACTGTATGTTGTTATTATGTTCTCTCCTCTTGCTGTCAAGATTGCAGAATCCAAATCATGGATTCACTGGACAAGGATCAAAGCAGCAGCTGAACCTGAATGGGTGGTGTCTAAAGATCCAGTGGTTCCTACAAAGTTAACGTTTAAATGAAAGTGAAATTTGATTTGTTAATGCAGCTGGACTTACTTAAGAAGCTTTTATCGCTGAAAGGCTACTCTGCTGGAACCTTACCGGCAATAGGTTCCTCTACACACAGTAGTAAAGACCCCTGCTAAGTCACTCTGGAAGCTGACTTTATACGCACGGGAGAAGAATGGAGAAAAGTTTATTTCTGCTATGGGTGTATTGTGTTGTACCACATGTATCAATGTTTGTATTTATAATTATGGACTTTGGAGTAAGTCAGAGGAAACACCTCAGATTGTTCAATCATTTCTTGTAGGCATTGGAAATTGTGATGGAAATCATTCACTTAGTTTTAATCCTGAATATTGGAATTACAGTTTACCACATCCCTGTCAGTATCCACAGGTGTTTGATAGAATTGCTAAGGATGCTTGTCAAGCCAGGCAACCAGCCAATTTTGAAGCTTGTAAGTATGTGGGTTATGTGTACAGAAAGGGAATGTGTGCAAAAGCCCCATACAATGGAACACCCCCTCCTCTAATTTTGGAGTGTATTATCCCAGTATTTTAGGGATATGAATGCATGAGAATGATCCCTCAGTGAGGCCTGGAACTTGTGTTTTGTATCTATCAGAGGATGGTTACAGAACACCAATAATTAGACTGCAGGCTGTTGTGGATTTGGCAGGGCAATGCCTAGGTAATGCCTTAAACTTGTTAGCTGAAACTACTGATAAACTCCAGACAGCAGTCTATCAAAACCGATTGGCTTTGGATTACCTATTGGCAAAAGAAGGAGTAGTGTGTGGAAAATTCAATCTTTCAAATTGTTGTCTTCAAATTGATGAAACTGGACAAGTAATCAAACAATTAACCACTGATATGAGGCAATTAACACACAATGCAGATCAAACCTGGAAGGGTTTTAATTTCCAAAAGATTTTCAGTGGATGGGTTACAAGCAATTGTAGCTTTCATAGGACTGATAGCTGCAGGATGTGTGTTGATTCTGTGGAAAATAACTGGAAGTAGTGAGGAAGTTTAAAAATAAAAAGATATATGCTTTTAGTATTATCATGTAATCATATTTTATATTTTATAATAATCATTTTATAATCAATTGCTTGAGTAGATGCTTTGAGAATATGGGGAAAAATACAGGCCTCAAATGGAGGGAGGGGGAGAACAGGAGTTACCATGGGGCCCAATGTGAGTCACCATCTAGGAATTGTTTTTAAGTACCGTCTGGTGCCTGGTACCCCTGGCAGGTGTAGAAGATGGGAGACATCTCTCCTTTAGAATTGATAGTAGGGGAGGGATCTTATTAGTATAATGTAAGCAAACAGGGGCAGAGATAATGTATTCTGTTTAGGCGCTTCTGATAGATTGTAACCTCCAAAGCCTAAGCCAATGGGGCCATGGGGGAGGGACTGGGGCGTCGCGATAGGATGTATAATAATATGTGATTTTGGAATTTGGGGTGTGGTTCAGTGTTTGGCTACATTGTTTGCCTTCCTGAATCCACCATGCTTTGCAAACCGTTACTTTTTAGACTTTGTTGTGAAGTCTAATAAACTTCTTTTCTATTTGTAACACAAACAGAGTGAATTTCAATTTGTGACTATTTTTGTGTCTAACAATTCCTTGTATTTTGCCTATTTTTATAAGAACTATATCCAATAGCTTAGCTTTACTTGCTGAAAGAAAAGCGACTGCACAGGTAATGGCAATGTGGGAATATGAAAGATTACAAACCAAAGAAGACCTCTGTTGAGACTCATCTTCACAAGTTGAGATAAGTCTCAAAAGGGGGGAATAAAGAGGAAATGTAATAAAATAATAGTGAAACAAAAGTATTCTTGTCCTTAGAACAGATGCTGATCAAGGAAGCCATAATCCTGTTAGCGTAACTACAGGTATTCCCTGGTGACTGTCTTAAAGAGGAATGTACCAAAGTCCTTGTTTAAGCAAACATAGTCTTGTCCTTAAGGCAGATGATGATTGGGATAATTATATCCTGTCTACATGTACTACAAGTAATTTTCTTCTGTAAACTGTCTTCGGATAAGAAAGTGTAGAATATTAACCACATAAGTAATAATGTATAACAATGTATAACTAGGAATTAGAGGTGTATAAAAATGTCTGTTTGTGAGCCCTTCGGGGTTCAGACTTTTGCTTTGTTCAAGCCTTCTGAACCTGCGCATCAAACTTTTCCTTTCCTGAAGAGCTGGCGTGAGTCTCTTCTTTCTACAACATAATAAACCTCTATTTGCAACTCAGAGTGGATTTCAATTTGTGACTATTTTTGTGTCTAACAATGTAGAGGACAGGTAGGCCTGGAGGAACGTTGTCCATGGGGTCGCGATGGGTTGGACACAACTAACAACAAAACCCCTTAGTCTTGCATAGCATTCCTGGATCAGTTGTTCTCATACGGGCCCATCCATAACATTTTCTGTACTGCATCTCCCATCGTACCGTGTGCCCTACGAATCTAAGACGATTGGAGGCACTCTGGTAGTTATAGTACGCTTCCTCCATCTTCGCTAAAGAACCTTGCCAATCGCAACTACATCTCCCAGAACGCTCGTCGGTCTCCCGTGCGCCGCCCTTCTCGGTTATCCTCCCCGCCGTAAGGACGAAAGGAGTGAAATGGCTGCCACGGAAGCCAGGCCTGGACATTTTCGACAGCGGTGGTCACGCCTCCTGGACGGAAGGGCCCAGCTTCCCGGTGAAGCTGGGTAATTATGGAAAGGGCTTGGGAGGCGTGTTGGGAGAAGAGCAGATACTGTGATTGGAGTTGGGAGTGTAGAAAGCGTCATTGTAGGAAAGGGACATAATTAGGTGTACGCAATGCAGGAGCGAGCACTAAAAAGATGTGTGTGGGTCATTTTTGCGGTGACGTAAGAGAAGGCTGTGGGGCGAGCCCGTTAATTTCTAAAGGGGGAAGGAAAAGAAAGGGGGAAAGGCAGGACCAACCAGAGGTCTCACCTCGAAGTGGAGGCAGTGCATATAGAGTAAGGAGGGGGGGACGCCCTTGGTTGGCTCCCTCACTTACAGGGTCTCTCGCCTGGAAGTGTGGAGGGGAAGGAAATGGTAAACGGAGCATGAGGTTGATGATGGCATTTGGGACTTGCATATCTCGGGGACAGGTCCCGTTGATCAGGTTACCGTTTATCCAGGAAAAGAAGGACATGGTGTGCTTACCCTTAATTTTGTGGCATGTGTTTAGGTATGGACACGTTGGACTTTGGGGCCTACTAGTCTGAAAGAGGGGGGATGTAGTAACTCTTGAGGGCACAGACTGAGGATTTGATTGGGAGCATGTTTATAAAAGCTGTAATTCAAAAAAAATATCTAAAGGAAACCTACTCACCTATCTATAGTTGAATAACATTTGGCCAAATTCTTACTATGGCATTTGTGCAGGGCAGGAAGGGGATTAGATTAATTGGGGTCAGGACACAATATGACCAGAGGAGAAAATAATGCAAATACCGAGCAAACTGCTTAGTGCCTAGTCTGTACAATTTACTCTGAATGGCAGAAATTTTCAGGCCCTCAGCAGCCCATCTACCATCATTTTACCTAGATAAGTATGAGATTAAGTAAAGTGTATGTGTGCAAAACACATTTTATTACAGTTAAGGTGTATAATAACATAAATTGTATAATAGGAGGTTGAAGAGCCGAGGTGCAACTGTGGTCAAAAATATTTCTGATGTCTGTGAGATGTCTGTGAGTAGTATAGCACAGGAGGTTGAGTGGGGTTAAAATGAAGTGTCAAATGATAACTAAAATTGGCACATTGAAGGTGATTGGAAAGCCTAATATGCTGATCAATATATAGTATTGTTAATAGGTGAATGAGAGTCTTAGTAAATGGTTGGAATAACGTCTAGATTGAACAAGGTGAGATCAGAATGTTGGAATTCCAGATAAGCATTGAATAGAATGGACAGATTTGTTTTTTGTTATAAATGAATCTTTATTTACATTTTGTGTTAAAAACACACCATACACCAACAAAGACAAAAAAACATTTACAATATACAAAAAACGAAGAAATCAAAAAATTGAAAACCATTTCAAAAATTTCACATTATATCTACTTCTAAACTAACAATTATATTCCACTCATTAAGTCTCTTAGAACCATTCAACTCCAAAGCTTATTCATTAACAAAGACAATATCACTTCATTTTTGACCAACCTCCAAGCCACCCTCATTTCTTTAATCTTTTATCCATCCAAATATACCATTTATTCCATGATAGAAATGCTGGTGTCTCTTCTTTACCCTTCAACTTCTTGGTCAATGTGTCTGCTTCTGCACAATCAAGTATTCTCCTAATTATAACTTCATCTGGCGGGGTATGATTTGCCTTCCAAAATTGAGCATACCCCATCCTTGCCGCCGTTAAGATATGTAAAACCAAATACCATATTTCCTTCTTAATATTTCCAGGCCTGAAGCCAAGCAGATACGTCTCTGGTTTAAGATCAACTAAACACCCTGTGATTTCCTCTATCCATTTTTGGATCCTCATCCAATATCTAACCACTTCCGGACATGTCCACCATAAGTGATAGTATGTGCCAATCCCTTTACCACACTTCCAACAATCGGCCGACAATCCGGGGAACATTTTGGAAAGTCTAGCCGGAGGGAGATGCCATCTATAAAGCATTTTGTATATGTTCTCCTTATATGACGTGGAAACCACCAGCCTCATATTAGTCCACCAAATCTCTTCCCATTTCTCAAGTGGAAGTGCATGACCAAAATTCTTCCCCCAGGCAATCATCGCATCTTTTACCACCTCCTCCCCTACTACCCTAGTTCGCAACAATTTATAGCACTTAGATATCATCCCTTTCTCCGGACCCAGCAGAATCTTATCTAATTCCTGCAGATTCAGATAAATACCCCTTCCTTCCTTATCCTTCTTATACCTTGACTGGATCTGCAGGTAGGCCCACCACTCCAATTGAAGCCCTTGCTGAGCCAGATCTTGTCGTGTTTTGAGTTCTCCCCTGCTATCTAAAAGTTCTTTATAAGTTGGTCTTCTTCCCTTCTTGAGTAGGGTCGGATGGGTCAAGGCTTCCAAAGTTGATAACCAACACGGAATTTGCGCATAGTACGTAGTCCTTATCTTATCCCAATTCCGAATCAGTATGTCCCTCATGTAGTGGCGAGTAAACTGTTTGCTTGGAGGAGTACCTTCCCGCCAAAGAGCTGCATGCCATCCCTGCAGCAAATCAAATCCTTCCAAACTCAACAATCGATTATTCCTTAGACTTATCCATTCCTTGCCCCAAACTAAGAGGGCAGCCTGATAGTAAAGTTCCCAGTTCGGTAAGCCAAGGCCCCCTCTTTCCTTAATTTCTTGCATCATTTTTTTCCCAATCCTGGGCCGTTTCCCCTGCCAAACAAATCTAGAAACTACCCCCTCTAACTCTTTTTAAAATTTCAGCGAAAGTTTAACTGGTGCTGTCTGAAAAAGAAAATTCCATTTCGGCAAAACATAAGATTTCACCGTGGCTACCCTTCCTAATAATGAGAAACTGTATCCTACCCCATTTTCCCAGGTCCATTTTTGTTTGTATCAGTAATTTTGAATTAACAGAGGGATAGAATCAAGATCAAGTGAAGTACTAATACCACTTTACAATGCTTTGGTAAGGCCACACCTGGAATACTGCATCCAGTTTTGGTCACCACGATGTAAAAAAGATGTTGAGACTCTAGAAAGGGTACAGAGAAGAGCAACCAAGATGATTAGGAGGCTGGAGGCTAAAACATATAGGGAACGGTTGCTGGAATTGGGTATGTGTAGTTTAATGAAGAGAAGGGTGAGGGGTGACATGATAGCAGTGTTCCAATATCTCAGGGGCTGCCCCAAAGAAGAGGGAGTCAAGCTATTCTCCAAAGCACCTGAAGGCAGGACAAGAAGCAACGGATGGAAACTCAAAAAGGAGAGAAGCAACCTAGAACTAAGGAGAAACTTCCTGACAGTTAGAACAATTAACCAGTGGAACAACCTGCCTCCAGAGGTGGTGAATGCTCCAACACTGGAGGTTTTTAAGAAGAGACTGGACAGCCATTTGCCTGAAATGGTATAAGGTTTCCTGCCTGAGCAGGGGGTTGGACTAGATGACCTCCAAGGTCCCTTCCAACTTTATTATTATTATTATTATTATTATTATTATTATTATTATTATTATTATTATTATTATTATTATTATTAGTAGTAGTAGTAGTAGTAGTAGTAGTAGTAATACTTGAACATCTTCCGGTCAACCAGATTCCTAAATATTTCACCTTCTTCACGATTTTAAACCCTGTAGTGTCCTCTAACATCTGTTTACTTCTATTTGAAAGATTTTTCGTCAATATATTTGTCTTATCTTTATTTACTTTCAGACCAGCCACGTTTCCAAATTCCTCAATCCTTTTTAGTAAAGCCGTGCTGGATTCCAGAGGGTTTTCCAAAACGAAGACCATATCATCTGCAAACGCCTGCAGTTTATAAATTTGGTCTCTTATCTGAAGCCCAGTAATCTCCTCATCTTTCCTTATTATTCTCAGTAGGGGTTCTAAGGTTAGGATAAATAAAAGTGGGGAGAGTGGACAACCCTGCCTAGTGCCCTTACAGATATCAAATTTGTCAGTTAAATTCCCATTTATCAACAATCTTGCTTCCTGCTTAGTATAGATTGCTTTAATCATATTACAGAATTTAGCCCCAAACTCCATATAAATAAATAAATAAACCTTTATTGTCAAAGTACAACATGTGTACATTGAGATTAACTGAGCCTCCCCCCGTGCTCTCTCCCCCCAACACACAGTGACAACAAACCCTCCATCCTACCACACCATGTGAACCAACTACACCACACACCGGTCTCCCAAGTCAATTCTGCATAAGATTATGTCCCATTTAAAAGCCTAACAGCCCACGGATAAAAGCTATTTTTCAGCCTGTTGGTACGGCTGGCTATATTCCTGTATCTCCTACCGGATGGTAGTAGAGTAAAGAGATAACGTCCAGGGTGTGAGTCATCCCTGAGAATCTTCCTCACTCTTCCAAGGCAACGAGCCCTGGCGATGTCATCCAGTGGTGTCAGGGAACAGCCCACAATGTCTTGTGCTGTGCTCACTACCCTCTGTAATACTTTCCTGTCCGCGGCTGTCAGACCAGCATACCAAACCACAATACCATACGAGAGGACGCTCTCTATGGTAGACCGGTAAAAGAGGGTCATTAGCTGTTGTTCTACCCTGTTCTTCCGCAAGATCCTAAGAAAGTGAAGCCTCTGTTGGGCCTTTCTAGCCACCTGGGTTGTGTTAACTTTCCAGGTCAGATCTTCACAGAGGTAGACTCCCAGAAATTTAAAGGAGGAAACTCTCTACACAGTCCTCCTCGATGTAAAGTGGGGCAGGTTCCTCCTTTTTTTTCCTCCGGAAGTCTAACACCATCTCTTTCGTCTTGCCGATGTTTAGGTGCAAGTTGTTGTTACTACACCATATGGATAGTTTTTGTACCTCCGCCCTATATGCTGTCTCATCCCCACCTGTAATAAGATCCACCACAGTTGTATCATCTGCGAACTTGATTATCGCAGTGGATGGGTTAGATGATACACAATCATAAGTGTATAAAGAGTACAGGTAGGGGCTAAGCACACAGCCCTGTGGCGTGCCGGTGCAAAGCTTCAGGGGGGTGGACAAAGCAGAACCGACCCTCACTGTTTGTACCCGATCCCTAAGAAAGTCTTGAATCCAATCGCAGATAGCGGGGGAGAATTTTAAGTCAGTCAGCTTTTCGATGAGAATGCTCGGCAAAATGGTGTTGAAAGCCGAGCTGTAGTCAACAAAAAGCATCCTGACGTAACTTCCAGGTTTCTCGAGATGACTTGCTACAGAGTGTAAAGCAGTAGCTATGGCATCGTCTGTCGACCTGTTTCCCCTGTAGGCAAATTGATGTTTATCAAAGTCCAGTGGGAGGCATGTCCTAAGATGTTGGAGAACCAATCTTTCGAAGCATTTCATGACTACAGACGTTAATGCAATAGGTCTGTAGTCATTCAGGCACTCAACTGCAGTTTTCTTGGGGACTGGGACAATGGTAGCTGCCTTCAAGCATGATGGTACACATGCCGTTTGCAAGGAGATGTTAAAAATCCTTGTCAGGACCCCTGCTAATTGATCGGCACAATTCCTGACCACTATCCCCAGCACCCCATCTGGGCCTGCGGCTTTGCTTGGATTCACAGCCTTCAATACAGCTCTCACTTGGTGTTCACACAGGGTGAGTGGCTGAGAGTCATAAGGCCGGCCAGCAGAGGCTACGGGGTCTGGTCTTTTAACCTCGTAGCGGGCGAAGAAGATATTCAGCTCCTCAGCCAACGAGGCATCGGTGTTTGCCATGCTCCTCGTGCTGCCCTTATAGTTGATTAAGTGCTGCAGTCCCTGCCATACTTGCCTCGGATCGTTGTTCGCTAAATGGTTCTCCACCTTTTGTTTGTATTGTTGTTTTGCCATCCTAATGCCTCTTCTGAGATTTGCCCTGGCCTCTCTGTATCTGTCCCTGTCCCCTGCCTTAAAGGCAGAATCCCGGGCTCTCAGGAGTGTTCGTATCTCTGCAGTCATCCAGGGTTTACAGTTCCCATAAACTCTAATGCACTTATCCGTTGTTACACCGTCAGTGCATGTTCTAATATAAGAGAGTACGGCATCTGTATATGAATTTGGATCTTGTTCTTCAAATACACTCCAGTCAGTGGTTTCAAAGCAGTCCTGCAACTGACTGAGAGCACCCACTGGCCAGGTTCTGACCCTTTTTGTGACTGCCTGAGTCCTTTTCCTGAGAGGAACATACTTTGGGCACAACAGGAGTGAAAGATGGTCAGATGTACCCAGGTGGGGAAGAGGAAAAGCTCTGTATGCCTGTTTCAGATTGGAATACACGTGGTCCAAAGTGTTCTTCCCTCTGGTGGAAACTTGCACATACTGTACAAACTTAGGGAGAACTGTCTTCAGACAAGCTTGATTGAAGTCCCATGTTCCAACTGACACATCAGGAAATCCCAATTAACCCTATCAAATGCTTTTAGAGCATCGATAAATATTAAAGCTAATTGTTTATCTGGTCGGCTTTCATAATACTCCAGAAGATTTAATATAATTCTGAGATTATCTTTTATTTGTCTAGTGGGAAGGAACCCATTCTGGTCTGTATGTATGAATTGGTTTAAGTAAATTTTTAATCTATCTGCAATTATTGTTGCAAATATTTTATAATCTGAATTAAGAAGGGATATTGGCCTATAATTTTTAATATGCTTCGAAGGGAAGTCATCCTTAGGAATCAAACTAATATTTGCCTCCAACCAAGTTTGCGGGACTATAGCCTCATCCAAAATTTCATTAAATAGATCTTTCATATGTTTTCCCAACGATTCCACTAATACCTTATACAATTCTGCAGGAATTCCATCAGTGCCTGGGGTTTTCTGACATTTCTGTTGTCTGACCGCTTTTTCAATTTCTGCTATTGTTATCTCCTGATCTAAGGCCTCTTTCTCATTAGGAAATAACTTAGGAAGGTCTGACTCCATCAGGTATTATTTAATCCTCTCCTCAGGAACCTTTTCTTCCTGATATAATTCTGTAAAAAACTCAATCGCTATCTTTTCTATCCCTTCTTTATCCCCTATCAGTGTCCCCCTCTTATCCTCTAACTGCTCAATTCTTCTACTTTCCTTCTCTTTCCTTATTCTATAGCTAAGCCATCTCCCTGGTTTATTGGCATATTCAAAATAGTTCTGCCTTGCCACCCTAATTTGACGTGCTATTTTCTCTTGGTCCACAAGGTTGAGTTTATGCCTCCAAAAATCCACCTGCTGCTTCCCGTAAACTTTCTGTGGGTTTACCTGGAGAGCCTTCTCTGCCTTAGTAAGTTGCTCAACAATTTCCCTCCTACTTTCCTCCTCCTTCCTACATTTAACTGCCATCTGTTTTATTATCAAGCCTCTCAAATAAGCTTTAGCCGTATCCCAAACTATTCGTAGGGGTATCCCTTCCGTCCTATTTTCTAAAAAAAACAGACTCATCTCTTGTTTAATTTTTTGTACAAAAACCGTATCCTTCAGGATCTCCAGGCTCATCATCCATCTACTCCTCACTCTACTCCCCCTTATCAATGTAATGGTCCGCCCATTTGTTCGTCAAAATCATGGCATCTTTTGCAAAAGGTATCAGCCCATCCGACAACCATACCATATCCAACCTAGACCATGAGTTATGCCTGGGGGAGTAGTAGGTATAACGTTGAGAGGCTGGGTTAATCACACGCCATATATCCCTAAGGCCAAATTCTTCACACATATCCCTAAATACTTTGGGTAAGACCCTCCTATCTTTCCCTTTTTTCTTCTTCAAATCAACCCTCCCTGTTTTGTAATCCTTAGCCCTATCTACCACCGCATTAAAGTCCCCCAAGAGACACATCTGCTCATACTCCAGATCTAATATTTTCTGATATATTTTCTGGAAAACGTCTCCCTGATTATTATTAGGTGCATATATGCCTACCAGTAACACTTTGCTTCCCACCATTTCTATCTCCAGCATCAGGCTTCTCCCCTCCGGGTCCGCCCATAATTCTTTAGGACACAAGTACTCCTTAACATACATTGCTACACCTTTCTTTTTCTCCTCAGCAGATGCTACAAATAATTTCCCTAGTTTAGAGTAACTCAACAAATTAATTTGGCTTTTCTTAATATGAGTTTCCTGAAGGCATAATACATCAGCTCCACATTTCCTTAATCTAGTTAAGATATTTTTTCTCTTAACAGGAGCATTGAGACCATTAACATTGAGTGTCAAAAAATTCACCCCTTGACACATCCTTACTTACGTGGAGCCTTAGATTTGGTAGTCTGTCTAGTTACCCTCTTATATTCTTCTCCCTTTCCCTCTCCACCCCACTCCCCCCCTCCCCCCTCCGCTCCCCCCAGATTCCTCTCCTCCCTCTGACTTCTACTCTCCACTTCTCCATCACTCTCCTGATCACTAGTCCCACAAAAGTTTTTATAGAAATCTTGTGCGTCGTGTAGACTCTCAATCTTTATCTTTCGGTCTTCCCACATCACCAGGAGCCCCTCTGGAAGCAGATATTTATATGTCACACCTTTTTTCCTCAATTGCGAAGTAACAAATTGATAGCATTGACGTTGCTCTCGGACCCTTCTTGGCAGTTGCTTAAGAATTGTAACCGGACGGCCTTTATACTGAATTGGTTGATCTCTAGCTCTATGAAGCACTTCATCTCTAAGCGCCTTTTTGGTAAACCTAACATGCACTTCCCTAGGGAGGCTGTATCGCCTGGCATAATTGGTATAAACTCAAAAAGCCTCATCAATATCGCACCGAACCTCTTTTTTCTCTTTCCCCACCAGGTCTGCAATCATTTCTCCTACCACTTCTTCCAGCTGTTCTTCTCTGTCTTCCATAACATTTTGGAAGCGCAAAAAAAAAGCCGCTTTCTCCATCTTCAGGTACACCATATCATCTTCCAGCTTCTTGGATGCTTGCGTGCACCTGTGCTCCCATTTCTCCATCCGCTTCTCCATATTCTCAGAGTCCTTTTCTACTGTTTTAATTCGCTCTTCATGCGTATCCAGAGTCACCTGGACTGCACCCAATTTTCCTTTAATTTCCTTCATCTCCTCTCTCATGTCCCCCAACTCAGCCTTCAAGCTGTCAAAATTCCTCTCCATTATGTCCTGCATATTTTGTAACATCGTATAAATCCCTTGAATTGTAGCAGATTTTTCTGTCGCTGGTAGGTTCTCCATCGACTTCCTAACTGCTGGTGGCGTCGTAACCGGAGAGGCCGCTGCTGTCAAGGTAGGGGCCTTCCTTAAGGTTTTAGTTGACGTTGTCGTTAAAGACATTTCAGTTTGTCCCAGGAGGTTTCTCCACACTACTGTACACCACAGGTTGACTCCTTCCCAGAAACTTTATCACAAACCCCGTACTTCCTTCTAATAATTTCACTTCCGCTCTTTAGGTAGAAGAAAAAAAAGAAAGAAGGAGTCACATCAATATCCGTCAGTTTCTATAAGTCCGCAAAGCAATACACTAACTTTTTCAGGGAAGAGAAAGCTTCCACCAATCATGTCATATTCGTAGAGAAGTCCATTTAAGCCTCTAATCAGCATTCACGGCAGCAAAAGACAAAAGGGGTAACAAAAAAAAAGAAAAAAGAAAAGAAAAGAAAAGAAGAAAAGAAAAATATTTGTTGCCAAAACCACCCCCGATAACTGGCTGCCGCTCCTTTCACTTCTGCTTAGCACCCCGCCGGCACGCTCGCTCAGAAAGTCTTTAAACTCACTTCCACTCTTTCTCACTTCCCTGCTTTTTCTCAAACTGCCGAGTCATTGGCTTCGGGGCTGCCAAACTGCGGCCCTCTTTCAAGCCTCCGGATCCTCGGGGTGTTTTCCTTTTTCCAGCGAGGTGATTGCATCACACCTCGCTTCCAAAGATGCCCCCTCCGCTTCTCCCAGCCTCTCCAGGGCTGGAAAAGGCAGAATATCGCCGCAGGCCTGAAAAACAACAAGAGGCTCGGCCGTCTATCGCCTCTCCTCCCAAGGCAGCGCCATCTCGGACTCCAGCTTTAAAAAAACAGAATGGACAGATTTGTGTGTGGTCTTAATGTGAAATGCAGAAGGTGCAAAGTGGAACGACAAGATTTGAAAGGGTAAAAGGTAATAGGAAACTTTCCTTGGGGGATCTTAAGAAAATATTACAGTGTAATGCTGGAATGAGTTTTTAGAAATAAAGTAACTGTAAATAAAGCAGTTGGATAATTGACTTAAGATATATAAATAAACATTGTTTCAAGCTTCTTATGTAGGTCTTCTCACATAGGATGAAAGTCTAGCAAAGGTCTGTACATATCTGCCAAGTAATTGGTTTAATAAAAAAGAATTGAAAAATAAACCTATTTGGATCTAGTATATTCTCGGGATTTTTGAGGGGGCGGAGCCAAGATGGTGGAGAGGCAGCAAAGGCTGTAAAGAGCTCCTCCAAAAGTAAAAGTTTTATTTTATTTTACTTTATTTTTATTTTAACCTCTTTTAATATTGTATTTTAACCTACCTCTTTTAAACTTTTTAAACCCATTTTTAACCCATTTCAACCTTTTAAACCATAGTTTTAAACTTATTTTTAAACCTGTTTTAACAAACCTGAATGGGGAAAAGAAGGAAGAGACAGCACTCTGCAGCAGAAAGTATATCCAAGCCTTTGAAGCAGCAGAAAATGGAGGATTATATTGCAAACAGACAGTCTGCTCCAGTAAGTAACTAATTCACAGGCACCTTATCAGATAAATTTAATTTATGTGACTCATTGGAATGGGACTTACAAACCGAACTGGAGAGCAGACAGCGTGTGGAGTTGTCCTCCTCCCTCTTGGAGAATGGCTCCCCTCCTTGGAATCTGGCAACAGCCTCTTTTACACAGGAGGGAGATGTAGCAAATTTGAAGGGGGAAAATGTGACAGACTTCCTCTCTAGACAATGTTTGCTTACAGCTCAAACTGTAAACTCAATATATGATCTCTTGTCAATTGTCATGGATAAGGTCGATTGCCTGAAAGAGTCTTTTGCAGTTTGTTAGGAGCCACCCAAATACTGTGGAAGGACTTGGGAGGATAACCATGGACAGACATGGGATGGCTAACTCAGAAGGTGAAAGTAGAGAAGGACCTTGTTCTCCTCCCAAAAATTTGAACACCTACAGAGAAAACACTCAATCAGGCAAAAGTCTAAGAGATGACCAATATAACTACAGTCTGCAAACTAACCAGGTTACTTTGCAAATTTATGACAAGAGAGTAAATAGAGGGCGTTGGAGCAATAGAAAAGCTATTAGGCTGTCCCTGAGCCAGCTGCTCCGCTGTGAATTCACTCTGATAGATCTACTACATGCAGAGTGGCTGCCAGCAAGAACACAATGTATGAGAATTCTCCTATCATTCAAGCAGCCCACAATTCCCTCCATGCTCTTCAGAATGAAGCCCTTTCTGAGCTTTTTCTCAATATTTCCAATAAGGGTCTTGCTCAGAAAAAGTGTGCCCACTCCTGAAACAGCGTCACCAAGAGGGAACTGTCGCTTTAAATCTAGGCTGCAACAGCCCTCACACTACTAAGCCTGAGACTGCTGCAACTGAACTGACCCTGAGAAAGCAAAGAAGCAATATACGAACTGTGTTACCCACAGCTGCAGGAACTGCTGAGGATGTGCCAGAGGAAATGTTGATTGACCTATTCAGTGCATTGCCAGAACCTGAGCAAGTTAACATCATTCAAAGATTGGACGACCTAAAAGAGGCACTGACAACAACCCAATCAATCTATAGTATATTCTCACCTCATCAAAGGTGAGAAAGTCAGGTCTTAAATATCTTCAGAATTCAGAGATTGGAGAAGAACCTTTTACTCTCTTAACTTTCAATTTTGAAGTCTGTCCTCTACCACTAAATAATGTCACTTCTTGGCCTTCTGACTCTCATTCATTTTTTTCTAGAGGTATTTTTTTTAAGGCAGTAGACCAAGCCTTGAGAAAAGAATTGGGGAGAGAGATGGGTAAATGATGTGAACATAAGGGCAATTGCAGGATTTATAAAAAAATAGAGAAAATTATTTCATAAAAGAGTGGTCCAGCAAAGGGAAATAATTGAGGTATGGATAGTTACAGTAGGAAAGGATTTAGTAGCTTCAGGCATAGATTTATTCAACTAAACATGATTTTCTTTTCCGAGATGGCAGCAGTGTAGGAAGCAGTATCAGATCATGGGGAGAGAAGTAATCAAACTAAGTAGGAAGGTACTAGGAGAGGGGAAAAAGGGAAGAAAAAGAGGCAGAAAGTTAGATAAGGAAGATAGAAAGGATAAAGGAAAAGAAGAAATTGGGGCAAGGAGGAAAACACCAGCAAACAGGAATGCAGCGAATGAATGGCTGCAGGTGGAGTTGGAGGCAGCCGCCAACAGAGAACGGGAGAGCCAGCTCCAGAGCACAGCTAAGCAGCCCAATGTTGGAAAAAAAGGCAACTGAGAGCAGTGAACTGGCATCTGAACAGCAGACAAGGAGGGAGATTGTTTGGAAGCAGCAAACCAATGGGTCACAGCATTTATTCAGCAATTGCCTAGGCCCACAACCCAATCAAGGCAGCCCAGCTCGAGGGGGCAGCCAGGCAACCTGACCCAGGGCCCAGCAAAGCAGAGAGAGCCTGACTCCCACAGCCCTCTCCCTGCCTCCTTCCAGCCCCGCACCCCTCCCCAGTGCAGACTTGCCTCAGGTGGAGCATTGGATCAGTGTTCCCTCCCCAGCGAGATCAGCAGCACCCTCCCCTGCTTCCTGCTAGCCTGGTCTGGCAGAGGACAAAAGGCCTACAGCAATCCCTCTGAAGGGGGGGGGGGGAGAAATGCAGCAGCAGCAACAGAGACGCTTGGAGCTAGAGAGCTCTCTGATCTCTCAAGCTGAGTGGCCGGCTGAGAGGAACAGACCAGACAGCAGAGCTGAGCTGACCGGAAAGCTGAAAAGAGGCCTGACTAGAGCAGAGACAAGCACCGAAAGACAGAAGGGAGCTGGCAGAGAAAACAACAAAGAGGCCGGAGCAGTGAGCAATGGAAGTGAAGGCAACAATTAAGTTTGAGGTCCCAATAGGAAGGGAGGGAAGACCCTCAGTAAAGAATAAAGAGGAGTTGGAGCTCAAAAACTTTAAAATAAAATAGAGGGAAGAAAAGGATGAATAAAACTAACATAATAGTAAGAAGGTTAAATAAATAAGGTAGAAAAACGAGCACAAACAGGCAGATAAAAGGATAGGAAAAAAATAGGCACAATTACCTAGAACCAAGAAGGAAGAAACAAGGCTAACAGCAAAGCACATCCACCAACCAAAACGAGGGATTTTCAAACAAACTCATGGAACGGGCGACTGATACTGTTGTATGCAATACGTGTTCCATGTATGTGCTCATGCCCAAAAACCACCCAAATTATACATGCATTAGATGTAAACTATGTGAACTATTAGAGGAAAAAGTAAGGGACTTAGCGGCAACTCTAGCCAAACTCCAACCTACGAAAGAAAGCTATACCCAAACCGAACCAAATAATGAACAAATAACTCCCAGAGGATTTGACCCTACTGATAAAACCTTGGAGGAAGACAAATGGAGGTATGTCACACATAGAAGGAAACACAATAATCAAAGAAGCAACAGACATTTAACACAGGGCTTTTCAACCAGTGGTACGGGTACCACCTGTGGTACATTGGCACCTGGCAGGTGGTACGCGACCATCCTAGAAAAGTAGCAGGGAAGGGGAATGAGCTGAACCAGTGGCAACACCACACAAGCCTGAGCGAGAGATGGCTGGAGCTGCAGGGCTGTCAGGGCTCAGCGGAAGAGCCAGGATCAGCGCCAGGCTCCAGCTGGAGCTTGGCAATGATCCTAGCGCTTCTGCTGAGCCCAGAAGAAGTGCTGACCAGCTGGAATTTTGCAGCATCTCCAGGGTCTTGTGATTTACATTCAGATGCTTGGCAACTGATTCATATTTATGATGGTCAGTGTCCCGGGGTCATGTGAAGTGACCAAAACCTGCTGCAACCACCCAACAGGCGGGAATAAAAACCAAACACCCCCCCACCCCCTGCCAATCCTCAACAGAAATGCACACAACAATGAAAACCTCGGACAGGAGGAAGAGCGCTGCCGGGCAGGCAGACAGGCGTCTTGCTCGGCTGTGGCTTGGGGGGCACTTTTTTCAGTGCCACTGTAACTTCGAACAGTCGCCAAGTGAACTGTTGTAAGTCGAGGACTACCTGTACTTTATCACTTTTTTCTTTTTCTTTCTTTTTTTTTTTGGTCCTCAGGTTTTTGACACCTTGCTAGGCGACTGGTGGTACTCGGATGTTGCCATAACCTAAAAGTGGTACAATGGGTGAAAAGGTTGAAAAGCCCTGGCTTAGTGACTGTTTGAAGTTACAATGGCACTGGAAAAAGTGCCCCCCAAGCCACAGCCGAGCAAGACACCTGCCTGCCCGCCTGGCGGCGCTCTTCCTCCTGTCCAAGGTTTTCATTGTTGTGAGCATTTCTGTTGAGGATTGGCAGTGGGGGTGGGGTGGGGGTGGTGTTTGGTTTTTATTCCCCTTCCCTCTGCTGGATGGTTGCAGCAGGTTTTGGTCACTTCACATGACCCTGGGGCACTATGACCATCATAAATATGAATCAGTTGCCAAGCATCTGAATGTAAATCACAAGACCCTGGAGATGCTGCAAGATTCCAGCTGATCGGTGCTTCTTCTGGGCTCAGCAGAAGCACCAGGATCAGCACCGACATCCAGCTGGAGCTCCAGCCATCCCTCGCTCAGGCTTCTGCGGTGCTACCACTGGTTCAGCTCATTCCCCTCCCCCGCTACCACTTTTCTAGGATGGTTGCATACCACTTGCTAGGTGCTAATGTACCACAGGTGGTACCCGTACCACTGGTTGAAAAGGCCTGCACTAAGCGAACAGGTAAGTCGACTACCTGTACTTCATCACTTTTTTCCTTTTTTTTTTGGTCCTCAAGTTTTTGACTCCTTGCTAGGCGACTGGTGGTACTCGGATGTTGCCATATCCTAAAAGTGGTACAATGGGTGAAAAAGTTGAAAAGCCCTGAATTAGTACACCAGCGAAACGCTGTGGACATAGTATACTTAGACTTCAGTAAGGCATTTGACATAGTAGACCACAACGTGCTGCTTAGTAAGCTAGAAAAAGCTGGAATAGACAACAACATTGTTAAGGAATTTGTTGTGCAGAGGTCTCCTTGTGCTACCAAAGAGTTGCACAGACAAGGAAGGGCACTGAGAGCAGTAAGAGTCACACACAGGAGTACACTGAGTTATAAAAACAAAAAGTAGTTTACTTTTGAGGTGGTGTAAGAACAAAAATGCACAGTCAAAAATAAACAGTCCAGGTCATAAACAATAGCAACAGTCCAAGGAGTAATCCAAACTACAAAGTCTTCTTACCGGTCCAGAGGTCAATACACAGTTCAGGTTTACAACAGTAGTAAACCAACAGCAGAGCAAAAACAGTAATAGTAGAGATCAGTGAATTCAGAGAGAGAGAGAAGCTACGTTCTTAGCTTCCTCTTATGGCCATGAGAACACTTACACACCCATTGGTCAATTAACAACTTAAAGACATAGCATTATGGCTAATATATTTTCAACCCAACATTGTAGGCTAACACCATATGCCTAACATTCTCCCCTTTGGGTAGAATAATATATAACTCTTACAATCTTATGCACATTCTTTCACAATTAGCATTGTGTTTCACAGCACTTTGTACCTTCGTAAAATGATCTGCAATATTTACATCAGATGAACAATACTCTAGCTGTATTAATTTGTCTTTGACACATTGTCTGACATTTAAATAACGAAGATCAGTATGTTTAGATCTTGTTCTTACTGCAGCATTATTAGCCATCTTTATTGCAGCTTGATTGTCCTCATACACAATAAATGGATCATTTACATTTAAACCCATATCTAACAATAATTGTTTGTACACTAGCAGTTCTGTACATAACACTGATAGACATGAAAATTCAGCCTCCATTGTAGATAAGCTTATGTGCTTTTGTCTAATGGACTTCCATCCAATCAAAGAATCACCCAACATTATAGCCAACCCTGAAGTAGATTTACGAGTGTTTGTATCAGAGGCAAAACTCGCATCTGCATATGCAGTAAGGATTAACTTACGATTTGGCTCTAAATATAACGAGTAGTGGATAGTTTGCTTCAAATACCTTAATACTCGTTTAGCTGATTGCCAGTGTCTAACAGTTGGATTATTGTTGTACCTAGCCAATTGATTTACACAGTAAGAAATATCAGGTCTAGTCCAATTACTAAGATACATAAGACTTCCTATCAAAGATTGGTACATAGCCTTATCAAATACAGGACTCTCAACATTAGTGTCCTTAAAATCCATAGCCATCGGAGTTTTTGCTGGTTTACACATTTCCATATTGTATCTCTTTAATAACTGAGATATTTTACTGGCTTGCGAAATCTTAAAACCCCTATTCGTTTTCACAATATCTAACCCCAAATAGTGGCTTATTTCCCCAAGATTTCTAATTGTGAATTTATTTTGCAATCTTGAAATGATAGTTTGTGCTTCTAACTCAGTTTTTGTTATTATTGCAATATCATCTGTGAATAATAAAAGAAAAGATAACACTCCGTTGTGTTCCCTTCTAAACAAACAAGGATCAGCATTACTGGCTACAAAGCCTAATGCACTTAACTCATTAACTATACATTTGTTCCACTCATAGCCTGATTGTTTCAATCCATAGAGGCTTTTCTTTAATTCCCAACAATCATGGTCTCTATCATTGGTCAATCCTGGTGGTATTCTTAAATAAATAGTATGTTGCAATGGAGCATGTAAATATGCAGTTTCAACATCTACATGGGTAACCATATATTGGTTTTTAGCCGCCCATACTAAAGCTGCTCTTAAAGTAGTTGCCCTCAGACTGGGTGCAAACACTTCGTCATAATCCTCAGTAGTTTGGGCAAAACCTTGTGCAACCAAACGTGCCTTATGGGTTACAGTCCCATCTACACCCTTCTTTATCTTATATATCCATTTACAACCTATAGCTTGCTCACCAGGTGGCAGTTTTGCTTTCTCATAAACCTTAAGATCCTGCAAAGACTTCAACTCCCTGTTCATTGCAGCTTTCCATGATGCCTGTTCCTTTTCAGGATACATCCTGATCTCATCATAGTTAGAAGGCTCTGAACTAACCTGACATATTACACTGGCTTCATAGTGATCAGGTGGATGTCTGATGCGCGTTGAACACCAAGGAATTACAGGGCTTTGAATTTCTGTCTCCTTTCCTTCCTCTGATTCCTCTATTATCTCCCCTATCTCCTCTTCATCTTTTATATTTACAGGAGATGTATTATCATTACTAGTTACGTTATCAGAGGAGTCCTCAAACACTAGAGGATCAGTATTAACAGTTACTTGCTCTAACCTATCCCAACCAACGTGCTCAAGGAATTTTGCACTAGAACTGTTATATACATTAGTTGTGCCCTGTTCCCAGAAACGATAGGATCTGTGGTTAGCTTCGTAACCTACGAAGTATAATTGCCTAGCCCTATGTTGGCCTTTACTCCTGAGTTGTGCAGGAATGTGGACCCAAGCTGGGGTGCCAAACGTGTGCAGGTAATCAAGGTTTGGTTTTTTACCATGCCATATAGTATATGGTATTTTACCAGTAGAAGTATTAACAACTATATTCAGAACATGGTTTGCACATTTTGCTGCCTCCCCCCACAGTCTATCTGTTAAGCCAGAATCTTTTAACATAGTTCTCATCATGGCTTGTAATGTTTGCCCACGTCTCTCAACAAATGCATTATGTTGAGGCCTATAAGGGGCTGAACGTTTATGCTCAATGCCAGCTGATTCTAGCATATCAACAAAGCGCTTGTTTGTAAATTCAGTACCATTATCAGTAATTATGCACTGAACCTTTCTCTTTGTTTTTCTCTCCACGAACTTCAGCCAGTTTGCAAATTGTTGGAAAGTGTCTGCCTTTGACTTAAGCAGATAACAAAATCCATAACGAGAGTAGTGGTCCAATATACTTAAAATATAACATGACCCTCCTAAACTTGGTTTCATGGGTCCAATTAAATCAGCGACCACAACTTCCAAAGGAACAGTTGTTTTGAAGCCGTTTAACCTGTTTGCAGGAGTTGCCTTACTCTTTTCCTGATTACAGGTATTGCAATTCAAATACTTACTACATGGCTTCAGTTTAATTCCTTTTACTAACTCAACTGTTTTACGTAGTGAGTTAAAGTTTACATGCCCTAACCGCCTATGCAATAAATGTATGCATTCATCATGTGGCTTCTTGTTCTCACATATCGAGTTAGCTTTAACTGTACTAACCTGGTTACTTGTGAGAATGAATAAACCATTTTTCAAATTAGCAGTTACACAGGTTCCATTCCTCTCAATAGTGCATTGCTCCCCTCTGAATGTTACCACAAACCCAACCTTAACCAATTCCCTTACAGATAACAGGTTGAATCTTAGCTTAGGTATATATAACATAGGTAACTGTTCATCAATGCATGGACAATAGGAATTACCTTCACCAGAGGCCTTCATCCTCCAACCGTTTGCCAGTGAAACATATTGGTTGCTGTTTTTCATATTAACAAACCTCTTTTTCACTTTAGTAATGCATTGTGAAGCCCCACTATCAACAACCCACAATTCATTATTTCTGGATGTTGGTTCACCAGAAACAGCCAAACCAATGCTCTTCTTAGCCTTCCCACTGCTATTTACATTCTGTTTTTTACCCTTTCTACAGAATTTGGCTATATGCCCTCTAGCCCCACAAGAATAACATTTCTTGACGTTGTAAGCAGTGGAGAATTGCTGCTCCTCTTGTAGCTGTGTCTCTCTCAGCTGGTCTCTGTCACGCCTCCTCCTGGACTCTTCCAGCAGTCTCCCAGTAATGTTAGTCAAAGTCAGTTCCTCTCTGGTCAGGACTTCCAAAGAAGAAACATACTCATCATAACTCTCATCCAAAGATGACAGAATAATGTAGACCTGATGCAACTCTGAAAAAATCAGCTCCTTTTCATGAAGCTCTTGAAAAGTTGCCTTCATGTAATTTAAATGGGTCAGCATATCTCCATTCTTCTGCAGACGAGCTCTAAACAGCTTACGTGTAAGGTGTATATGTGCACCCACACTGTCTCGAACATAAAGCCTTCGCAAAATGCCCCAACACCTAGCAGCAGACTCCTCACCACGAATATGGACAAGCTGCTGGTCATTCAGTGTTAGTCCAATAATGCAAAGAGCTTTCTCATTGCTACGTTTAAAGTTGTCTAACTTCTTTGCATCCTCTTCGCCATCTGGATCCCAAGCAGTAGTATCTGGTGGATTATTTACTACAGTCCATAGTCCTTCCTTGCGCAAAAGCAAGCAGCATTTCGTGGACCAGGAAACATAGTTTGTCCCATCCAACCGGGTTATCCAGGAGATGCCTGACAACAGTTCTTGTGCCATTTTACACCAAATAGCTAACACAAACTCAGCTAGGAATACTGTGTGTACTAACTCTCAGTACAGGCCTGGGCCCATAACCAGTGTTGAGGAATTTGTTGTGCAGAGGTCTCCTTGTGCTACCAAAGAGTTGCACAGACAAGGAAGGGCACTGAGAGCAGTAAGAGTCACACACAGGAGTACACTGAGTTATAAAAACAAAAAGTAGTTTACTTTTGAGGTGGTGTAAGAACAAAAATGCACAGTCAAAAATAAACAGTCCAGGTCATAAACAATAGCAACAGTCCAAGGAGTAATCCAAACTACAAAGTCTTCTTACCGGTCCAGAGGTCAATACACAGTTCAGGTTTACAACAGTAGTAAACCAACAGCAGAGCAAAAACAGTAATAGTAGAGATCAGTGAATTCAGAGAGAGAGAGAAGCTACGTTCTTAGCTTCCTCTTATGGCCATGAGAACACTTACACACCCATTGGTCAATTAACAACTTAAAGACATAGCATTATGGCTAATATATTTTCAACCCAACATTGTAGGCTAACACCATATGCCTAACAAACATCATCAGATGGATCTGTAGCTGGTTGACAAACCATAATCAGCAAGTAGTCCTCAATGGTACTACATACACGTGGAGAGAAGTAAGCAGTGGGGTACCACAAGGCTCTGTCTTAGGCCCAGTACTCTTCAATATCTTCATTAATGACTTCGATGAGGGAATAGAAGAACTTGTCAAATTTGCAGATGACACCAAACTGGCAGGAATAGCCAACACTCCAGAAGACAAGCTCAGGATCCAAAAAGATCTTGACAAACTTGAACAATGGGCCCTATCCAACAAAATGAGTTTTAATGTGGAGAAAAGCAAAAGTTTTACATTTAGGCAGGAAAAATCAAATTAAGTACAGATTAGGCAAGACCTGGCTCAAAAACAGCAACTGTGACCTTGGAGTCCTAGTGGACGATCACTTCACTATGAGCCAGCAGTGTGCAGCAGCAGCCAAGAGTCCTAGTAGACGATCACTTCACTATGAGCCAGCAGTGTGCAGCAGCAGCCAAAAAAGCTAATAAATCCTGGGTTGCATAAACAGGCATAGAATCAAGATCATGCAAAGTATTAGTACTGCTTTATAAAACCCAAGACCACACCTGGAATACTGCAGACAAGTTTGGTCACCATACTACAAAAAAGATGTTGAGACCTTGGAAAAAGTTCAGACAAGAGTAACTAAAATAATCGAAGGCCTGGAGACTTAAAACATATGAAGAACAGCTGCAGGACTTGGATTTGGCTAGTCTAAAGAAGAAACGGGCTACATGATGGCAGTATTCCAGTATTTGAGGGGCTGCCACAAAGAAGAGTGTGTCAAACTATTCTCCAAAGCTCTAGAGGGCAAGACAAGAAACAATGGTTGGAAACTGATCAAAGAGAGAAGCAACCTGGAATTAAGGAGAAACTTCCTAACAGTGAGGACAATTAACCAGTGGAACAGCTTGCCTTCAGAAATCGTGGGAGCTCCATCACTGGAGATTTTTTTAAAAAAACTGGACAGTCACTTGTCTGAAATTGTATAGGTTCTCCTGCTTGAGCAGGGGACTGGACTAGAAGACCTCCAAGGTCTCTTCCAGATCTATTCTATGCTAGTACGTGAAAAATTAATCACTTAAGGGATCATGAGCATTGAAATTTAAGCTAGCTGTATATAGAGCACAGGTTGGCAACCCGCGGCTCCAGAGCCGCATGCAGCTCTTTAAGCTGTCTCCTGCGGCTCTTTAAGCCGTCTCCTGCGGCTCCCAGTCCTCCGCCATGTGCAGTTTTGAAAAAAAAGTGGGAGTAAAAAAGTTCAATCAATTCAAAATGCTCACAAAAAAACCCTCCCAAAGTTTGAATTGATTGGTTGAACTTCTCAAGCCGTTTGTGGGACTGTCCACAAACCTCTTTGCTTCTTCAGACTGCAAAGGGCGGCAGCGGAGGAAGCAGAGGAAGAGACGGGAGGACTGGAAAGGTGAGTGGGCCCTATTTCTACCTGCTGTGCGGTTGGGGGCAGCCAGTCTCAGGATGCTGAGAGAAGGGGGCGGCAGAGGCTGGATCCCCCAAAAGAAAAGCAGCCGAAGGGAGCAGTTCTGCAAGCCTGCACAGAGAGAACGGGGCGGCAAGCAGTTTGCCGCCCCGTTCTCTCAGCCGAGGCTTGAAGCAGCCCTGCAAGCCTCCGCAGAGAGAACGGGGCGGCAAACCACTTGAAGCAGCCCTGCAAGCCTCCGCAGAGAGAACGGGGCGGCAAACCGCTTGAAGCAGCCCTGCAAGCCTCTGCAGAGAGAACGGGGCGGCAAGCGGCTTGTCGCCCCATTCAAGCCTCCGCAGAGAGAATGGGGCAAGTCAAGTGAAAAGCAGCAAGTGAAAAAGCAGCAGTAATTAATTGCCAAGCGTACCCATGGAAGTCAATGAAGGTGCCGCGGCTGGCCTTTTGAGTTGGTGAGTGAATGAGAGCGAGAGAAAAACGTTTTTTGAGCAGTGTGAGTGAATGAGAGTGTGAAAGAGGCTTTTTAGAGCAAAAGTGAGGGAATGAGAAGCGAGAGTGAAGCTTTTGCAAACAAAACATTAGTGAATGAGAGCGAGAGAGAAGCTTTTCCAAGCAAAGGCGAGTGAATGAGAGCGGAGGGGGCAAGGCGGCTGCTTGTCTCCACTGTTCTGTCTCAAGCCTGTTGTTTTGTGCATCCGCGCGCATGCCGTCCTTTGCAGCTCCCAGTTTTTTCTTTTGTGAGGGAACCGGTTCCGATGGCTCTTTCACTGTTTCAGGTTGCCGACCCCTGATATAGAGCTAAAGCTTTTTCCCTTTAATGTATTTTTTCAAGCATTTTTAAATTTGATAATGGCCTGTTTGATCAGTTGTGTTCTAGCAGCTTGTCACAACGTATCAGATTTAAGGCACTTACTGTATAGTGTACCAAGAACCTCCACTGAGATCTAGTCTCACTAGACTTATATATAAGGCAATGGGGTACGTTCTTTACTCATTATGGTAAGGGTACACAACTTTTGTTGTGTTAAGGACCACCCAAATTTTGCATGGAGTGGTGAGACCCATACTTTAAAGGTGGAATGGGTCAACTCGCTGCGGCCAACTCACTGCAGGACAGTTCAACAAATACAAAAGTTAAATTAATTTCAACAGAACCATAGGCAATAATAATAAAGTAAATCCATAAATAAGAGTTACAATAATTTCAATGAAAACATCACTAATAAAAGTAACTGAATGAGGAATCTTCACAACGTACTCATAGCCAAGCAGTGGGAGGAGCACGGCCTAAAGAAGATAGTCCTATCAAAGCAGTGCTTCAAGAGCTTTGGGAGGATATGCATGGCAACTAAATTTTTGACTTGGAACGTTAATGGACTAAATTCACCACAGAAGAGAAAGAAGGTTTTTCAATATTTAAAACAATTTAAGATAGATGTTATATGTTTGCAAGAAACGCATATTAGGGCTATGGACCAAAAGTTTTTATTGAACTCAAGACTGGGTACGCATTTTGTTGCCTCTGCAATGAATAAGAAAAATGGAGTGGTTGTTTATATTAAAAGTGCCATAACAGCGGATTTAATTGAAGCAGATAAGCATGGAAGATACGTACTGATAGACTTGTTGTTAGAAGGCAAAAAGACGCTTCTAGTTGGACTGTATGCCCCTAATCAACAACAACAACAGGCTGACTTTTTTAGTTTACTTTATACAAAGCTTACCCAGTTGGATTATAAATCTTTTATTTTTATGGGGGACTGGAATGGTGTTATGGATGTACAGATGGATAAGGCTGGAGTTTTTAAGCGCATTCCAAGTCATGCTAGACTGCCTAAATCTTTTTTTGAAATGAAGGATGACTTGGAATTGCGAGATATCTGGCGCGAGAGACACCTGCAGGAAAAGGATTATACTTTTTATTCCGATAGACATAAATCTTTTTCGAGGATTGATTTTATTTTGGTGACTAATGACTTTTTTTTGAGGACTAAAAAGGTGAAGATTTGTGCAAGAACTATTTCTGATCATAGTCCAGTGTGGTTAGAGAATTAAATGAGAATTTGTTTAGAAATCAGAGAAATGTGGAAGAATGTAAACAGCGGATGAAGGATTTTTTTGAAACTAATATGAACAAAGGTACTTCTATGGACATGGTGTGGGATGCTAGCAAGGCATACATGAGAGGGGTGTTGATATATATGAACAACAAACATAGACGTGCTGTGGAAGCTAGGAGGAAAGAATTGGAGAATGAAATAAAGGAAAAAGAAAAGGCTTTGATTTTGAATTCAGAGGATGTGAAGACTAAGGAGGCTATTAAATTGTTAAGAGGACAATTTGATAAATTAATGGCTGACCAAGTGGCAACCAATCTGCGGTTTGCCAGGCATAACACTTTTTGTAACGCTAACAAACCAGGCAGATGGTTAGCTTATAGATTGAGGAAAAAACAAAGGGCTTCTAATATAGACAAGATTGAGCATAAAGGAAGGGTTGTGTTTCAACAGGACCTTATCAAGGACGCTTTTGTGGATTTTTATTCTAAATTATATGCTAAGGAGAAAATTAATGAAAAGGACATTGATATATATTTGGAAAATGCTAGCATCCCGGTTCTTACGCAACTACAAAAAGAAGGGATTAATCAACTGATCACAGAAGAAGAAATTTTTATAGCAATTAAGGAATTGAAGGTGGATAAAGCACCAGGTACGGATGGCTTGACTGCGGCCTATTATAAAAATTTACAATTAGAAATGATAAAACCGTTAAAGGAACTGTTCCAGACAATCCAGAGGGGGGGAAAGGTGCCACCGTCTTGGAGAACAGCTTTTATCTCTTTGATTCTGAAGGAAGACCAAGATGTTACTCAAGTTAAAAATTATAGACCGATATCGCTTTTAAACACAGATTACAAGATATTTGCTAAGGTTTTGGCTAATAGACTGATGAGGGTTCTGCAACAGGTGATTCATGGGGATCAAACAGGGTTTATTAGTGGCAGGCAAATGAAAAATAATGTGAGGCATATAGTTGATGTGTTAGAGTTTTTGGAAAGGAACAACCAGATTGCTGCGGTGCTAATTTTTTTAGATGCTGAAAAAGCTTTTGATCAATTGAATTGGAAATTTTTGTTGAAAGTTTTAGATAAAATGGATTTTGGGGAAAATTTTTTACAACCGATTAGGGCATTATATCAAAAACAAACTGCCCGAATTATAGTTAATAATAGCTTGACAGAAGCATGTAATATTGAGAAGGGCACAAGGCAAGGGTGTCCGTTATCGCCCTTGTTATTTGTGTTAACATTAGAGATATTATTGGTTAAAATTCGGAATTCGGAAAAAATTAAGGGGATTCAAATTGGAGATCAGGACTACAGATTGAGAGCATTCGCAGACGATCTGGTTGTTACAGTGACCCAGCCAGAGAACTCTGTTGTGGACCTGATGGAGATAATAACACAATATGGGAAGGTTTCTGGATTTAAGGTTAATGTACAAAAAACAAAAATTATGGCCAAAAATATGACAACATCGCAAAAGGCCCTTTTAGAAGGATTAACTGGATTTGAGATTGTTAAAAGGGTTAAATATTTGGGGGTGACTTTGTCGCCCTCTAATACAAAGCTTTATAAAAATAATTATGAAAAATTATGGGGGAAAATTCAAAAAGAATTGGAGAGTTGGAAAAAATTGCAATTGTCTTTGTTGGGACGGATTGCAGCAGTAAAAATGAATGTCCTGCCTAAATTTTTATTTTTATTTCAAATGATACCGATTCTTAAGAAAGATTCTAATCTGGAGGAATGGCAGCGAGGTATCAATAAATTTGTGTGGGCAGGGAAAAAACCACGAGTTAAACTTAAGATTATGCAGGATACTCGTGAGAGAGGTGGCCTTAAATTGCCTAATTTTAAATTATATTATGAAGCTGCTGCATTAGTAGGAATAAGTGACTGGATTAATTTGACGCAAGGGAGGTTATTAAATCTTGAGGGCCACGATTTGTTGTTTGGCTGGCATGCATATTTGTTGTATGATAAGAAGGTAGACAACGTGTTTAGGGTGCATATTTTAAGACAGGCATTGCTGAGAGTTTGGAAGAAGTACAGACATAAGTTAAGTTGCAAGATACCATTGTGGGCAATTCCAAAACACGCAATAGAAAATATACATGCTGGCTTCAAACATGATTTGACTACGTACAAGGAGATTCTCAGTTTGGAAAGAAATGTTTGGTGTTTGAAATCATATAGCCTCTTGCGAGAAGAGAAGGTTGTTCAAAATTGGTTTCAATATACTCAGTTACGGGCCAGGTGGAAAGAAGACCAGAAAAATGGATTTACAATGACTGATGAAAATTTGATAAAGCAAATTAGGAATCAGGGACCAGCACATATCAAACGGATATATCTTGCATTGATAGAGATTGACTCAGAAACAGAGCTTGTTAAGGATTGTATGATAAAATGGGCCCAAAATATCCAGGAAGTCATTACAATGGACACGTGGGAAAAGATTTGGGTGAGGAACGTAAAATTTACACAAGCTCAAAATTTAAGAGAGAATTTTTATAAAATGTTTTATAGATGGCATTTAGATCCCAAAAAGCTTGCAAGTATGTATCCGAATTATCAGCCTAAATGTTGGAGGTGCGGTGATGAAGATGCAACATATTTTCACATATGGTGGACTTGTAAAAAGGTTAAGGCTTTTTGGATAAAAGTCTGGTGGAATATGCAGAAGATTTTTAAACAGAGGTTAAAGTTTTGTCCGCAATTTTTTTTGTTGGGAATAATTACAGATGCCTCAGTTGTGGACACCAAGTTGATGTTGAATTTAATTACGGCGGCAAGACTTTTGATAGGCCAATACTGGAAGAAAGAGGAACTGCCGACCATAGAGGAGTGGACTTTAAAGGTTTCCGACCTGGCAGAGATGGCGAAGATTTCGGCCTATTTGAAAGATCATTCGCAAGAACGCTATATTATGGAATGGAGAAAATGGATTGATTTTATCCAGAACAAGTATAGGGTTAAGAAGTTTTATGTAGCATTTGAATAAGTCTTCTTTCGTTTTTTTTCTTTATTATCTAGGTTTTTTTTATATATATATTCAATATTATTATTATTTGTTTTATCTTATATAAGCTAGAGAGTGATGGATTTTAGAGTTTATAATTGTTAGTATATGATTGTTTATGATTGCTTTTTATATAAATACCTTGTATTTAGCTCTGGGAAGTCGGGGGGGGAGGGGGGGAGGGGGGGAGGTAGGGAGGGGGGAGGAGGGAGGGGGAAGGGGGGATTCTTAAAGGAAAACTGTATTTTAAAACTCTTCAATAAAAAAAAAAAAGTAATTGAATGAAATGATTAATACAGCATTGAATTGTCCTGCGGCAACTTGGCCGCAGCAAGTCCTGTGGCAAGTTGGCCTAAACCAGTGGTCGTGAACCTTTTTGAGTCCGAGTACCCAAACTGCAACCTGACACCCACTTATGCATCGCCGAGTGCTGAGGGCGTGGCCACCAAGTGGGTGTGCCCACTAAAGTGGGCATGGCCACCAAGTGGGCATGGCTACAGTAGTCATGGTAGCATGGGTGGGCATGGCCTGGGTGGCCGTGGCCACCTTGATGTCGCTCCTGGGGAGGGATGCCTGTGGGGACTGGGCAGGCAGGATTAGGGGAGATCCAGGGGTTCTCTGGTGGGTGGGGCAGTGGGTAGGAGGCTCATCCTGCAGGGTGAGATGAGGCAAGGGAGAGGGCAGGACAGGGGTGCCATTGCCGTGGGGCAAGGTGAAGCAGGGGCTGGGGTTGCACACAAAGGGGGGCTCCGGTGAGGAAGAGGTGGAAGAAGGTTTAAGCAAGCTTAGTAACCAGAGTGGGGATTTCCCCCACCCCAATGTTTTTCGTGGGTAACCTCAAAGCACAACAGAAGAGACCAAAACCTGCTGCAACAACCCAGCAGATGGGAGGGGAATGCAAACCCAACAGCCCCCCCCCCGTGAAAGCCTCAAAGAGGGGGAAGAGTGCTGGCAGGCGGCCACCTTGCTAAGTTGATGGCTTTGAGGAGAAGGGCAGCTACACCCCCTCCCAAACGCTGCCCTCTCACAAAAGCAGGATGAAAACTCCAAAAAGTGACAAGGAAAAAAAGTTAAAACAGAAGAGTGTCTCGCGATGGTTTTCTTCCCCACTTCCTTCTAGCTGCAGGTTAAATATGTAAAGACCCCCCCAAAAAAAACTTGGCTTTCTCTCTTTTTAATTCGGAAGGAAGGAACGGGAGGATTTGGGGGGGTTGTTTCAAAGGAAGGGAAAGAGGCTGGGGGAGCACAGCAGCAAATGGCACAGGGCTTCTGGCTATGCAGGGGGGCATTGGAGTGCATTCTTTTTAAAACAGCACGAGGCAAAAAGTAAAAATTCCCCACTCACTCCACCTCCAAAAAAACACAACAACAGAGCTTTCAATGATACAAACAAGTTTTTATTGAAAAGTAAAAGAATTAATGTGATTTTTGCTGTTGTATGCATGCTGATAATTTATCTACCCTTGGCTCATAGTTTGTAATTTTGAGAGCAACATATGCAGCACTCAGGTCATCTGTTAGTCTGCTTCTGTTGTCTGATTTGATAAAATTCATAGCTAAAAACAGCTGCTCACAAGCGTAAGATGATCCAAAGTAAGGAGAGCAAGCTCAAGTGCTTTCATGCATTTAAAATGATCTGGCAGAGAATTCTACACTTTCAAGATTTCATTCTCAGAACTAACTGTGCTGTCCTTTGTCATCCGTTCCATCTTCTCTAGTGTTTCACGCAGGTCACAGAATTTATTTTTCCAGATAGCATGTTCTTGGAATTCCAGTAGCTCCATTTCCAGATTTCCTAAATCTAACCACTCTAAGCAGGAAAGATCAAGTTCTTCAAATTTGGCTTTATCTGGAACAGTAAGAAAACACAGGGTTGTCTCCATTTTACGGAACTCTGAAAATCTGTTACTAAAATTTACCTTTGCAGCTGCAACAATGCTAGAAAAGTCTTTGTAGATTTCCTGATGGATTGTCAGATTGTCTGCAAATGTTGTACAATTTTCTAAATGAACTTTTAGAGTAGGAAAATATTTCAGCTGCCCGCTTTCAAGGTCTCTTTCAGAAACCTGCAGTTTTCTCTCAAAAGTTTTGATATCACAAAACATTCTGTCTGCTGTTTTCCCTGCACCTTGTAATTGTTTATTCAGCAGGCTGAAGTGGTGAGTAAAGTCTGTGAAAAACATGAGGTTGGTAAGCCAGGCCATATCAGTGAGCTGTGGATATTCTTGCCCTTTTTCATGCATAAAAAGCTGAATTTCATCCAAGCAGACCACAAATCTCTCAAGGACTCGTCCTCTGCTCAGCCACCGGACATTGTTGTACATAATTAAACAATCATACTGTGCCTGAACCTCCTCAAGTAGTACTTGAAATTGCCGACAATTCAGAGCACGAGCCATGATGTAATTCACTATTTTTGTGATGTCTTTGAGGACATTGTCAAATTGTTTGTTGCTTTCCTTGGCACAGAGAGCTTCCTGGTGAATGATGCAGTGGAACTGAATTACTTTGTGTTTGGTTTCTTGAAGAAACAACTGTATGAAAACAGACGCTGCCCCCACCATAGAAGGTGCTCCATCACTTGTAATTGAAACCACCTTTTCTGGTCTTACATCTTGTGATAGAAAAGCTTCTTTCACAGCATTGTAGATATCTATACCTTGTTTTCTTTCAGGCAAAGACATCAGTTTCAGCAGCTCTTCTCTCATGGTGTCACCAACAGCATAACGCAAAATTACTGCCAGCCTTGCATGGTTATTGATATCTGTGCTTTCATCCAAGCACATGGAGTAACAGGCTGCCTTTTATAAGTCAGTGGTGAGCTGCTGACTAACATCACTTGCCATGTACTGGACTCTAACTGTGTTTCTACTCAGGGGTATCTCAGATATGTGTTGCATGATTTTATCCTTGTTTGGGAAATCATGAAAAAGAGAATCACTCCCAGACAACATGGCCGTTTTGATAATATCCCCATCAGAGAGGGACTTACCATGTTTTGCTATGCACAGTGAAATTTTAAAACTGGCAGCTGTCAGATGATTGGTTCTGGATAGATAGTTGGAAAAACTAAGATGCTGGGAATGATAGCTCCTCAATTTCCCTTCAATAAACTCTTTCCTTTCATTATCACCAAGTTGGGCTACATTTTTATGGTTGGTTTCAAAGTGCCATCTGACACTTGATGTGCGACACACAACACTTCCGTTACAAAGGACACATAATGCTTTACCACTGCGTTCAGTCACTCCAAATGACTGTGTCCAGGCCTCTTGGAATGATCTTCCACTGTCTGTTTTGGATTTTTTGGCTGTCGTCATTTTTTTTAAATACAAGTTTTATTGATTTTTTAATATTTACATATAGATGTATTTGTGAAACAATATGGTGGTTGAGTAGTTAAAATAAAAAATAACCAGTTGTAAATAGTTCAGGTTACATCAACAGAGATGCCCTCTCTAATTCCCTTAGTGATTACATAGTCAAAATAAACAAGTTAATATATTTCTAGTTATAGCCCAGTCAATCAATAAAATTCAAGATACATTTTCAGTAATACATATCAATATCCTGTTTTTAAATTTTATCTAATTGCAATAGGATATTCTAGAATAGCCTATAGTATATAGAAAAAAGCTTAATTTTGGGTAACCCACAATTCTCTATTTCAATAAAGAATAGTTCTTTTGTCTACAAAACTTATATTGGTCATTACAAAACATTCTTATGTTTTACCATTAAAGTCTAGTTTTCATCTTAAAATTCTAGATTTTATACTATAGTTCAAAAATAGCCACTGAATATTCTATAAATCATCTTAACCGTACATCAATTATTAACATACTATCTTTTGATATGTCATTCCAAATTCTATAATATGATTCGGAGTTATATTTCCTTTACAGATCTAAAAGCTAAATGTAAAATCAGTGCTATTTTTTTTGAGATTCCCCTTGATCCATAGAAAGATATTTTTATAGTCTATCTTTAGGAATCCCAAAAGAGAAACAAGTTCAGTTTTTTAAATCTAACTCTTAGCTTCCTTTTGTGCCAATCATACTTCGCTCTTGGTATCTTTAAATACTCAAATGTATCTTCCTTTCCTCCTATACCCCTTATTTGAATCCAGGGAGCATATACAAATGTCAGTTTTGCAAGGAAGATGTCCCCTTTGTAACCATTGCATTTTTGCTTTGATAATTCGGTTTTTGGTGGTTGATATAATATAGTTGTCATTAAATCAGTCAAGTCTTTTTGAACTTCCAATTCTATCTGGGTTAGGTAGAAAGTAGTAGCTGGTATTATGGTTGTCATGGAATTAATTGAATTCTCAATATAGTATATTTGGAGGCCTTTAGTATCTTCACTCTTGATGTTGCTTTGTTCAGGTGCTGTTTTTTGGCTTGTAAGTTTTGTAGTTACCATTAAAGTTTGGACTTTAAGGTTTTCTGTAGGTTGCTTTTGTTGTTCTTTAAAATCTCTGATTTTGATGTTCGTTTCCACTTCTTCTATTTGGTTTTGGGTTATCTTTTCCTCATTTAAATTCAGAGTTTGATTTGGTGGCTTTAAGTTGTCAGATTTTTCTTGCAGTTTGGCTTTAATTTGCTCTGTCATTGCCAAGATCGTGTCCAGTATCAGTTTATAATCAAGTGGCGTGATGTATTCATCCATTTCGTTGTTGTTTGCAGTTAAATCTTCCATGGAGGCTGTTTTAATAATAGTCAAAGATTTTCCACCTCCTGAAGCGTTGTAATCAGTGCCAGGTGTTCCCACACTTATCATCAACAGCTTTGTTACTCAGTCAGCTCTCACAACAGAAAAAGGAAATTTACTTGCTGTACCAGGTTACGCCACAAGATGTAATCAATAACATATAACATATAATGTAAGTTTTTTTTTCTTTTTCTTTTTCCAAATTAATATAGAACTTAGTCCAAAATTAGTCCAAATTTTTTCTTTAATTCACAGTTTAGAGAGAAAATGGGATAGTGAATCCCCAGTAACAAAAAGACGCTTTTTAGTAGATACATATGAAATTGCTTAAATTCTTTGCTGAATTAATTGAATTTCTTTTGTAACTTTGAGGCTTTAAGATTTGTTCCCAAAGTAGATATTCGCTGTTTTCTCAAAACAAGGGGAAGGAGATTTTCAGGAAAGTCCCACAGGAAGATGATTAAGGAAAAAGGAAAGGTAAAAGCTCACCCAGGTCCTCCAGATTGCTTCTTAGTGCTAGGTAGTACTTTTGGCTTTCGGCAGGGAGCGGCTTAGTGAACGGCCATCTTTATGGCTGGTCTCCTCTTCTTCGGGCCAAATGAGATGATCCCGGATTCCAGCGGAGGGCTGCCGTCCTTCCGCGATCGCAGGGAAGTCCTCCTCTCGATAATCACCCCTCCGGGGTGATTTTTGACCCTTTTCAGGGTCCTCCAAAGGAGAAAGAAACAGCAGGAAGCAGA
Organism: Vipera berus; assembly: GCF_964194415.1. Lineage (NCBI taxonomy): Eukaryota > Metazoa > Chordata > Lepidosauria > Squamata > Viperidae > Vipera > Vipera berus. The sequence goes on along the minus strand of NC_138210.1, from coordinate 28,123,352 downwards.
CTGTCCCTGCGTGTCCGGAAGCAACGCGCGCACGAACCGGTTGCCGGCTGTCATCATTTTTGGGTGGGTATACAAGACTTGGAGTCTAAAAAAACCACACACACACAAAAAAATGAAGCAACCAATACAAATCTATCTCTAAATAACTAACAATATTAGTTAACACTAAAGAAATGGATATTCCCTGAATCAACAATCTAGGAGGGTGGAATTAAACAATGAAAGCAGTGTCTTGGATTTTACAGGTTGTTGGAAAAGTACTCCTTCATTTTAACAGATACTGAAAATAGCAGATGTTCTGTTCCAGCCTACTACCGGCCCTGCAGAGAAGGCAGGGACAACCCCTTTACAAAAGGCAAAAGGCTGGAAGTAAGCCCGCCAAATTTATTTACACAAAACAGATCCAAAACAGAGCAAACTGAGCAAAACAAAATACGAACCACTAAAACAGGAGCTATTCAAACGGTTGCCTTCAGCAAACCAGCCCTCCCACACATTCCCCTTTTAAACAGTTCAAGGCGTGGCTTTTCTCTGCCTCCTTCCGAGGTGCCCCATTGCCTTCCTCTGTTTACTCCTGATTGACTGCCTCCTGCGTCAGGCGTCCTTGAACAGGGCCAGCTGTGGGTCATCTTCATCCACGCTGTCAGGCTCACACAGCTAGGTCTGCGTAGTAACCAGATGGGAGGGGCCTGGCTGAGAGCTCTGCGAAGCCTCAGAACTGTCCTCTGCAGGCTCTCCAAACCCCTCCTCCTCCTCCTTCTCTGAATCGTCCGACCCAACTGCTGAACCCACAGGCTGACCCTGAATCACAACAGCAGAGAAATCGGGGCTGGACAGCCGGTGAGTGGTGAGTGCGAATGCTGCCTCGTTGGGGCCTGCTGAGCCCAGCGGCCAGCTGAGGCAGCTTCAGACACCAGCCCCCCCCCCATTGCCACCACCCAAAGAAGCTTGGCAGCAAGCTGAGGCAAGGCAGCCCCCCACCCCACCATTATACAGTGTTAGTAAATAATAGATAAAAACAGGCTGCTTTCATTTGAACTTTATAGTCGGGACCTGCAGGGATTTTCTTTCAGTGAAGATGAAAGAAAATATATAAAAGAGAGGGAATAAAAAGCAAAGCAGAAAGGAATAAGAAGAGTGAGAAATGGCATGGAGGTTAGGTTTCCTGGATCAGAAATAAATAAATGGAAGAATTAAACCAGTTTTAAGAGGATAAATGGAAATAAATGCAATCAAACCACTTTAAATTATAAATGGAAGAATCAAACTAGTTTTAAGGGAACAAAAGGAAAGAAATGGAAGAATTAAACCAGTTTTAACAGAAAAATTTATTTATTTATTTATTATATTTTTTTTTTTTTATTGAAAAGTTTTAAAAATACAGTTTTCCTTTAAAAAACCCCCTTCCCCCTCCCTACCTCCCCTCCCTACCTCCCCCCTTCCCCCCCCTCCCCCCCTCCCTCCTCCCCCCCCACCTCCCCCTAACCCCCCTCCCCCCCCCGGACTTCCCAGAGCTAAATACAAGGTATATATATATAAAAAGGCAATCATAAACAACCATATACTAACAACTATAAATTCTAAAATCCATCACTCTCTAACTTATATAGGATCAAACAAAACTTAGCATTATTAAATATATATAGAAGACAAAATAAAAAAAGAAAAAAGAAAACGAAAGAAGACTTATTCAAATGCTAGATAAAACTTCTTGACCCTATACTTATTCTGGATAAACTCAATCCATTTTCTCCATTCCATAATATAATGTTCTTGCGAGTAATCTTTCAAATAGGCCGAAATCTTCGCCATCTCTGCCAAGTCGGAAACCTTTAAAATCCACTCTTGTATAGTCGGCAGTTCCTCTTTCTTCCAATATTGACCTATCAAAAGTCTTGCTGCCGTAACTAAATTCAACATCAACTTAGAGTCCACAACTGTAGCGTCAACAATTATTCCCAACAAAAAAAATTGCGGACAAAACTTTATCCTCCGTTTAAAAATCTTCTGCATATTCCACCAGACTTTTATCCAAAAAGCCTTGACCTTTTTACATGTCCACCATATGTGAAAATATGTTGCCTCTTCATCACCACACCTCCAACATTTAGGCTGATAATTCGGATACATACTTGCAAGCTTTTTAGGATCTAGATGCCATCTATAAAACATTTTGTAAAAGTTCTCTCTTAAACTTTGAGCTTGAGTGAATTTTACATTCCTCACCCAGATCTTTTCCCACGTGTCCATTGTAATAACTTCCTGAATGTTTTGGGCCCATTTTATCATACAATCCTTAACAAGCTCTGTTTCTGAATCGATCTCTATCAATGCAAGATATATCCGTTTAATATGTGCTGGTCCTTGATTTCTAATTTGCTTTATCAAATTTTCATCAGTCGTTGCAAATCCATTTTTTTGGTCTTCTTTCCACCTGGCCTGTAACTGAATATATTGAAACCAAGTCTGAACAACCTTCTCTTCTCGCAAGAAACTATATGATTTCAAGCACCAAATATTCCTTTCCAAACTTAAAATTTCCTTGTAAGTAGTCTCATCATGTTTGAAACCAGCATGTATATTTTCTATTGCGTGTTTTGGGATTGCCCACAATGGTATCTTGCTGCTTAACTTATGTCTATACTTCTTCCAAACTCTCAGCAATGCCTGTCTTAAAATATGCATCCTAAACACAGTATCTACCTTCTTATCATACAACAAATATGCATGCCAGCCAAACAACAGATCATGGCCCTCAAGATTTAATAACCTCGATTGTGTCAAATTAATCCAATCACTTATTCCTACTAGTGCAGCAGCTTCATAATATAATTTAAAATTAGGCATTTTAAGGCCACCTCTCTCACGAGTATCCTGCATAATCTTAAGTTTAACTCGTGGCTTTTTCCCTGCCCACACAAATTTATTGATACCACGCTGCCATTCCTCCAAGTTAGAGTCTTTCTTAAGAATCGGTATCATTTGAAATAAGAATAAAAATTTGGGCAGGACATTCATTTTCACTGCTGCAATCCGTCCCAACAAAGACAATTGCAATTTTTCCCAACTCTCCAGTTCTTTTTGAATTTTCCCCCATAACTTTTCATAATTATTTTTATATAGCTTTGTATTAGAGGGCGACAAAATCACCCCCAAATATTTAACCCTTTTAACAATCTCAAATCCAGTTAATCCTTCTAAGAGAGCCTTCTGCGAAACTGTCATATTTCTAGCCAAAATTTTAGTTTTCTGTATATTTACTTTAAATCCAGAAACCTTCCCATATTGTGTTATTATCTCCATCAGGTCCACAACAGAGTTCTCTGGCTGGGTCACTGTAACAACCAGATCATCTGCAAATGCTCTCAATCTGTAATCCTGATCTCCAACTTGTATCCCCTTAATTTTTTCCGAATTCCGAATCTTAACCAATAGTATCTCTAATGTTAATATAAATAACAAGGGCGATAGCGGACAGCCTTGCCTTGTGCCCTTCTCAATATTACATACTGTTGTCAAACTATTGTTAACTATAATTCGGGCAGTTTGTTTTTGGTATAATGCCCTAATCGGTTGTAAAAATTTTTCCCCAAAATCCATTTTGTCTAAAACTTTCAACAAAAATTGCCAGTTCAATTGATCAAAAGCCTTTTCAGCATCTAAAAAGATTAGCGCAGCAGAGATCTGGTTGTGCCTTTCCAAAAACTCTAACACATCAACTATATGTCTCACATTGGTTTTCATTTGTCTTCCACTAATAAACCCCGTTTGGTCCCCATGAATCACCTGTTGCAGAACCCTCATCAGTCTATTAGCCAAAACCTTAGCAAATATCTTATAATCTGTATTTAAAAGCGATATCGGTCTGTAATTTTTAACTAAAGTAGCATCCTGGTCTTCCTTCGGAATCAAAGAGATAAAAGCTGTTCTCCAAGACGGGGGCACCTTTCCCCCCCTCTGGATTGTCTGGAACAGTTCCTTTAACGGTTTTATCATCTCTAATTGTAAGTTTTTATAATAGGCCGCAGTCAAGCCATCAGTGCCTGGTGCTTTATCCACCTTCAGTTCCTTAATAGCTGTAAAAATTTCTTCTTCTGTAATCAGTTGGTTAATCCCCTCTTTTTGTACTTGCGTAAGAACCGGGATGCTAGCCTTCTCCAAATACGTATCAATATCTTTTGCATTAATGTCCTCTTTAGTATATAATTTCGAATAAAAATCCACAAAGGCATCCTTAATAAGATTCTGTTGATACACAACCCTTCCTTTATGCTCAATCTTATCTATATTAGATGCCCTTTGTTTTTTCCTCAGTCTATAAGCCAACCATCTGCCTGGCTTATTAGCATTGCAAAAAGTATTATGCCTAGCAAACCGCAGATTGGTCGCCACTTGATCAGCCATTAATTTATCAAATTGTCCTCGTAACAGTCTAATAGCCTCCTTGATCTTCACCTCCTCTGGGTTCAAAATCAAAGCCTTTTCTTTTTCCTTTATTTCATTCTCCAGTTCTTTCCTTCTAGTTTCCACTGCACGTCTATGTCTATTATTCATATATATCAACACCCCTCTCATATAGGCCTTGCTAGCATCCCAAACCATATCCATAGAGGTACCCTTATTCATATTCATCTCAAAAAAATCCTTCATCCGCTGTTTGCATTCTTCCACATTTCTCTGATTTCTAAACAAATTCTCATTTACGCGCCATGAGCGTCTATCTCCTCTTTCCTTATCAATCTCCAACCACACTGGACTGTGATCAGAGATAATTCTTGCGCAGATTTTCACCTTTTTAGTTCTCAAAAGAAGATCATTAGTCAACAAAATAAAATCAATCCTCGAAAAAGATTGGTGTCTATCAGAATAAAACGTATAATCCTTCTCCCGCAAATGTCTCTCACGCCAAATATCTCGCAATTCCAGGTCATCCTTCATTTCAAAAAAAGATTTAGGCAGTCTAGCGTGACTTGGAATGCGTTTAAAGGCTCCAGCCTTATCCAACTGTACATCCATAACTCCATTCCAGTCCCCCATAAAAATAAAGGATTTATAATCCAACTGGGTAAGCTTTGTATGAAGTAAACTAAAAAAATCAGCTTGTTGTTGATTTGGAGCATATAATCCAACTAAAAGCGTCTTTTTACCTTCAAACAACAGCTCGATCATAACATATCTTCCATGCTTATCTGCTTCAATTAGGTCCGCTGTTAAGGCACTTTTAACATAAACAACCACTCCATTTTTCTTATTCTCTGCAGAAGCAACAAATTGCGTACCCAGCCTCGAGTTCAATAAATACTTTTGATCCAAAACTCTAATATGCGTTTCTTGCAGGCATATAACATCTATCTTAAATTGTTTTAAATATTGAAAAACTTTCTTCCTCTTCTGCGGTGAGTTTAGTCCATTAACATTCCAGGTTAAAAATTTAGTTGCCATGTATATCCTCGAAAAGCTCTTGGACCACAGCTTTGATAGGACTGGTTACTTTAGGCCGTGCTCCTCCCACAGCTTGGCTATGAATGCGATGTGAAGAATCTGAAGACTTTTGCTGATCTTGTTCTTTTATTTTCTTTGCTCGTTTTAAAGCAGCACGCGTCACTCTTTGCTCTCTAGGATCATCCAAAGAGATTGTAGCTTGATCTCCTCCAGCACCATTTTCCTCTGTTTCCTCCTCTTGTTGTTCTTCTTCTCCAGATCCCTTTCCAGCTTCCAAGAGCGTTAATGAGGTTGCTTTTAAGACATTATTGTAGAAATCACGTGCTTGTTTCACAGTAGTCAGCCTATACCTTTTACCTTCATACATCACCATCAGCCCCTCTGGAATCTCCCATCTGAACCTTATATCTCTTTGCTTGAGCTCTTGCACAAGAAATGTATAGTCCTTTCTTCCCCTTAAAATCCTTGGAGGAATTTCTTTTAAAACCAAGACTTCTTGTTCAGCAATCACAACCTTAACATCATAGGCAGCTTGTATAACTTGATCTCTAATTTCTCTTTTTGCAAAATAAACCACCACATCTCTAGGCAACTTTCTCTGTCTGGCAATCCATGAATTCACCCGAAACACTTTATCCATAGCTGCTCTTATTTCAGATGCTGGCTGGTTCAATACCCCTTCGAGAGCCTCAGAGATCAGCTGCTTTAAATCTTCTTTAACATTCTCTTTTAAGCCTCTAATTCTGACAGCAAACTGCATCTGGTAGTATTGGGCATGGCTTAACTCCCTTTCCAACTTGCCTCTTTCAATTTCATTCTCCCGTGCTTTTACTTCTAGTATAGCATTCCTTTGAGCCAAATCATCCACTTTTTCATCTAAATCTTCCACACATTCCGCCACTTTATGCACTGAAGTCAAAATGTCTACCTTCATCACGCTGTACTTCTGTTCCATCCTCTCTTCCATTCTTTCCTCAAATTTCTCCAATTTCTCCTCCATCTGTGCAAATTTATCAGCAATTGATTGATTAATTGATTCCAAAAGTACCTGGGCATGTTTATCCAAGGCATCTCGCAAATCCTTCGATGTCAGCACTTCAGGAGGGTGCAATGCCTGTAGTGATGATTGTTGCACCGGCGAGGATCCTCCACTCCGAAGAGTTTTAGAGGGAGGTTTAGCCGCCATCTTTTAATCCTCAATTATGACGCACTTTCAATTAAAGTTTAAAAAGTCCAACAAGTTAGAGAGTACAGTAAAATAGTCCTCTTCACCTTTTCCTCTTGTACCGCTCTGCCTGCTCCTTTAAATCATAGTCCTTTCATCAGGCAGGGCTGGTTCGCAGACGCCTGGCTCTGCTCCAGGAAGTTCGGAGCAGAGACGACGGCCAGCTGGGAGCAACCCAGGCTTCGGGGGAGTTCGATCCTTCAGCCGCCCAAGCTCAAAGCTCAGGCGGCCTCGGAGAACTCTACCCCTACCTGGGGCCTCACCCCCTCCTCTTCTCCCGAGGAGGGGGCTTCAATTTCGCCCGAACAGCTGATCGGCGCTGTTTCAGGCAAAAAAACAAACAGCTGAGCCGCGGGCAGCCAGGGGAGGCTGTCTTCAGCGCCGCGCCGCCAGCGGAAGTCCATTTATTTATTATATTTTTATACCGCCCTTCTCCTGAAGGACTCAGGGCGGTGTACAGGGCAATAAATACAGAAACAGGATACAAAAGTTAAAAACGATTAAATAAATGCCCAAGGTTAAAACAATAATTAAAACGTATTAAAACCCCAACCCTAACCCATCAGACCAGGTCAGATTGCTCGAATAGATACGTTTTTAGATCGCGCCGGAAGGAGCGAAGGTCGGGGGCCATCCGGAGCTCAACCGGCAAGCGGTTTCATAGGTCTGGCGTGCCCACAGAGAACGCTCTCCCCCTGGGGGCCACCAATCGACATTCTTTGATCGGAGGCACCCTGAGGAGGCCCTCTCTGTGGGAGCGCACTGGACGGAGGGAAGTTGACGCCGGCCGCAGGTGTTGCCGTAGGTAATCCGGACCCATGCCATGTAGGGCTTTGTAAGTCATTACTAACACCTTGAATCTCACCCGGAGGACAACCGGCAGCCAATGCTGCTCGCGGAGCAAAGGTGTAACATGGGAGTATCGGGAAACCCCCAGCACAACTCACGCGGCTGCATTCTGCACCAGTTGGAGCCTCCGAGTGGACTTCAAGGGCAGTCCCATGTAGAGAGCATTACAGTAGTCTAGACGAGAAGTCACGAGCGCATGAGTGACTGTACGCAAGGCATCCCGGTCTAGATAGGGTCGCAGCTAGCGCACCAGGCGAACCTGGGCAAAGGCCCCACTAGTCACAGCTCCAATATGCTCTTCCAAAGAGAGCTATGAATCTAGAAGGACCCCCAAGTTGCGCGCCCTATCTACGGGGGGTAATAGCTCACCCCCCATGGCCAGAGATGGGATAATCGGAATTTCCCGGGATGCCGGTACGAACAGCCACTCAGTCTTGTCAGGGTTGAGTCGAAGCCTGTTCCTCCCCATCCAGACCTGGACCGCCTCCAGGCAACGGGACATCACATCGAGGGCATCACTGGGGTGGTTTGGGGTCGAAATAAAAAGCTGGGTATCATCAGCATACTGATGATACCCAACTCCAAAACCACGAATGATCTCACCCAGCGGTTTCATGTAGATGTTGAACAGGAGAGGCGAGAGAACCGATCCCTGATGGTCGATGGTATCAAAAGCCGCTGAGAGGTCTAAAAGGACTAGGACAGAGGAGCAGCCCCTGTCCCGAGCCCGCCAGAGATCATTCACCAGCGCGACCAATGCCGTCTCCGTGCTGTACCCGGGCCTGAAACCCGATTGGTACGGGTCTAGATAATCAGCTTCATCCAAGAACAAAGGGAGCTGTTGCGCCACCACGCTCTCAACAACCTTCGCCAGAAAGCGAAGGTTGGAGACCGGACGATAGTTGTTTAATATTGCTGGGTCCAAGGCAGGCTTCTTGAGGAGGGGTCTCACCACCGCCTCCTTCAAGGCGGCGGAAAAGCTACCCTCACTCAAAGAGGCAGTAATCACTGCCTGGAGCCAGCCTCGTGTCCCATCCCGGGCCGCATAAGTCAGCCAGGAGGGACACGGGTCCAACAAACACGTGGTGGAGCTCAGCTTCCCCATGATCTTGTCCACTTCTTCAGGAGTCACAGGGTCGAACTCTTCCCAGATTACATCGACAAGGCTGCCCGTATCCTCATCGTCAGACTCTGCCCAGTCGGAGTCCAGACCGGTCCGGATCCAAGTGATTTTGTCCGACAGAAATCGACTAAACTCCTCGGCTCGACCCTGCAAGGGTTCCTCCCTCACCTCCTGATTAAGGAGAGAGCGAGTTACTCTAAACAGGGCAGCCGGGCGGTTATCTGCGGACGCGATGAGGGTGGCAAAGTGGTTAGACCTTGCCACCCTCATTGCCGTGAGATAAGTTCTCGTAAACGACCTTAGTCGTAACCGGTCGGATTCGGATCGGCTGGATCTCCAACAGCTCTCTAGGCCCCGTCTCCGACGCTTCATCTCCCGGAGCTCCATGGAGAACCATGGAGCCCATTGGGATCTGCGCCGGGTCAAGGGCCGCATGAGTACAACTCGGTCGAGTGCCTCTGTGGCCGCCCTTTCCCAGGCTTCCACTAGGGCATCGGCCGAGCTGTGGGCAAAGGAGGCAGGTGGGGGCCCAAGCGCCGCCTGGAACCACTCAGGGTCCATCAAGCGCCTAGGACGGAACCATCTTATTGGCTCAGCAACCCCACGACGGGGAGTGGCAAAATGGAAGACCAACCGCAGGAGATGATGATCGGTCCATGACAGGGGTGTAATAATTGGGGAACCCTTCCCCGAGATCATCTAACCACTGTCCAGATAGAAAAACCAGATCGAGCGTGTGACCCCCCCCATGAGTTGGGCCCTGAATAACCTGCATCAGGTCCATGGCCGTCATGGAAGCCATGAACTCCCGAGCTAACTCAGATGATCCCCCCAGGGATGGTAGGTTGAAGTCACCCAAAACTATAAGTTTGGGGAACTCAACCACCAACCCTGAGAGGATATCGAGAAGCTCAGGCAGGGCTGCTGCTACGCGACTAGGTGAAACGTACACCAGCAGCAAGCCCAACTGAGCTCTAGGGCCACATCTCAGGAGGAGGGACTCACACCCGACTATCTGGACTGTGGTGGCCTCCCGCGGACATAAGGTCTCCCTCACAGCTACTGCCACCCCACCGCCCCTACCCTGAGCCCGAGGCTGGTGCAGCACCCAGAAGCCTGATGGGCAAAAATCAACCAGGGGGACCCCGCCCTCTGGGCCCAACCAGGTCTCCGTAATGCAAGCCAGGTCCGCATGCTCCTTCTCAATCAGCTCCCGAATGAGAGGTGCCTTATTCATTACGGACCTGGCATTGAAATACACGAGCCTGAGCTCAGGTGGCTGCTCATCCTCGCTCCCGGTACCACAGGCTGAAATCAGAGGGTCGGAGCGCATCACCACTTGGAGACAGCGGGGACGCACTCCCGGATATTGATATGGCCCTCTGTTCATACACCTGCGGCCATTCCCTACCGCCATGGGAATAGGCAATCCCACACCCCACTCTGGGGCCTTGTAGGCCCCCAGCCCAATCCCCACCACGGCGCGATCAATCCTCAACCTGGTCTGAGAAACGGTTGGTGGAACCCCCCTAGTTTCCAACCGAACCTGTAAACCCACCCCCCTCCCTAACCCCACAAAATATTTAGCTAAAAAACACACCAGGGGCCTCTTGTTAAATTTGGGAAGGAGGCTCCTGTCCCTGCCCAGCCATCTCTCGGGGTCCCAATAGTTGGGCCCGTCATCAAGAGGAACGATGGAGAGGAAGGCGGGTCGCGCCCAGGAGAGGGGGGCACCCCTGAGCGCCAATAAATCTGTGCTGGAATAAGATAAAACCATTAGTCCGGGGGAGTCCAGTCAGGCAGTCCATCAGTCTAAAGTTGAAAAGCTGGAAGGTCAAGGGTGTCCAATTCACCAGCTCCCTGCCACTGAGCTGGGTACCAATCAGATGACTTCCAAAATAGAACAGGCACCTCCCTCTCACGAAGGGCCCAGATCTATCATGGGATGGACAAATACCAACCCAGTAAGGCATACCTCCCTAGATCTCTCACCTCTAGGGAGGCAGCAGATGGTAATTGGTTGGTATTGATGATAGTACATACAAGCCACCCTCTCACGGAGGCTCGTCCAAGACCTTCTTGCTACAGTAGGGACCATAGAGAGAGAAGGAGAAGAGCAGTAGCTATCAGGCTTAACCTGGAGGTAACCATAGTTAGGTTGGAGAGCGTGGTTCATCTCAAGGCGGGAAGAGCAAAGCGGGGGGAGCAGGACAGCAGCTAGATGGACCCCGATGCAGGGAGCTGGGAACCGGAAAGCAAAAAGCACGTCGCCCAGCCAGCCACACATAGCATCAGAAGTCAGGCAATCCCACGCCAGCCGCAGGTCTCCCCGGTCGAGAACAGACAAAAGTAACTTCAAACAATCCTCCACAGACCGCGCAGAGGCCACGAGCCAGCAAAACGCTCCCATTCCGCTCGCTGTCGATCACTCCGCCGTTCTATCCCTACGCCGAGTCAACCTCCATTACAAAGCATACGGGAGTATCAGAGGCCACTCTAGGCCGCGACTCTATCGGCCCCGAGGATCCACCATTCGGAGCCCTCCAAGCCGCGGCTCCTCCCAGCTCCACCGGGACCTCCGAGATGAAGACACCGAAGCTTAGATGGAAAATGGAGGGCTGCAACTCCAAAAATGATTGGCTTGAACTCTTAAATGGAGAACAAGAATGCTCAACCCATCAGAAATAGTAAAATTATAAATTTAATTCTATTTACAAGAATTACCAGCCCTGGTCCCACAGATGACAAATGATGGTCAACAAGGTAGCTGGCTAGGCAGGAACATTCTGACCAGTGTTTATTGACGGCAAATAACAGCAAATAAAGTCAGCACTGGGAGTGACTTGCTCCCAGCGCCTTACATACAGGCAATCCCCTTAGCTGCACCCCCCTTCCAACCAGCCAGCATCCGGGCCCGTCCCTAAAACCAGCATCGCTGGCCTCCGCCTCCCTCCTCCAGCTGGCCATCCAGGTCCTGTCCATTGGCCTGGACCACTCCCTCCGCTTTCCTGAGCGCTGCCCCGAAGGTATATGGCCAACAGGGCTCCATCTGATCAGCAAGCAGAACCCAGGGGCTCTCTGGCCCGTTGGTGTCATTGCCAGCAGTTCAGCATACACCTGGGAGCCTCAGCTGTTCAGCGGCTGGAGAGAGAGCAGTCAGTATGCTGCCGGGAGCCCCAGCTGTTTGGCGGCAAGAGAGAAAGGTAGCGCAGCGCCAGGAGCCTCAGCTGCTTGGCAGTCAGCTCAGGGGGATTCCCTGGTCATCAGGCGATGACGTCAGCAGCTTGCCGTCCTACCCCACATCACACAGGTGGTGCCTAGCTTGTGTGGGTTGGACGCTGCCGCCACCCCTGTCCCTCCCCCCCTCGCTCACTTTCTCGCTTTGGACTCTTCCCCTCCACCCACGTGCGCTCTGCAACAACATAAACAAGGGGGCGGGCGCTATGCTAATCAAGATCCCGGCTCGGGATTCCTCTGGGTGATTAATAAAACTTCCAATAAATCACTCGTCTCTCTCTCTCTCCTTTCCTCGTTTTAAGTGCGCAGTACAGAGAAACGAGATGGAGGCTGCTGGGCTCACTGCCGGGCTCTCTGCCAGGCAGGGCGCATCGGGTCCTGTCCCATCCCGTCCCTAAGATCCTGCGGGGAGCTGCAAATCCTCTGGCTTGCCAAGCTGCGCTCGGATCGAATGAAGAAAAAGCAATGCAACAAAGGGCGCTCCTGCGGCCAGGGCCGGCGGTGAGGACACACTTCACCACAGCCACCTGCGCTGCCGCCATCTTTGCCCTCCCTGCCACCGCCATCTTTGCCGCCCCTGCCGCCACCATCTTTGCCGTCCCCGCCATCCTTGTGCTTCTGGCAGGCACAGCTTCCTCACACCCCGCCATTCGCAGCACACCGGGAAACCAAGTGTGCCGCCTGGTCAGCCCGACAGGTGGAAGCTGCCAGCAGACTCCTGCTCCCCGCTAGCTCCGTGCGCAACCACCAAGGCAGAGGGAGATGGAATACCTCCCCAGAGCCCGCTGCTTCCAGCGCAAGTTAACCACCACCCGTGTAAGCAAGGCCCCGGCAGGGGAGGGTGACCTCTTGTGGGGAACACTAGCCAAGACAGTCCCACCCGCCCCGGGCCACCATTAACATTTTGCCTCCCCGCCACTACCGCTCTGCCTCCGCCGCTGCAACTTACCGCTGTTGGCTCGCTCAATTGGTTGGTTGGTTGCTTGCTTGCTTGCTCATTCACTGTCCACTGGTCCTCTCTCTCCCTCGCTTTCTGCTGCAAATGCTGCGTCCTCCGCAATTTGCTGCTTTTATCCTCTCGCCTATTCCAGACTGCGCATACGCAGCTCTTTGCACATGCACAGAGCACAAAAGCTGTGCATGCACAGAGAGCACAAAAGCTGCACATGCGCAGAGTGCGTGAAACACTGGGCATGCGCGAAGAGGACAAAGGTGTCAAGGTATAAACCACATTTGTAGAGGGCGAAGGACCGTGCTTCAGAGGATGCATGATGTGCATGAAGGAAGGTAATAAAAAAATGACGCATAATCTTACTAAATACCTTTTAATTACAAAAATATAAAAACTAAATATATATTATAAAGAGAGCTAGCTGACTACATCCTAACGTAACAGACAGTAACAGCAAAGTGAAAGACAATAAAGAAATAACTGTGAGAACTTTTTCTAGACATGCGCACTAAACAGACTGAAACCATAACATATGGGATTCACTATGGTTACCAGATAAGTTATCACAACAGGTGCAGAGAGCAGGGGAAATGTACAGTTAGAAATGAACTTTTCTGACGAACAAAAAAAACGTGCAGTGACATTCCCCTTCTTTCGTCAGCAAAGTGAAGACTCAAGTAAGGCACATCTTCTCACGCAGATACTCATGCTGGGCTGTAGGAAGTGGTTTGTTCAGCATATCAGCAATTTGATCATGTGTAGGCACATACTGTAATGTCACAAAACCTTGTTTAACCAGTTGCCTTATGTTTTGATATCGGATGTCAATGTGTCTGGACCTTGAACCTGTAAAACGTGTTTCAGAAATATAAACCACAGATTCATTATCTTCCATCACAGTGATCGGTCGAATCGGATGTGTCCAGATATCTGTGACTAAAGCATCAAACCAGGTTAAAGAATTGCATGCATCAGACACACAAGCATACTCAGCTTCTGTAGAGGAACAAGAAACAAAATTCTGTTTACGCACATGCCAGTAAACAGGACAACCATTTAAGAACATCATGTAACCTGATGTACTTTTCCGTGACTTCTAATCACTCGCCCAATCTGAATCTGCATAACAACATAACTCTGCATAATCAGTATGTGTGGGTTCCAACAACAACTTCATGTCTTTGGTGTGTTTTAGATACCTCACTAACTTTTTAACACATGTCCAATGAAACTGTTTTGCCTTGCCTACATGTCGTGATAGAAGATTAACGCTAAGTGCAATGTCGGGTCTAGTCCAACTACTAATATACAGCAGCGACCCAATAACTGAGCGATATAGTGTTTGATCTTCGAACTCAGGACTTGGTTCATGTGCCAAAATGTGAAAGTCAGTTTGCATGGGTATACTCACAGGCTTAGCGTCCTCCATGTTGCAGTGATGTAACAGTTGTTCAATCTTATCTTCTTGTGTGAGACTAAACCCATTCTGAGTTTTGGTAATTTGAACACCTAAATAAGTGTTAATACATCCCAAAGACTTCAATGTGAAAAACTTTTGTAAAGCTTTAGCAAAAACCTCACTCATCTGCTTATTTGGACCAATATATTTTTTTTTTTTTATTTTTTTTTATTTTTTTTTCTTTTTTTTTTTTTTTTTATTGAAAAGTTTTAAAAATACAGTTTTCCTTTAAAAAACCCCCTTCCCCCTCCCTACCAATATAAACAATATCATCGACATAAACAAGAATTATCTCATACCTATTACCGGATCTTTTAGTAAACACGCATTCATCTGTTTCGGACTTAATAAAGCCCATTGAATTTAGTTTGTCAGAAAGACATAAGTACCACATTAAACCAGACTGTTTCAGACCATAAAGACTTTTGTGTAGAAACCAGGTATCCCCTTCTTGCTGTCGGAAACCTGGAGGACCTTTCACGTAGATGTCCTCGTCAAGATCAGCGTGTAGATAAGCCGTTTCAACATCGAACTGGAAAACTTCCAGGCCAAGGATAGTTGCAGTGGCTAATGCGATTTTCACACTTTCAGTCCGCACTGTGGGTGAGTATGTATTTGTATAGTCCTCAGGATAACGTTGAGCGAAACCCTGGGCTACGGGTCTGGCCTTGTACAACAACTCACCATTTGGCTTCTTTTTGATCCTGTAGACCCATCGAGTACCAATAACTTTCTTGTTTGCTGGAGGGCTTGCAGGCGTAAACACTTGAAGTTTCTTTAGACTGTCCATTTCAGCCTGCATTGCCTCAAACCATTTATCTTGTTCTGATTCAGGAAGATGTTTGATCTGTGTGAACTTCTCAGGTGGAAGTGTAACATTACAAATCAAAGGTATAGGTGTTTTTGTTACTTGCCACGAATACCGTTTTGGAGGGATTCCCTTTGTGGTCCTCTTGGAACGTCTCGGGCCAACCGTCCATTCTTCTTCCGTGTCGTCCTCGTCTTCATCATCGTCGCCAGCAGCAACATCGGCAGCTTGCGAAGACGGAACAGTAGGTTGAGAAGAACTCGTGGAAGGAACATTATCCTGTGAATCTTGATCATCAGGTTGCGTGGCATCAGCAACATCATCTCTAGGAAAATAAACTCCAGGACCATTAGAATGAATCCTAGACCAGTCAGCATCTTCCTCAAAAGTAGCAGATTGTGAAACCACAATAACATGATGAGAGTCAATGTATTTGCTCCATTTTGAATTATCATCAATGCCCATAAATCTCATCCTTTTTGCTGCAGGACCCCCTTTCTTTC
Organism: Vipera berus; assembly: GCF_964194415.1. Lineage (NCBI taxonomy): Eukaryota > Metazoa > Chordata > Lepidosauria > Squamata > Viperidae > Vipera > Vipera berus. Next base: position 28,107,754 of record NC_138210.1, on the reverse strand, counting down.
TTTGGGCTAAAGGAATATTGACCATAGCATAGGAACCAAAAACATGGAGATGTGAGAGATCAGTCTTGTGTCCATACAACATGAAATAAGGGGTCTGATTTATCACACTACTCCAAGTACGGTTGATGATATGGTTAGCATATTTGATAGCTTCAACCCAGTATGGAAGACCAAGGTTGGCATCTTCAAGAAGGCAACGCATCATGGTTTGCAAAACCCCATTTCTGCGTTCTGCCACTCCATTTTCAGCTGGAGTATAAGGAGCAGATGTCTGATGTACTATCCCATTCTCACGCATCCAGTCCTGGAAACGCTGAGACATGAATTCAGCACCACGATCACTCTGGATTCTGGCAATGTTGACATCGAATTGGGTATAGACAAGACTAGCAAAGTCTTTAAAGATCTGAAAGGTCTCAGATTTTTCTTTCATAGGATATACATATCCATATCTAGAATAATTATCAACGATTGTCAAGAAATATCTTTTACCACCAAGTGTTGGTGCAAAAGGACCAACTATGTCGGTGTGTACCAAATCAAAAATGCGTGTTGACAGGCATGTAGCGCGTTTTGGAATTGCTGCTGCTTTGGATTTGGCTTTCTTGCAGACAGCACAGTCCAAGAACACCTTACACCCCTTTAGATCCAAACCTCTTGCGAACTCTGGCATCTTCTTCAGAACACGGAAACTGGCATGACCCAATCTTCTGTGCCACTTATGGATACACCTGGAATGCAAAGGTTTACCTGTTAGTGAATTCTCAACATTAGCATTTTTATTAGGAACCCCAGGCTTGCTGTGAGCAACCTGTGTCTTTTTTGTATTTTTATCATTATTAGGAACCTTTGGAGTAGCAACAGGATCTCTCTCTGGGATGTCACTCTCTGGGCCTGTGCTTTTTGGAACGGGTATACTTGCCTGCTCTTGCTGCTTAGACTTTGGTTTTAAGTAATAAACACCACCAATCAACATGGTTTCAGCAACAATATCTCCGTCTTTGACTATATAACTTGCTTTTTCAAGATGGTGGACCTGAAAATGAGAAAACCTAGACAAATGACTCTGACTAAGCAAATTACTACTGGCAGACGGAACATAGTAAACATCTGGAATGAGAGCACCAAGCTCTTCAATATAAACAGTTCCTTTTCCCATGACCTGAACAGGATGATTGGAAAAAGAGTAAAGTTCATGAAGTTCAGGTTCAGGCTCGTGCATCTCTGTGTAAAGCTCTTTTCTGTAGGTAACATGTAATGCTGCTCCGCTGTCCAAAGTCCAAAGAAGTCATCTGTCGTACTCTGGTTGAGGCTGTGGATCGTTGGTCACAACCAATGTGACAAGTGGAGCTTGTGGATCACGCCTGGAACCACGACCACGACCTTGTCGTCCACCTCTACCTCTGCCTCCTCTGGAATCTGTTCCTCTGGGCTGGTATGTGACGGGCGCTGGAACTCGTTGGGGACAATCCCGGGTGGCGTGTCCCACACGATTGCAGATGTAGCATCTTGGCATCCTTGGAACGTAGGTCCTTCGACGGAAGGAACGCCTCGCTGAAGCTCTTGATGCAGGTGGTTCCCTTAAATGTGGCGCAGCTTGCATAAGTGCCTCTTCTTCGGTTAAAATTCTGCATACATGATCCACTGTGCGTTGAGCAATAGGCACTTGATTGATCTTGGAAATAGCATCTTTCCATTCATGATTCAAAGAATTGATGATAATGCTGATCATTTGAAAATCATCAATAGGATAGCCTTTTTCACCCAGTTCTTTTCTAATACCTTTCATTTTAGTCAAATGTGCTCCAATATGTTCACCAGGTTTTAATCTGGAACCATGGAACTCAGACAAAAGTAAACATGTAGACTCAATTGATGTAGGCCGATAACATGTCTCTAACTGAGTCCAAATTTGTTGGGCAGTTGCATCTTGTGAAAACGTGAGCTGCAATTCAGTGTCCATTGACATCAATAATGTTGTGCATGCTCTATTATCCAAGTCCCATATGTCAGGAGTCCATGGCTGGGCAGGAGGATTAAACACCATCATGTGAGTACCTTCTCTGCGTAGCAAAAGTCCAACCTCACTGACCCATGCACTGTAATTCTGTCCTGACATCTTTAATTTTGAATCACCAGCCAGTGGTACAATGGAAGGTGTTTGATGAGGAATATACAATTGAGGTACTGGCTGTGCAGGTTGTGCTATCCGACCATAACCTGCAGGGGGCACCAGTGGCGTCTGTGCCTGTGCCTGGACATGCGGCAGTTGCATTGAAGCTGCCGGTAGTATTGGTGCTGGCTGTGACTGTCTTTGAACTGCTATTCCACCCTGGCCAGCAGGAGGCGCTGGCGCTGGGGCTGGTGCAGTAACATAACCTGCAGATGACACTGGCCTTTGCATATAAGAACCCGTTGGCAATTGCGTGTGGGCTAAATATGGCTGTGTTCTGCCAGGTAGAGGGACTTGCATAGAAGCAATATTAACAGGAGAAGCAATAGTAACAGGAATCCTAGCACCATCAGGGGCTGGAGCCTCAGATATTGGCAGAAATCTTGTATCTCTGAGCAAAGATTCCTGCATGGACAGTTGCAAGAGTGAGAGCTCCACTTCATGTCTTAATGCAGCTTCACCAGTAGATGGTGCTATAACATTTGCTTCAGGCATCACTGTGGCTCTGTATGGCCTTTGGGACAGCCCATAATCATGTGACATAGGAGCCTCCGGTTCCCATTTGTCTGGCATGACACTCAATGATGGGCGTGACTTTGGCTTTGGGGAAGAAGGAGGCAATATGGCTTCTTCTTGTGGGTGTGGCAATATGGCCAGTTCTTGCTCATAACACCTCTCATATTGCTGAACCATTGACACATATTCCTTTGCCTGCTGCAAACGCTTTTCAAAAACCCCGATTTGTTCACAGTAGCCTTGCATAGCCCTATCTCGCATAGTTTGCTTGGGGCTTGAAGGAGCAGAAGGAATTTTCTTCGGCTGAACTTTAGGTTTCGCTCCAAGCCTTTGAAATTCATCTTGAGCCCCTGGAGTGTGAACATTCTCAAAAGCAGCTGCCAGGGAGCTTGGAAAAGTAGAAAAAGGAGTGACTGACCTTGCATCGTCGACAGGAGCAGGTGCGTCTTCTCCAAGGCGTGTGGCTGAAGCGATTGGAGTTCTTAAAGTTGAAGGGAGATGCCCCACAGACAGACTCCTTTTCAGCCGTGGCTTCCTTCCTGACATGTTTCAGCAGTTAATCACCACTGCCTCGCTAGCACTAACTAACTGATAACAGCCGCAGAAACATGCATCTCTAAAACATAAATCAAACCATCCTCGACACCAAAATGTTAAGGTAAAAATCACCTTTGTAGAGGGCGAAGGACCGTGCTTCAGAGGATGCATGATGTGCATGAAGGAAGGTAATAAAAAAACGACGCATAATCTTACTAAATACCTTTTAATTACAAAAATATAAAAACTAAATATATATTATAAAGAGAGCTAGCTGACTACATCCTAACATAACAGACAGTAACAGCAAAGTGAAAGACAATAAAGAAATAACTGTGAGAACTTTTTCTAGACATGCGCACTAAACAGACTGAAACCATAACATATGGGATTCACTATGGTTACCAGATAAGTTATCACAACAGGTGCAGAGAGCAGGGGAAATGTACAGTTAGAAATGAACTTTTCTGACGAACAATAAAAAACGTGCAGTGACAAAAGGAATCAACTAAGGCCCAAAATGGCTCGTGTACCAGCAGGGACGGCTCCGTGTGCCGGCTGTGGCATGCGTGCCATAGGTTTGCCATCCCTGGCCTAAACCCTTTAAAGGTGGATATTTCTGGTGTTTCTTTTGGGAGGGTAGTTCAGGAGTTTGGGTGAAATTGCCTTAAACAGGTGCAAGTCTTTAAGTCATCCATTTGCTGCTCCCCAGCCAAAAAAAGCCAAGTTTTTTTTTTGCCCCACTCACTCTAGGAAATTGTGGGGCCACAAATTTGAATAGTAGAGGGCTATACTTTTTTTAATATGTACCCACATTACAAAACTAGGCCTTGTATATAAATAAGATATTTTTCCTGCTTTGGCTAAGTCTGAAATTATTGTCTGGTTTTATAATTTAATTCTCCTTACCATTTCCATATTTACGAACTAGATTCTGTTTTGAATGATGGGTTTTAGGCAAGCTTTTGGGGAACCTCTGGGACCTGGTAAATTCTCTGGCTTGAGGATGAAATATATGAGAGTAACTTGTGCAAAATTAGGTAGTAGCATTCCCTCAGTTCTGTATAAATAGAAGAGCTCCATGTAATACAAGAACTTAAATCTGGACTGTCATTGATTTCTTGTTCCTCTCAAGATCTAAGATTTGTAACTGCTGCAGACATGGAAGAGGAGAATGAGCACTCACCGGTCAGGGAGGGTTCTGCACATAGTGGTGAGAAACCAGCCAGTGAACCTTTCCTTGATTTGGATTGGGACCAATCAGGCATCTTCTGTCCTGGCCACATTATCATTTTGGTAATGGCTGCTCTGTTTTTCAAGGGATTATGGGGTGGCATGATGAAAGGGATGTTTCATACTGGTGCAGCACAAAAAATCAAAGTCACAAGGAAGGGGAGCAAAGGAAACTGATCCATATTAGGATGGTGCATGGAGAGTGATTTTGTTCAAAATTAATTTGTAGTGCTGCTGGAACAGACATGATGTCTTTTAATCTCAGGACTTTTAAATTCTGTACTAAACATGGATATTCCTTCTACTCTTTGTCTAAATGTTATCTGGGAATCAGTGCAAACAACTTGATTTTTAAAACATTACTTTGTGACAGTAGTTAGGTATTCTAGCACTGGAAAGAGATGCAACAAACTACTAAACCAATAAAAACTATACCATGATAGTTGGAAGCCACCAAGTGATTACAAGCTCTGAGGAAGTCTATGCAACATCTTTCACTTTTTTGTGAATTAAAAGACTAAGTATCTTCTCATTTGAGAACTGGTGAGACTTGAACTTTATAAGATGCTTTAGAACAGGGGTGTCAAACTCAGTTTCATTGAGGGCCGCATCAGCATTGCGGTTGCCCTCAGGGGGCCAGGTGGGTATGGCCAGGGTGGGCATGGCCTACTGGGTGGGCATGGCTAGAGTGGGTGTGGCTTACTGGGTGGGCCTGGCCAACTCTACATCTTTCGCATCAAGGGTGCCTATGGGGGCCCGGGCAGGAGTGGGACAGATCTGAGGGTCTCTGGCAGAAGGAGGGTCTCTGGGCCAGGGCCAAGGCAGTGGGGGCCGTTCCCTCACTGTTTCCAGGATGGCTTCGCGGGCCACATGAAACCACTTCACGGGCCAGATCCGGCCCCCGGGCCTTGTGTTTGACATGTCTGCTTTAGAAGCAGCTGGAGTTTTGCAGCAGGAGTCATATTTTGTCCTTATTAGCATTACTATCACAACATCAGGAATACCACAATAGTAATTTTTAAGCCTCCTGAAAATTAGAAAGCAAACACGAAGTTGTACAAATTATTTGAAAAGAAGAATCTTCTATTTCTTGAATATCTCAAAGCTTAAGATTTTTTTGAATTTAAGATTTTCAAGGAATTGGAACAAGATGAGACTTTGTCGCTGAATAGTATTTCATCAAATGCAGTAGTTAATGAATACTAAACAGGACATTCTGAATCAGCATAGAATAGGCCTTTCTGATATAGTGATAAAGATTTACTTTTTTATACTACTTTTATTAAAGTTTACAGATACAAAGCTAAAAAACTAAGACAAACTAAAATATAAGAGTAAAAAGAAAACTGCAGAGTTAAAAATTTAAAGGAAAAAAATAGTAAAGGGGAAAAAATAGATATCCAATATAAAAATGACTTCCCCCTTCATCATGGCAAGTACAAACAATTTCAGTAACTTATAACCTTTTCTGATACTACAACAAAAGAACTCTTCTTCCCATATCTCATCTCTTACCTATAAACAAATTCTTAAAGCCACATCATTCAGTCCTAATCAGCAAAAGCCCATTAACATTTAGGAGTAATAACATACTGTATATATGTTAACCTTGATCAAATATACCAATTTTATATTCCTTCCCTTTGTTTTTAGCAATCTTGATCTTTAATCCCTTTAAATAGCATTCCAGAGCTTGATTTCCTTTCATTTTCTCTTTGTCTCTTCTCAGAAACTCCTTTAAAACGTTTGTAAATCAAAAATAAAGTTATCTAAGTCACTCTTATAGTTTATTTGTATATCCCTTTTAATTAAGACAGCCAGTTTCATTTGCAAATCCAGTGTAACATTTTTTCCATGCCATATTTTCCTTATTTTTTTCCCTTTACCCCCAGCTCAAGTGTGTGTTTTTCTATTTTTTTTTAAACTATAGCAACCGCCTTTTATGCAGGAAAAGAAACTTTGGAACAAAATCTCACACTGTACACTGTGTTACTTGATGGTTGGTCTGTCTTGCTCTCGTTTCCTCCCCCTTTTTAAAGAATTCTATCGATGTTAACGTGGATTAGTTTTCAGTTATTTTTTTTATTAAAAAGTTTTAGAATACATTTTATCTTTAACAAACAACAAAAAAAGAAAAAGAAACCCCCCAGCCCCCTCCCCTCCCACCCTCCCCAACCCTCCCCAACCCCTCCCTCCCTTTCCCCTCCCCCCCACTTCCCAGAGCAGAATACAGGGTATAAAAATACAAACAATCATAATCTAACTTACGCAAACAATCCTGAACTATATACACTATCGAACTTTAACTCATATAGATAAACTCCAAACATATATATATACATCATATCAATAATTATTCAAAAACAAGATAATACTTTTCAATCTACCCAATAAAAACAATCACAAATAAAACAATTTATATCAATTGTCTAAAGCTGTTCTTCTTCCCAACTAAGCTTTAAATTCATATTATCCTGATATATTATACAAATTAAAATACCATAGATTACTTCCAAACTTAATTTTTTTTTATATAATCACATCATTCTTATATTCTTATATTCTATTACCTACTCCAATATTGCCCATAAAAGTATTACAAATTAATTTCAATCACACATAAAACAATTTATATCAGTTTTTTAAAACTATTCTTCTATCCAACTAAACTTTAACATACTAAAACCAAGTTTATACAACCTTTCCTTCTCCTAATGTATTATACAACTTAAAATACCATACATTACCTTCCAGGCTTAAAATTTTCCATCCAAATAACAAAGCATAACCTACAGAATATCAATAAACACTACTACAAATCTTCCCAATTAAATTTTCATAATCATCTTAAAACTAAAGCAACACAAAATATTATATAATTATTTTATAAGGGTGAAAAATGAATCCCCAAATACTTAATCCTTCTAGCATCCTTATTACATTATTATCTCTTGCAATTATGCAACTAAATCCTCAGGTTTGCTTCATTCTTCCAGAAGCAGCACACCTCTTCCAATTTCTGGCCTTCTCCCGTGGTGATGAAATTTGACCCACTCCTGTAGCTTTCACATCTGTCTGCGTTAACCCTTCAACATCTTGTGGATTCTCTCTGGAACGTTGAGGCTCTCTGTCACCTTTTTTCTTTGTAGACTCCAAAGACGGTATGGGGACTGCTTTTAAAACATTACTGTAAAAGTCACGTGCCTGAATCACCGTGGTAAAACAATGCCTCGTACCTTCATAAGTCACCACCATACCCTCTGGTATTTGCCATCTAAACTTAATATCACGTCGTCTCAATTCTTGTGTCAAAAAAGCAAATTCCTTCCTTTTTCTTAAAATTCTTGCAGGAATCTCTTTTAAAATCAAAACTTTTTGCTCATCCATTACAAAATCAATATTATAGGAGGCCTGGATAACTTCATTTCTAATCTTTCTCTTTGTAAAATAAACCACCACATCTCTGGGTAATTTCCTTTGTCTTGCAATCCACGAATTAACACGGAAGATTTTATCTACAGTCATGGCCGAAATTGTTGGCACCCCAGAAATTTTTCCAGAAAACCAAGTATTTCTCACAGAAAAGTATTGCAGGAACACATGTTTTGCTATACACAGGTTTATTCCCTTTGTGTGTATTGGAAGACAACAAAAAAGGGAGGAAAAAAAGCAAATTGGACATAACGTCAAACAAAACTCCAAAAATGGGCCGTACAAAATTATTGGCACCCTTTCAAAATTGTGGGTAAACAAGATTGTTTCAAGCATGTGATGCTCCTTTAAACTCACCTTGGGCAAGTAACAGGTGTGGGCAATATAAAAATCACACCTGAAAGCAGATAAAAAGGAGAGAAGTTCACTTAGTCTTTGCATTGTGTGTCTGTGTGTGCCACGCTAAGCATGGACAACAGAAAGAGGAGAAGAGAACTGTCTGAGGACTTGAGAACCAAAATTGTGGACAAATATCAACAATCTCAAGGTTACAAGTCCATCTCCAGAGATCTAGATTTGCCTTTGTCCACAGTGCGCAACATTATCAAGAAGTTTGCAACCCATGGAACTGTAGCGAATCTCACTGGTCGTGGACAGAAGAGAAAAATTGATGAAAGGTTGCAACGCAGGATAGTCCGGATGGTGGATAAGCAGCCCCAAACAAGTTCCAAAGGAATGCAAGCTGTGCTGCAGGCTCAGGGAGCATCAGTGTCGGTGCAAACATTTAAATGAAATGAAACGCTATGGCAGGAGACCCAGGAGGACCCCACTGCTGACACAGAGACATAAAAAAGCAAGATTACAGTTTGCCAAAATGTACTTGAGTAAGCCAAAATCCTTCTGGGAAAACGTCTTGTGGACAGATGAGACCAAGATAGAGCTTTTTGGTAAAGCACATCATTCTACTGTTTACCGAAAATGAAATGAGGCCTACAAAGAAAAGAACACAGTACCTACAGTGAAATGTGGTGGAGGTTCAATGATGTTTTGGGGTTGTTTTGCTGCCTCTGGCACTGGGTGCCTTGAATGTGTGCAAGGCATCATGAAATCTGAGGATTACCAAAGGATTTTGGGTCGCACTGTAGAGCCCAGTGTCAGAAAGCTGGGTTTGCGTCCGAGATCTTGGGTCTTCCAGCAGGACAATGACCCCAAACTTACATCAAAAAGCACCCAGAAATGGATGGCAAGAAAGCGCTGGAGAGTTCTGAAGTGGCCAGCAATGAGTCCAGATCTGAATCCCATTGAACACCTGTGGAGAGATCTTAAAATTGCTGTTGGGAAAAGGGGCCCTTCCAATAAGAGAGACCTGGAGCAGTTTGCAAAGGAAGAGTGGTCCAAAATTCCGGGTGAGAGGTGTAAGAAGCTTATTGATGGTTATAGGAAGTGACTGATTTCAGTTATTTTTTCCAAAGGGTGTGCAACCAAATATTAAGTTAAGGGTGCCAATAATTTTGTCCGGCCCATTTTTGGAGTTTTGTTTGACATTATGTCCAATTTGCTTTTTTTCCTCCCTTTTTTTGTTATGTTCCAATACACACAAAGGGAATAAACCTGTGTATAGCAAAATATGTGTTCCTGCAATACTTTTCTGTGAGAAATACTTGATTTTCTGGAAAAATTTCTGTGGTGCCATCAATTTCGGCCATGACTGTATATCTTCCATTATTTCATCTGCTGGTCGCTCCAACACCCCTTCCAAAACCTCAGAAACCATTTTCGTCAAATTTTCCTTAGGATTTTCTTTTAGGCCTCTGATTCTCAAAGCAAACTTCATCTGAGAATACTGTGTCGAAATCAAATCATAATCCATTTTCTCTATCATATTTTCAGTTTCTGTCATTTTGGCTTCCATTCTAATATCATTTTGAACAAGATCTTCCACTCTTTCATCCAAAATCTCAATGCTTTTAGCCATATTTGACATTACAGATGTGATGTCTGCTCTCATTTCTGCTAATTTCTCTGTAAACTTCTCCTCCAACTTTTTCTGCATTATCTCAACAAATTGTTGCATTTGCTTTTCCATAGTCTCTTGCAGCAAACTCTGGAAATCTTTTACTGTAAAAGCTGATACAGGGGAAAATAAAGTTTTCCCCGAAGACTGTTGCACCAAAGCAGGAACTTTAGAAGATAAAGCCGCCATTTTCACCCACTATTGTTAGCTACGCACTTTCACTTACAAGTTCAGCAAAGTCCATTGAGTTAAAGATCAGAACACCATCTTCACCAAAATCTCCTGCATCGCTCTGCCTGCGTCCTCGTTCTCAAAAGCTTTTCCTTGCTAGCAGGGATGGTTGCGAACGCCCTATTCTGCTCCAAAAAACCCGGAGCAGAGACGCCTCGCAGTCCAGAGCATGCCCAGGCTTCGGGGGGGCTCAATCCTTCCGCCGCAAAAACTCTAAGTTCTTGCGGCCCCGGAGAGCTCTACCCCTACCTGGACGCTCACCCCCTCCTCTTCTCCCGAGGTGGGGGCTTCCGAGCCGCCGAAACAGCTGATCGGTGCTGTTTTCGGCGGCTCTACGGAGCCGCGAGGCTGACAGCCAAGAAATGGCTGCCTCCGGCGACGCCTTGCCATCCGGAAGTCCTTCAGTTACATTTTTTTAAAGATCAACGTTTATTAGAACCAGAAATGGGCACCTGGTTTCAACTGTGTTATAATAAAGTCATGATGTGGAGGGAATGCATCTTTGAAATACTTACTTCCAAAGAGAGATATGTCCATGAGGTTATGTTTCTTGGAAATAAATCCTATTTTGAAAATTAACTTCCAACTAAAACTTTTTAGGAACATGTAATGAATGAAATTTGTCCCCAAAGCAGTTTTCACTTTGCCTTCCAAAGAAAATGGACTAATTTTGCAAATGGGGACTTACAGGGAAAAAATAAGGAAAGGAACAGCCCTGCAGTCTTGAAGCAGTAGAGTAGATCAAGCAGATTCAGACAGTTTTGTGTTTTTTTATTTATATTTTTATTAGTTTTCTTTTTTTAAGTTTACAATTCATAAATGCTTATTAAACAACATGTTGTCTGGGTCTTAGCTTAATAACATACAGTAACATCCTAATCTCTACCCTGTTTTTCCAGCCATTGGTAAAATACATCCCATATTTGAAAATATTCTGTATCTTCTTTTTCTTTAATCTTCAATGTGAGTCTATCCATTTCTGCACATTCTAGTATTTTCTTAATTATGTCATCTTCAGATGGTGTTTCTTCATTTTTCCAATGCTGCGCAAAAACAATTCTTGCTGCTGTTAATACATGTACTGTTAAGTATACATTTTCTTTCTCATATTTTCCTGAGATTATACCTAATAGAAATAGTTCTGGCTTAAAATCTACGTGCTTTCCTAACATTTTTTCTAACAGTACAAATTTTTGTCCATTTTTTTTGCTTTAGGGCACATCCACCAAAGATGATAGTATGTGTCTGGTTTTTGCCTACATTTCCAACAATTGCTAGACATATTTTTAAACATTTTTGCTAGACTGGCCAGTGGTAGGTGCCATCTATAAAACATTTTATATAGATTTTCTATATATGCAGTTGCCATTGTTATTTTAGAGTTTTTTTCCCAGAGGTTTTGCCAGTTTTCTAACTATATTGTGCCCAAAACTTTTAGCCCGTTATCATTGTTTCTTTTACTAGTTCATCTTCCATCTTTAAGCTTAACAAAAAATTATACAATTTCTTAATCAGTTTTTCGTCTGACATTAATAATACCTGATCAAACATCTGCTCTTTACAAAAACCATATATTTTGTTATTTTTCTCATATCTTGTTTGTATTTGTAAATGAGGCCGCCATGATAAATCAATGCCCTGTTTTTCCAACTCTTGTTTACTTTTTAAATTCCCTTCAATATTCAAGATATCTTTGTAGGTTACAATTTTCACAGGATAAATTAAATTTGGGTGAGCGAACAGTTCCATTGTTGAAAGCCACCCTGGAATTTTCATATAGATTTTCACTTTTATCTTTTCCCCATGTTAAAAATAAAGCATTTCTTATATAATGATTTTGAAAGTATCTATGAATTTTGTTCTTCCCATACCATAGAAAAGCGTGCCATCCCAATTGTAAGTCATGCCTTTCTAAGTATAATACTCTTTTATGTCTAAGAGTCATCCATTCCTTTAACCATGTTAATGCACATACTTGGTAATATAAGACCCAGTCCAGGAGTCCAAAGCCTCCATTTTCTTTAGATTCTTGTAACAATTTCAGTCTAATTTTAGCTTTTTTCCCTTGCCAGATAAATTTCAAAATCGATGCATTTAACTCATTAAAAAAAATTCTCTATTTTTATAGGTATTGTTTGGAATAGAAACAATAGTTTTGGTAGAACATTCATCTTTACCGTAGCTATTCTTCCTAACATTGAGAGTTGTAAATTTTTCCATTTTTCCAAGCCTAGTTTTATTTGTTTTAATAGTTTTATATAATTGTCTTCTTTTATTGTTGCACATCTTTAGGTATATTCCCAAGTATTTGACTTTCTTAACTACAGTTGCAAGAAAAAGTATGTGAACCCTTTGGGATTACGTGGAGTTTTGCATGAATTAGCCATAAAATGCGCTCTAAACGTCATGTAAGTCACAACAATAGAAAAACACAGTCTGCTTAAAATAATACTACACAAACTTTAGCTGTTGTCATGTTTTAATTGAACATAAGATGAAAACATTCACAGTGCAGGGTGGCAAAAGTATGTGAACCCCTAGCCTAATGACTTCTCCAAGAGCTAATTGGAGCCAGGAGTGAGCCAACCTTGACTCCAATCAGTGTGATGATATTGGATGTGTTGCTGACAGCTGTCCTGCCCTTTAAAAACACACACCTGTTTTGGATTTACTGGTCTCAAGAAGCACTGTCTGATGTGAACCATGCCTCGCAGAAAAGAGCTCTCAGAAGACCTACGATCAAGAATTGTTGACTTGCATGAAGCTGGAAAGGGTTACAAAAGTATCTCCAAAAGCCTTGATGTTCATGTGTCCACGGTAAGACAGACTGTCTACAAATGGAGAAAGTTTAGCACTGTTGCTACTCTCCCTAGGCGTGGTCGTCCTGTAAAAATGACTGCAAGAGCACAGCGCATAATGCTTAATGAGGTAAAGAAGAATCCTAGAGTGTCAGCTAAAGACCTACAGAAATCTCTGGCACATGCTAACTTTTTTGTTGACACATCTACAATAAGGAAAATATTAAACAAGAATGGAGTACATGGGAGGACACCACGGAGGAAGCCATTGCTGTCCAAAAAAAATATTGCAGCACGTTTGAAGTTTGCAAAAGAGCACCTGGATGTTCCACAGCACTACTGGCAAAATATACCGTGGACAGATGAAACCAAAATTGAGTTGTTTGGGAAAAACACACAACACTATGTGTGGAGAAAAAAAGGCACAGCACACCAACATCAAAACCTCATCCCCACTGTAAAACATGGTGGAGGGAGCATCATGGTTTGGGGCTGCTTTGCTGCCTCAGGGCCTGGACGGATTGTTGTCATTGATGGGAAAATGAATTCCAGAGTTTATCAGGACATTTTGCAGGAAAACGTACGACCATCTGTCCGCCAACTGAAGCTCCGCAGAGGATGGGTGATGCAACAGGACAATGACCCAAAGCATACAAGTAATTCAACAGAACAATGGCTTCAACAGAACAGAATACGCCTTCTGGAGTGGCCCAGAGTCCTGACCTCAACCCGACTGAAATGCTGTGGCATGACCTTAAGAGAGCAATTCACACCAGACATCCCAAGAATATTGCTACACTGAAACAGTTTTGTAAAGAGGAGTGGTCCAAAATTACTCCAGATCATTGTGCAGGTCTGATCTGCAACTACGGGAAACATTTGGTTTATTTATTTTATTTATTTTATTTTATTAAATTTATATACTGCCCTATTCCCGTAGGACTCAGGGCGGCTTACAGGGAAAATTAAAAGCATAACATACAAAAATTAAAATAAGTTAAAACAATTAATTCAAGTCCCCGAAATTTAAAACTAAAACCCAATTAAAATTAAAACCCCTCAGTCTGGGCCAGAAAGCTTGAAGAGCCAAGTTTTCAGGTCCCGGCGAAATGAACGAAGGTCGGGGGCAGTCCTAGGTTCCGTGGGAAGTTGGTTCCATAGGACCGGCGCGCCCACAGACAACACTCTTCCCCTGGGAATAACCCGCCAGCATTCCTTAACCGGCGGTACCCTGAGAAGGTCCTCCCTGTGGGAGCGCACAGGACGATTGGAAGTTGATGCCGGCAGCAGGTGTTCCCTTAGATAATCCGGACCCAAGCCATTTAGGGCTTCATAGGTCATTACCAGCACCTTGAATCTCACCCGGAGGGCAACCGGAAGCCAGTGCAGCTCGTGGAGAAGAGGTGTTACACAGGAATATCGGGAAACTCCCATCACAACTCGCACGGCTGCATTCTGCACCAGTTGAAGCCTCCAAGTGGTCCTCAAGGGCAGCTCCATGTAGAGAGCGTTGCAGTAGTCTAGCCGGGAGGTCACGAGCACATGGGTGACTGTGCGTAGGGCATCTCGGTCCAGAAAGGGCCGCAGCTGGCGCACCAGGCGAACCTGGGCAAAAGCCCCCTTGGTCACGGCTCCTATATGGTCTTCAAAGCTGAGCTGTGAATCCAAGAGGACGCCCAAGTTGCGAGCCCTATCGAAGGGGGTTAACACCTCACCCCCCATCATTAATGATGGAACAGCCTGGCTAACCCGAGATGCCGGTATGCACAGCCACTCAGTCTTGGCAGGATTGAGACGAAGCCTGTTTCTCCCCATCCAAACCCGGACCGCCTCCAGGCAATGGGACATCACATTGAGTGCATCACTGGGTTGGTTCGGGGTGGAAAGAAAAAGTTGGGTATCATCAGCGTACTGATGATACCCCACCCCGAAACCACGAATGATCTCACCCAGCGGTTTCATGTAGATGTTGAACAGGAGGGGAGAGAGGACCGACCCCTGAGGGACTCCACAAACGAGAGACCTCGGGGCGGACCTCTGCCCTCCCGTCAACACCGACTGCGAGCGGCCCAGGAGATAGGAGGAGAACCACTGTAAAACAGTGCCTCCCACTCCCAACCCCCTGAGACGCCGCAGTAGGATACCATGGTCGATGGTATCAAAAGCTGCTGAGAGGTCTAATAGGACTAGGACAGAGGAACATCCCCTGTCCCGAGCCCGCCAGACATCATTCACCAGCGCGACCAATGCCGTCTCCGTGCTGTACCCAGGCCTGAAACCCGATTGGTACGGGTCAAGATAATCAGTTTCCTCCAGGAACAGAGGAAGCTGATGCGCCACCACACTCTCAACAACCTTCACCAAAAAGCGAAGGTTGGAGACCGGACGGTAGTTATTTAAAACAGCCGGGTCCAGGGCAGGCTTCTTGAGGAGGGGTCTCACTTCAAGGCGGCGGGAAAGATGCCCTCCTTCAAGGAAGCAGTTATTACTGCTTGGAACCAGCCTCGTGTCTCCTCCCGGGCCGCATAAACCAGCCAGGAGGGGCACGGGTCCAGTAAACAAGTGGTAGAGCTCAGTCTCCTCATGATCCTGTCCACGTCATCGGGGGAAACAGGGTCGAATTCAGTCCAGATAACATGCTCAAGACCGCTTGATTCCTCCATGTCAGACTCTGCCCAGTCAGAGTCCAAACTGGTCCGGATCTGAGCGATTTTGTCCGTCAGATGATGACTAAACTCCTCAGCCTGCCCCTGTAAGGGTTCCTCTCTCATCTCCCGATCAAGGAGAGAGTGAGTCACCCTAAACCGGGCGATTATCTGCGGACGCGATGAGGGCAGCGAAGTAATTAGACTTCGCCATCCTCATCGCCGCGAGGTAAGACCTTGTGAAGACTCTTAGTCGCAATTGGTCAGATTCAGACCGGGTGGACCTCCAACCACTCTCTAGGCCCCGTCTCCGACGCTTCATCTCCCGGAGCTCCACAGAAAACCATGGGGCCCAACGGGATCTGTGCCGGGTCAGGGGTCGCAAGGGTACAACACAGTCGAGTGCCTCGGTGGCAGCCCTTTCCTAGGCCTCCACCAAGGCACCGGCCGGGCTGTGAGTGAGGGAGATAGGTAAAGACCCAAGCGCCATCTGGAACCGTTCTGGGTCCATTAGGCACCTGGGGCGGAACCACCTGGTTGGTTCCGCAGCCCAGCGGTGGGGGGGGTGACATAGCAGAAGACCAGCCACAGGAGATAATGATCGGACCATGACAGGGGGACAATAGTTGGCAAGCCCCCTCCCAAATCATCCAACCATTGCCCAGATAGAAAAACCAGGTTGAGAGTGTGACCCCCCCATGAGTCGGGCCCTGAATTACTTGGGTCAGGTCCATGGCTGTCATGGAAGCCATGAACTCCCGAGCTAACTCTGACGACTCTCCCAGGGAAGGCAGGTTGAAGTCGCCCAGAACTATAAGTCTGGGAAACTCCACCGTCAACGCTGAGAGGGTGTCAAGCAGCTCAGGCAGGGCCATTGCTACACAGCTGGGCGCCAGGTATGTTAGCAAAAGGCCCAACTGAACCTGAGGGCCACATCTCATGAGAAGGGACTCACTCCCGCCTATCTGGACAACAGTGGTCTCCCGCAGACATAAGGTCTCCTGTATAACCACCGCCACCCCACCGCCCCTGCCCTGAGCCCGAGGCTGATGTAGCACACAGAAACCCGGAGGGCACAGATCAACCAGAGGGACACCGCCCTCTGGGCCAACCAGGTCTCCGTAATGCATGCCAGATCCGCGTGTTCCTCCTCGATCAATTCCCGGATGAGGGGAGCCTTGTTCACAACGGATCTGGCATTAAAATACACCAGTCTGAGCTCAGGGTCCTGGTCCCCCTCACCCCCGGACAAAAGGGTACTAACTGGAGGGTCGGAACATGCCACCACTCGAAGACAGCGGGGGCGTGGTCCCAGATATTGATACGGCCCTCCGTGTAACCGCCTGCTGCCATTCCCAATCGTCGTGGGGATTTGGAACCCCACCCCGGTACCAGCGGAACCAAAGGGCCATGCCCCCAACCCTATCTCACCGGGAACTATTGTAGGCCCAGACTGATCGCCGGTTGATGAAACACACCCCAATTCCCTCCCCTCCCTCCCATTCCCCCTCCTCCCTAACCCTTTAAAACAACCGGCTAAAATATGTACTAGGGGCCTCTTAATGCATTTCCACCAGAGGCCCCTATTTAAGCCCAGCTTCTCAAAGAAAAATGCCATCTCTTTCTCTCGTTAGCAATTTCAAAATATCCAGGTGAAGTTAATGTGTACCAACTATGCGGATACTGTACCTCTGCTAGCGCTACTTCCCATGATCCTGGAAGATCCAGCGATCTCGCTAATTGTATGGTAAAATTAGAATTTTTGTTTTGGGGGAAAATTGCTGCTGATGCATTGCTGGGTAGGGTGATGTAAAACTCCTCCATATCAAAGATGTTGTACTTCAGACTCCTTAATCCAACTGTTGAACTTTTCTGGCCAACCCTGCCATTTAACCAGGAATTCTCTTTGTTTGCCCCTCCCTCTTTTCCGTAATATTTTTTCAATTCTGTAGACGCGTTCTTGATCACTAGGAATTTTTTGCAGCTCTTCTGGGTAAAAAGACCCATGTACTGGCTCTTCTGCATAATCCATTAATCTATATACATCCCTTTCTCTCCGCCTAACCCTTTCTTTTACGATAAATATTTCATCTGTAAAGGTTTGCTGATACCCCTTTTCAAACTTCCCCTTTAGCCTGGATATCCTAACGTGATCCCCCACCTTAAAGTTTTCTGCCTTTCTGTCCGCTTTTAAAATATTCCCGTATAGACGCATCCACACATCTTTTTCATTAGATTGTTTCACCATGTTGGGAGCTGCCCGGATACTGCGATGGTAAGCGCTATTGTAACTCCGCATGAGAGCTGGTAATACATCCACATACCTGTGCGTATTTTTAGCTGTGAAAAATCTCCAGAGCTTGTTTTTCAGAGTTCTATTAAACCTCTCTATAACCGCTGCTTTAGTTTCGCTATGTGTGACAAAGTGATGTATGCCATAGCGTTCAAAAAGCTTCTTTACAGGCTTGTTTAAAAACTCTTTCCCGGCATCCGACTGCAGCTTTCTGGGTGCCCTTCCTGATTGGAATATACTTTGGAAAGCACCGGCAACCCCTCGTCCAGACTTATCAGTTAAACAGACTGCCCAAGCATATTTGGAAAGTACATCGATTACCGTTAAAATAAATTTTGTGCCGCTGTTTTCAGAGGCAAAGCCTGATAAATCCACAAGGTCAGCCTGCCATTGGCAATCTATGCAGGAAACTATTGTCGCGTTCCTGGAGAATTTTCTTCTTGCAGGCTTATGCAGGGTATAAGCTTCTTGACTGGAAAGCCATGTCTTGACTTGCCTCAAGGTTAAGTTTTTAAAGCGTTTCCTCCCAGCCTCAAATAGGGGTTTTACTCCACCATAGCTACCTGGACCTCCCGGCGTATAATACAGTTCCTTTACTACATTTTCACACTTCATTCTGCACCGTTCAAACCTTACAATAAACACATTGCGCTTTAGCACAAACCTTTTATTTGTAATTTAGATGCAATTATCATCACGTTCATTTACAGAATAATATCCTTCATCATTACTATCATTACTGGGGTCATCTGTATCATCAGTATCTTCATTCTCTGTAGGCATTGTACATATACAATTGGATGCGCCACAATCACATTCTATATAGCAGTCATTTGGGGTATCTCTTTTGAGATCAAGCTGTAGACAATCTGGACAATCAGACGGACACGGGGCTAGGTAATATCCGGGGAACCCACCTGTTTAAAAACACAAAAATAATCCGTTAGTAAAACCCTCTTTAACTCTACTTTTATTATATAATATTAACGGCAGCATGCATAGTAAAAAGACAATTCATTTACCTAGATCGACCTCTGCATCCTCTTCATCACTTGAGACGTTTGTTATTAAGGAGGCACCGGTGTTATAGCTATACCCCGGAACAGAACCTGGAAAATGTATTTAGCCATTAGCAATCACATCGTTAACGGGGGTTATTGCGCTTTACACATTTGAACACATAACAGGTTTTTACTTACTCGGTATGGCCTCATCTTCACGACACACCATCTCCCGCACATTACAACAGGGCAAGCGACATCCAGACAAGATAGACCAGGAGTAGTCCGGGGTTTCATCACGAACATCACAGCAAATCTTATGGCAATCTTTCCAAAGAGATCGTGTCGCCAACCAAGATGCAGCAGGTTCTACACCCTTTTTATTATTTCCTTCACAAGTTCCCATGACGCTGTTAAAATAGATCTACGCTTTAAAGTTGCCGAGTTGTTTGTGGCCACGTGCATGCTCTATAGCAAGATCTTACAGGTCATGTCCAGACATGCCCACAACACACATACCTAAAACATCAATCTGTTCTGACCAGTCAGAAACGCTTCGCTTTTGCTGTAAGGTTAGAATAAATTTTATTAAATCTGTGCTATGAACGGTTACGCGTACATATGGATTCGAGGGGGGTTACAAATGCCAAAATATATGTCTTTAGATTTTTACAAAGGTAAAAAACCAGCTGTGGGCTTTAAAAGGTCTGTGGTTTTTTCCCCCTACATTCAGGGAAAATGTTTTTAAAATTGCCTGGTTTAAATGCAAACCCTGGCCGCCTTTTAGGTGATCCTTTTTCCCCCCCACCCCCAGCTTTTGAGGTATTGATTTTTAAAACTCCACAAAAATTAAAAGCATCATTAGGCTAGAAGGATTAGAAATAAAAAGCTTTTTTTTAATTACCACCCCCCCAAAAGCAGGGTTTTGTTTCCCAAAAACACAGGTCTCTGTGTTTCTTTTGGATTTGCACGTCCATGGAATTAGTCTAGGGTTAATGTAATCAAGTACACAGAAGCTTGACTGCCACATGTTTGTTGATGGGATTAGGTTCGGCAAGCACCATCTGGAAATAGGGCTATGACCTTACACCACACCTTATCTGTTAGGGTTACCCATGCTTATTTTGATGGGGTTAGGCCAACACATCATATCCAGCTAGGGTTATGGCCTTGTGAGTCCTGTACCACGAGGGGTGGGGGTGTGGATTATGCACATCACATCCGGGGAGGAGGGCTGCGCACGTCACTTCCGTTTATGGGCATGGCCTGGTGACGTAATCAGCATGTGGCTTTGTTTACTTTGATGACGTCACTGATCAAAACTACTGATAATTTCCACTAAAAGTTTGTATGTACTTATACTACTGCTCTTGATCTCATTCATATCCATGATTAGCAAAATCCTATTTTTGTCTTGGTCTGTAGTCTAAACCCTGTACTTGTCTGAAAATAGAAGTAGTTTAGAAGAATGAAGCTCAGATTGTGAACTGAAAGGAAGACATGACCAATAAGGAAAAGTGAAAGGTAACTTGAGGAATGAGAAGGGTCATGACTGCAGTGCACAACTAAACCTGTGAGATGAGAGTAGGCAAACATTAGGACAAAATTCTCAAAGGTGAAGGCAGTTCAACAATGGAATTGGTGAGCTTACCATGGTAGCTGGTTCTACTTGATGGAGAACATCAGCCTCTAGACAGTCACTTTGGAGTTGCTCTAGTTCTGATGTACCTGTTTTGAATAGGTTTCAACCCAAAACCCTATGAAGCCCCTTCTACCTGTAGTATAAGCATTAGTGTACCAAAGAAATATATAGGAATTAGGGTAAATAGCCATCTGTTGAAAAGATTAGGGTTCTGGAGGACTTGTAAAGGGGTTAAGAGTGTGGGGGAAACATGCAGCAAACTGCAAGGTGACTTGCTTTAATTTACAGATTTGAGCCAAGTGGATAAGAAAGTAAGAATCTCGGGCAAGATTACCATTAAAAAAAATCTGAAAGGGAGAGACAGATCTTGAGATGGAGAACTGGGTAATTTCCTGTATCCATTTTCAAGGGTGATAAGCTTGTTTACCTCTATATTCACATCTGGTGGGGAAAAACAGTTTCTGAATAATGAATGCCGTTCTTTTCTGCTCAAAAATCATTATTGATTAGATGGTTTTATCTGTTGGGGAGGGCCGGGAAACTAACTGGAATGGCATAGGCCAGGGGCTGACATGTGGCAGAGGACTACTGGAACAAGTGCTGTGTGAAGGAGCTGAGAAAAGGGATGCTTTGAAGGGTAATGTGGACGGATTTTTTGAACATACATAGCTTAAATCATGTTGCATTGCCAACTTGGATCAGGCATTTGTAGTACTTGCAAGAAATGGCAAGAAACACACACTGCTAGAGAGAGGTTCCCTGAAGATGGGCTCCAGTATGAGTCCAAAAGCTCAGAAGACAAAACTGCTGGTCCCGGTGACCAACCCAAATTGGATCCTGCAACATTATCCTGGGAGACATATATTCAACTTCATTCATAATGGCAAGAATGTTTAGGATGTTTTAGAACAGAAAAACGGAGCCAATTTAACAGAGCCAATGTCAAGCACAAGAAATCAGGAAGCAAGGCAGTCAAATGAATACAGGTTTAATGCATACCCGTGTTTCCCCAAAAGTAAGGCCTACCCTGAAAATAACCCCTAGTTTGGGGGCGAGGTACACACTTAAAAATCAAGCTAGGGTGGGGGTAGGGATGTGGATCTGCCCCACGCATCTTCCACCTACTTACCTTCCAGCCAGGCCTCGCTGGCATCTTGTGTAGCCAGGCCTGCATTTCTCAGTCACAGGCCTTTCCAGAAGGCCACTGCAGCTGAGAACCGAGCTATGGATTCAATCCATAGCTCGGTTCTGCAAGACCTCTGCATCAGAGAACCAAGCTATGGATTGAATCCATAGCTTGGTTCTTGGCTGCATAGGCCTTCCAGAAAGGCCTGACTGCAGAATGCAGTTGCAGAATGAAGCTACTCCTTCAGCCCCAGAAGAAGTGGACCTGCTGGGCGGGGCTGTAGGTGCCAGAGGTGAGTAAGACATCCCCCGAAAATAAGACCTGGTGCCTCTTGGAGGCAAAAAACAAAAAGACCCGGTCTTATTTTTGGGGAAACACGGTAGCGCTCTACAAGAATTTGAACTAGTAACAGTCAAAGCAAATTAGCAGTAGATAAGAATCAACAGAATTCAAGGTGGGCTGGACTTAGAACTCTTGTGGGCAAGAAGGGACTCAAGACTGATGATGCGCTTAACCCTTCCCTCGGGTTCAGCCTGGTCATCTCCTACAGCCAGTTTGCTGTAGTGGTTAAGGTGCTGGGCTAGAAACCAGGAGCCTGTGAGTTCTAATACTCACTCACTCACTCAACCCTGAGGAGGAGGAAGTGGCAAATCACTTCTGAAATCTTGCCAAGAAAACTGCAGGTATTAATCCAGGCAGTCACCAGGGGGCAACACTGGTTCAAAGGCTTTTTTTTTACGAAGACTGCACTGCTTAAAATGTAATCTAGGATTGGTTGACCCTGGAAATATATATTCTTGAGCTGGGAAATCAAACTTGTGTAGCCCACTGGTACATGCATCTACTCATACTTCATGTAGCTAGGAAGATTGCTTTGTGTTATGTGAGTCTCTGATCATAGTTGGATATGTCCAAACAAGCTAAGATGTTTAAGATCAGTTTATTCACTTTAGTGGTTAATTTACAAATCCTGGCCTGTTAGGGTACATTCAATCCTATTTTTCAGTTTGTGCATAACATCTGTCTTCTTCGAACTAGCCTGGTGACATGCCAAGTGGAGTGACTTCTTCAAATCACAGGTTAAGCTAGGATTTTTGGCTTAGTGTCGTGCAAATTCAGAATTAAGAACCAACCAGCAAGGGCCTTATTGTATGTCTCAATCTTCCAGATGCAATCAACTTCAGTTCCCATAATCTCTAAATGCTCTTGGTACCTGGGCTAGGTATTCTGAGAAATGAAATTAAACACAACTGGAGGGTGCCATATCAAAATTAAACACTGTTGGAAAAGAATGGAACAAGTAGGCTTTTGAAATAGCAATATTAATTTAGGTTGAAGTGAAGAGAATGACCTTTTAGAACAGAGATGTCAAACTCATGACGTCTTGCGACATCTCGAAGCTTTTTCCCCATTGCCGGCAATGGGGTGGGCACGGTTTTCTCATGATGTGTCCGGCCCGTGGGCTGGCAGTTTGACACCCGTTTTAGAAGAAAGCAAAAAGAATTCCCAGCATAGGAATGCACTACAGATGAAATGGCTAATTAGAACACAGGTGGACAATAGGGTGCCAGGCCTTCTAAATACATTGGACTATAACATCCATCAGTCTTGGTTTGTAACACTTTCCAACTGAGCTGAGAAAGGAGTGAAATCAAGTTGAGAAGCTTTAGAATATGTTCATGAATGGCAAGAGTAGCAACAGGATTAAGGACTGACCTTTGGTAGACTTGATAAGGCAAATTAAATAAAAATGGAACTAAACATGTCTCTGCAAAACTAGTCTGACAAAATTCCAACAAATTAATAAGTATTAAGTGTCAAATTGCTGTGGATTTAAAAAAAATCAAGATTGTGTAGAATTAGACAAAGCAGTTAAAAAGTTATTAAAGTTTACATGTGTCTGGATTATTTATTTATGTCCTGCCTTTATTATTCTCACAAATTAGGTGACAAACATCCAACGTACCTTTCTCCTCCTATTTTCCCCATAACAATCCTATGAGGTGAGTTGGGCTGAGAGAGTGACTGGCCCAAGGTCACCCAGCTTGCTTTCAAGGCTAAGGTGGGACTTGAACTCACGGTTTTCCACTTTCTAGCCTGGTGCCTTAATCACTACACAAAACTGTCTCTTTCTTAGAGGAGTCTTTATCAGATGAAAATTTTGAATTGTCTAATATTAAAACTGATGTCTGTATCTCAACAAGGAATAAATTAGCTTAAAATATCTTCAGCTCATAAAGTTAATATTAAGTAACATCTTATTAGACCAGACACAAAAATCATGTTTTTACATTCTGGACAGTGTGCAGAAGGTTGTGGGTGGAGGGAAGGAAGGAAATAATTTAATTGATTCAAAATGTCCATTAGAATTCCAGGCTACATTTCAATTCTTGATCACCTTTTCACAGGAAAGTCAAAAGGTCATTCTGCTGTAGAACAGAAGAATCCAAAAGTAGCTGAATCTGACTAGGCAACATATAGTAGAGCATTTTGTAGCTTGTTCCTAAACTGTATCCATCTTCTCTTCCCATTCTTGTAGCTGCTGCAGAAAGTGATGATGATGTAGAATATTGTGTAGTGGGTCCGACGCAAGGAAGAGACGCCAGCCGGTGTGTGAGTTCAGCTCTTTATTGGAATGGGGTTGGCCCTAGGTTTCCCGCCGAAACTGGGTTTCCCGCCAAAACTGTTCAGGCCAATGCCCCCTGGTGGCTGTTGCTATGCAGGAGCCTGCATACATAACACCCCTCCCCTCTTAGAGAAGAACCACATAACAATGAAACAACTTGCACTAACTATAACTATATACACTGTATGTCAATAATAAAAAACAATTCAACTGTGTAAGGGTCATTTGCACACATAGTCCGACAGGTAGGCAGGTGTCCTGTGGGGCCGGGTGGACCGTCTGGGTGTGGCTTGGCCCTGGGCTTGTACAGCTGGTTCCTGGGGCCTCTGTGCTGGGTTGAACAGAACTGGGTTCAGGAGGCCCTCCTCCTCTGGTTCCTGCTCTGTGTTGTTTCCGGTTGGACTGGCCTCCCCTGGGGTGTGGCTTTCCGGTTGGGCGTGTCAATGAGCTGGTCAATGTGTCGCCTTATGTGTCTGTCCCCCTCCACCCCCACGATGTAAGAGAGGGGTCCCGTTTTCTCAACCACTGTCCCTGGGACCCATGGATGCCCTGCCCTGTAGTTCCTAGCCCAGACCAGGTCCCCCACGTTGAGAACTCTGTGTGCTGGTGATGATGGCGATGAAGACGATGATGACGATGCTGATGGTGGTGGTTGTGACCTAACCGTCTCAGCAGCTATCCGGTCTGGGTGTAAACGGTCCAGCTTGGTGATGAGGCGCCGTCCCCATCGCAGTTCTGCTGGGCTCTTCCCGGTAGCAACGCATGGTGTAGTGTGCTGGGCGAGTAGGAATTTCGCCAGTCTGTGGTGCCAATCCCTGCTAATGATGCGCCGGAGTGCGTCTTTGGTCGTCCTTACCATCCGTTCGGCTTGCTCGTTGGTCGATGGATGGAAGGGCGCGGAGGTGGCGTGCCTAATCCAGTTCGCCTTCAAGAACGCCTGGAAATCAGTAGTGGTAAACTGAGGCCCATTGTCAGACACAATTACGTCGGGGAGGCCGTGTGTGGTAAAGAGAGCTCTGAGCACCTGGATTGTCCTCCCCGAGGTCATGTTGGGCACTGGGACTACCTCCAACCACTTGGAGTGGCTGTCCACCTCTACTAAGAATAGTTGGCCCTGGAATGGCCCTGCATAGTCAATGTGGATGCGGGACCAGTGTGTGTGTGTGGCCTCCCACCTGTGCACGGGTGTGTGTGGCATTTCCAGTCTGGATCTCTGGCACGTGTAACAGGCACGTGTCCTGCCACTCTGTGCAAACCCACGAGTGTACCCTGCTCATGATGTTGTCGGTGGCTGTGTGGCTGGCAATGTCCTTGGCATGAACTGAGCACTCTGGTAGCTCCTGCAGTGCTAGGATCTGTGTGGCTGGGGCCGGCTCTGGATCAGGGGTGTCTATGGGTAGCCTACTTAGACCGTCTGCGTGGCCCATCTCCTTCCCTGGCTTATGCACCAGCTTGCAATTGTAGGCTGCAAGGAAGATGGACCACCGGAGCATTCTGGGGGACAGGATTTGTGGAGTCTGCCTGTCCGTTGTGAACAGGCCCAGGAGGGGTTTGTGGTCCGTGTAGACAGTGAACTCCCTGCCATACAGATAATCGTGGAATTTTTTGATTCTTGCCACGATTGCCAGGGCTTCTCTGTCGATTTGGGCATAGTTTCTTTCTGCTCCAGACAGCATCCTGGAATAGTAGGCTATGGGGATTTGCGCCCCATTGGGCTCAAGGTGGCTGAGCACTGCGCCCACACCATAAGGGGATGCATCGCATGCGATGCCGATGGGCTTGGACTCGATGAAATGGGTTACTGTGGACTTATCCGACAGTAGTGCTTTCAAGGCCCTGAAGCTATGGTTGTGGGCGGTCGTCCATACCCATGGTGCCTGTTTGTCTAGTAGCCTGTGGAGTGGCTCTGCAATGGCTGCCTTGTGTGGGAGGAATGCATGGTAGAAATTCAACAGGCCCAGGAATGCCTGTAGCTCTGCCTTGTTCTTGGGTGTGGGTGCTAGCTTGATGGCCCTCACCTTGGATTCTGTGGGGTGGATTCCCCTGGCATCTACTCTGAACCCCAAGAATTCTGTGGAGGGAACACCTATGCTGCACTTCTCCCTCTTAAGTTTGAGTCCAGCTGTGCGTAGCCTGGACAGCACCTCCCTGAGCCTACCTGCTAGTTCTTCTGCTGATGCTCCTGCAATCAGGATGTCATCGAAATAGAGGCAGACTCCTGGAATGCCCTTGAGTGTCCTCTCCATAACTTCCTGGAAGATGCCAGGAGCAACGCTAACTCCGAACTGCAGCCTGTTCACTCAGAACGCCCCCATGTGTTACTATGGTTTGAATGTCAGCTGTTGCCCTCATAACTGTGAGTTGCTGGTACGCCTGTGCAAGATCGAGCCTTGCAAAGATGGTGCCGTCTTGGAGGGAAGCGAGAACGTGGCTGACCGTGGGAACCGTGTAAGCGTGCGGGTTCAATGCGCGGTTCACCGAGCACTTGTAGTCGGCGCAGATCCTTATTTCCCCATTGGACTTTAGGGGGGTGACGATGGGGGTTTCCCACTCCCCCCCATCTACAGGCTCTAAGATTCCCTGGGCCACCAGCCTATCTAATTCGTGCTCTATTTTTTGTTTGAGCACGAAGGGGACTCGCCGCAGCCGGACCCTAACGGGGGAACGTTCGAGTTAAGCTTGAATGCTATGGGGGGCCCTGTGTACCTGCCCAGTGTCCCGTCGAAGACGTCTGCGAACTCCTTGCAGACGGTCTCGACGGGGTCCCCCTGGATCCGGTGGATCCCGGTGACTGCGATTCCCAGGGCCGCGAACCAGTCTAGGCCAACTAGGCTGGCTCTCCGGCCCTCTACTACTACAACCCCCAGGTGCTCTTCGCGACCCTTAAACCCCACCGAGACGGTAGCCTCCCCTCTTACCTTGACCGGTGAGTTCTGGAAATCGGTCAGGGTTAAATTTGTAGGCCGTAATTTAATCCGCTGCTTGCTCCGGCTATTTATGTAGTTAAGGGTCTTGTCCGAAATGATCGAGACCGCTGATCCGGAGTCAAGCTCCATGCTGCAAGGGATGCCTTGCAAGTGGATTGTTAGTCTAATTTTAGGTTTGAGCAGCCGGCGACTACCCGTGTGATTAATGGCCAGCCGGCTCTCAACATAGGCAATTCGCGTTTTGGTCGGGGCCCCAGTACCTTCGAATGGCAATTCCTCCAGCTGCAGCTCGTGGATCTCCTCTCGGGGGTGGCGGCCATGACAGACTGCGGCTGTGTAGCCTGTTTTCTTGCAGGCCCGACACGTGGCTGACCGGAACTTGCAGAGGCTGCGCACGTGGTTCCCAGCACACACTGCGCACTTCTGAGGGTTGGCGGCGTTGCTGGGCGGCCTGGGCTTGTCTGGGCATCTGGCTCGCTGGTTGGGGGTCGACTTCCACTGGAGGAGGTCGATGCTCTGGTCGTCTACCTCTGTGGCACCTGGCCGGTGGACGCTGGTCACCTGGTTGCCAGACCTGGTTTCCTGGCATGCTTGGACGGCCCTGCAGGCCGCTTCGTGGACTAGAATGGCATCCTCAGCTTCTTGGAGTGAAACCTCCTCTCTCTCGAACAGGCGCTCTTGCAGCCGCCTGTCTCGTAGGCCGCAGATCAGCCGGTCCCGTAGCCGCTCCTCCAAGTTCAAGAACCTGCAGGCGACGGCGGCTTCTCGTAGGGCGGCGAGGAAATCGGCACCAGTCTTGTCGGGGTGCTGGTCCCTTTTTTCGAATTGCGACCGCGCGGCCACCTTGGAGCGTCGGGGCTTGAAGTGGCTGTTGAGTCTGGCCATGAGATCCCGGTACGCGACGGTGTTGATGGCCTCTTGGGGGAACAGGTTCGCGGCGATCTCCAACAGCGCTGGCCCCCCGAGGCAAAGCAGGGCTGCCGCCTTCGCTCCGTCCTCTGATATCTGGTTGAACCGCATGTACAGAGGGCGCTTGGGCCGATACCTATCACCCTCACCCACAGCCCAGTCGATGCTCTGGTGGAGGCCTGGGAAACGGCTGCCACCAGGGCACTCGACTGCGTTGTACCCATGCGACCTCTGACTCGGCGCAGATCCCGTTGGGCCCCATGGTTCTCTGTGGAGCTCCGGGAGATGAAGCGTCGGAGACGAGGTCTAGAGAGCGGTTGGAGATCCAGCCGATCCGAATCCGACCGATTGCAGTTAAGAACCTTTATAAGGTCTTATCTTGCGGCGATAAGGACGGCAAAGTCTAACTACTTTGCCTCCCTTATCGCGTCCGCAGATAATCGCCCGGCCGCCCTGTTTAGGGTGACTCGCTCCCTCCTTAACCAGGAGGTGAGAGAGGATCCCTTGCAGGGACGAGCCGAGGAGTTTAGTCATCATCTGGCGGACAAAATCGCTCTGATCCGGACCGGCCTGGACTCTGACTGGGCAGAGTCTGACGTGGAGGAATCAGGCGGTCTTGAGCACGTTATCTGGACTGAGTTCGACCCTGTTTCCCCTGATGATGTGGACAGGATCATGGGGAGACTGAGCACCACCACCTGTTTGTTGGATCCGTGCCCCTCCTGGCTAGCTTATGCGGCTCGGGAGGGAACACGAGGCTGGTTCCATGCAGTAATAACTGCTTCTTTGAAGGAGGGTGTCTTCCCTGCCGCCTTGAAGGAGGCGGTGGTGAGGCCCCTTCTCAAGAAGCCTGCTTTGGACCCGGCTGTTTTAAACAACTATCGTCCAGTCTCCAACCTTCGCTTTCTGGCGAAGGTTGTTGAGAGTGTGGTGGCGCATCAGCTCCCTCTGTTCCTGGAGGAAACTGATTATCTGGACCCGTACCAATCGGGCTTCAGGCCCGGATACAGCACGGAGACGGCATTGGTCGCGCTGGTGAATGATCTCTGGAGGGCTAGGGACAGGGGTTGCTCCTCTGTCCTGGTCCTATTAGATCTCTCAGCGGCTTTCGATACCATCGACCATGGTATCCTGCTGCGGCGTCTCAGGGGGTTGGGAGTGGGAGGCACCGTTTTACGGTGGTTCTCCTCCTACCTCCAGGGCCGCTCGCAGTCGGTGTTGACAGGAGGGCAGAGATCCACCCCGAGGTCTCTCATTTGTGGAGTTCCGCAGGGGTCGGTCCTCTCGCCTCTCCTGTTCAACATCTATATGAAGCCGCTGGGCGAGATCATTCGTGGTTTCGGTGTGGGGTATCACCAGTACGCTGATGATACCCAACTTTTTCTTTCCACCCCGAACCAACCCAGCGATGCCCTCTCCGTGATGTCCCGGTGCCTGGAGGCGGTTCAGGTCTGGATGGGGAGAAACAGGCTTCGTCTCAATCCCGCCAAGACTGAGTGGCTGTGCATATCGGCATCTCGGGTTAACCAAGTTATTCCACCTCTAACGATGGGGGGTGAGGTGTTACCCCCCGTTGATAGGGCTCGCAACCTGGGCGTCCTCCTGGATTCACGGCTCAATTTTGAAGACCACATAGGAGCCGTGACCAGGGGGGCTTTTGCACAGGTTCGCCTGGTGCGCCAGTTGCGTCCCTATCTGGACCGAGACGCCCTACGCACAGTTACTCATGCGCTTGTGACCTCCCGTTTGGACTACTGTAACGCTCTCTACATGGGGCTGCCCTTGAAGACCACTCGGAGGCTTCAACTGGTGCAGAATGCGGCCGCGCGAGTTGTAATGGGGGTCTCCCGATACTCCCATGTAACACCTCTACTCCGCGAGCTGCATTGGCTTCCGGTTGCCCTCCGGGTGAAATTCAAGGTGCTGGTTATTACCTATAAAGCCCTACATGGCCTGGGTCCGGGCTATTTGAGGGAACACCTGCTGCCGGCATCAAACGCCCTTCGCCCAGTGCGCTCCCACAGGGAGGGTCTGCTCAGGGTGCCGCCGGTGAGAGATTGCCGGCGGGTGACACCCAGGGATAGGGCCTTCTCGGTGGGAGCGCCTGCCCTCTGGAACCAGCTGCCGGTGGAGCTGAGGACTGCCCCCGACCTCCGATCATTCCGCCGGGGCCTGAAGACCTGGCTCTTTGAGCTCTCAGGCCCAGGCTGAGGAGAAATTTTTAATTGGGGTTTTAATGTATACAGGGTAATTTAATATTTTTTTTTAATTGGTTTTTTTAACTTTTGTATGGTGGATTTTAATTCCCTGTAAACCGCCCTGAGTCCTCAGGGAATAGGGCGGTATATAAATGTAACTATAAATAAAATAAATAAATAAACGTGAGCCAGGTAACGGGCCCAGGTCTCGGGGTGGCAGGTGTCGAACTCGCGGGGTTGTCCGGCCCTTGCCATCGCGGTGCTGGTGTGGGTCTTGGTTGCAGATGCGGTGACCGGCGGGGTCCGGTCGGCTGGTCCGGTCAGCTGGCGGTCGTGGGGGAGAAGGAAGGAAAATGCCTTTCCCTTCAGCTCGCGGAACGCTCCCCGGTGACTTCAGCTCTTGGTCGGCAGCAATCCCACCTTCGTCGCCACTATTGTGTAGTGGGTCCGACGCAAGGAAGAGACGCCAGCCGGTGTGTGAGTTCAGCTCTTTATTGGAAGGGGGGTAGCGAACTGGGGAATGAGGGTTACCTGGCCTCCTTAAATACCTAGCCAGGTAAGCTGACAGCCAATGGGATTGGCCCTAGGTTTCCCGCCAAAACTGGGTTTCCCACCAAAACCGTTCAGGCCAACGCCCCCTGGTGGCTGTTGCTATGCAGGAGCCTGCATACATAACATAGAATATCTGAAATTCTTAGGTCTAGTTCATTATCTTTTAATGATGATACCCCATGACTTTGGTCCAGTTCACAAAGAGTTTCTAAAACCTTGGGAATTATCTAGGCATGGAGGTGGGAGAAGGAAGGAGAGAAGAGCAAAACTGCTTATAGTCAGTTCTTTAGATATTGTTCATCTACTAATTCATCTCTAATGAAGGTGGTCAATTCTGAAACCTGCAATTGTAGAAACCTTTAGTGTGAAATCTGATCTTGATTCATACAGGTTGAGCTATGGCTTGTTGAATAGATCAAAACAAGTTAGTGTCATACAATATTCTAGTTTAGAAGTGTATCACATGTGGCCCTCAAACCTCTGGGTAAGCCCTTCAGAGATTCCCTAAACATATTGGTTCAGAAACCTTAAAATTGTTTTCTGAATGTGAAAATTTTGATTCTAAATTTTAATGTGGCAGGAGAAAAATATTAAATACAAAACCTCAAGCATACTAAGAAGGTATACACTCCTGTGGTAGTCAGTAAACTATAGGTTAGAATTGTTGGGTTTAGATAGCATGTTAAGGCATAAATTAATGTATTCTGCTTTAAAATATCTGAACCTAGCTATTGTAAAAGGAAGTCCAGCTTCTGTGTCTTCTGCTAGTGCTTAATGGAATTCTTGAGCTCTTTTCCCAGCTTAGATCACTGCACTGCAACAACTGTTGTGGCCCTTGAAGAAGGGACACCTTTGATTTTGGACAAGTAGCAGAGCCTAGGGAGAAAAAACCCAATCAATGTAGGGTTGAATAAAATGAGAGGGAGGAGAGATTTAAAGAAAGGTTCTTTCATGAGCAGACAAAAGAAAGGACTGTTCCCTGGCTGCTGAGTTTTGGAAACACTTGGAAAACAATTATCTTTACTGAGACTTGCTTTAATTTAGCCCCACAAGGAGAATCCTTTCCCTTTAATAGTTTTGCTCAAAGTTGAGAAGAAGTTAGAGCTGCTTCTTCCATCCTCTAACACACAGGTGTCAAACTTGCTGCTTCATGTGACGTGTCACGATGTATCGTGACTTTTTTCGCATTGCCGGAGCTGAGGTGGGCGCAGCCTCCGCATGATGCAACCGGCTCGCAGTTTGACACCCCTGCTCTAACAAATCTCTGTCCTTCTGAACATTAAGGGGAGAATAGAAAAGGAAAACACACCGGTTGGGTTCACATACAGTACATGCTAATGCTTACTGTGTTGTGTAAATCAAGCCACCCTGGACGTCATAAATTATGGGTAAAGAAATTCTACCTTGGTATAATATGTGATCCTAAAGAAAATATGTGGTTGCTAAGAATCAACACTGATGCCATGGCACGTAATCACAATGTGTGAACCAGATCACTGAATCAGTTGATAGCAAGCAGTAAATAACGACAGATAAACACAGTTGTTTTCACTCAGGCGATGAGAAGCTTTCTGTCAGGACCCACCCCAAACCATGTCTTAGGAAGACAAAACTCTTGGAGCCAAATCTTAGTCCAAAAGGAATCTTTACTATGACATGCTTGGTTGTAGGAATACAAGACAGGACTTAATATTGTTCTACAAACTAAACCCTTATAAAGAGTTCCCGGTTCAACCCCCCCTTAACCCCATTTGGTCAGTCCCCCATCATTTACCTCGTATCATCCCTCTCGTGGGAAAAAGGAACTTAGGATCTTTTATGTTTATTGCTCTCTTCCTTGACACAAGCCAGATGCTCCTACTCTAACCCCCCCTTTTGATCCCCCAGTTCAAAAGGCTTCTCTTTTCCTTTGAAATGCCTAATATAGGCTCAATACACATTCGTTCCCTCCTCCTCGGGAGATGGCAGAATCCATGGAACAATGTTTTAAACATACATTTATGAATATGATATAAATGGATTCTGACACTTTCAGTTCTAAGAGGACTGTCATGCCCTATTGGTCAAGTGCAGCAACCCCAGTTTGAGGACAAACTATATATTCTGCACTTTGAGAAAAGGGCCAGCGTGGTTACTCTAAATACAGAAATAATTCTTCCTTAAACTCTTATCTGAATTGAGCCACAAATAAGTAGAAAAGACAAACTCCATTTTGGCTAGGAAACTGATTTTGACAAAAAAAGAATTATTTATTTATTTATTTATTTAATAATATTTATATACCGCCCTTCTCCCGAAGGACTCAGGGCGGTGAACAGGGCAAGAATAAAAATAGAGGGTTTTTGTTTTGTTTTTTTGAAAAACCTGAAATGATAGCCTTGTGTATTGAAAAGCATACCCCTAAATCAATTCCAATAGCACTTGTGCGGGTTTTTTGTGAAAAAAATTAATTTATTCAAAGAATGTTAAAATATAAAACACCAAAATATTCAAAAAAGACAAAAAATAATAAAACAACTAAAAGACATTAAAAAGAAAAAGTGTCTTAAAAAGAAAAAAGAAACTAACATATAAACATAACATTCCTCTTAGTTGGACTTCCGGGTGGGAAGGCGTTGCCGCAGGCAGCCATTCTGGCTGTCAGCCCTGCCGGCTCCGTAGAGCCGCCGAAAACAGTGCCGATCAGCTGTTATGACGGCTCGGAAGCCTGCTCCTCGGGAGAAGAGGAGGGGGTGAGCGCTCAGGTAGGGGTAGAGCTCTCCGGGGCCGCCAGAGCTAAAGTTCTGGCGGCTGAAGGATTGAGCCCCCCCGAAGCCTGAGTTTGCTCCGGACTGCGGGGCGCCTCTGCTCCGGGCTTTTTGGAGCAGAGCAGGGCGTCAGCAACCATCCCTGCCAGCAAGAGAGAACTTTAGAGAAGCTGGATGCAGGCAGAGCGATACACGAGATTCAGGTGAAAGTGAATTTATGATCTTTAACTCAATGGACTTTGTGGAGTTTGAAAGTGAAAGTGCGTAGCAGGCAATAGTGGGTGAAAATGGCTGCCAAATCTTCTAAAGTTCCTAGAAGCGCGGGGGCTTCTCCGGTGCAGCAATCTTCGTTACAAGCTTTAATGCCCCCTCCCTCTGCACCTGCACCTGCACCTGTACCAACTTTTACAGTTAAAGACTTGCAGGATGTGTTGCAAGAGGCTATGAAAAAGCAATCGCAACAAATAGTTGAGCTTATGGATGAGAAGCTTACAGAGCTTATGGATGAGAAGTTAACAGAAATAAGGGCAGACATCTTACTTGCATTTCAAGGCATGGCTATATGCATAGAGCGCTTGGACGAGAGAGTGGAAGATCTCAGCCAAAATAATATCAGATTAGATGCAAAAATGACAGAGACTGAAAATGTGGTGGATAAAATTGATAGTGATTTGACCTTGGTACAGTACCATGAGATGGAGTTTGCTGTGAGAATTAGAGGCTTAAAAGAGGATTCTAAAGAAAATTTGAAGAAAATAGTTTCTGAGGCTTTGGAAGGTGTGTTGGGGCGACCAGCAGATGCAATTATGGAAGATATAGACAAAATTTTCCGTGTTAATTCGTGGATTGCAAGACAAAGGTAATTACCCAGAGATGTGGTGGTTTATTTTACAAAGAGAGCAATTAGAAATGAGGTTATTCAAGCCTTTTACAATACTAAATTTGCAATTGCTGAGCAAGAGGTTTTGATTTTAAAAGAGATCCCTCCAAGAATCCTAAGGAGAAGGAAGGAATTCGCCTTTTTCGAACAAGAATTAAGACGACGTGATATTAAGTTCAGATGGGAGATACCAGTGGGTATGGTGGTGATGCATGAAGGCATGAGACATCGTCTTACTACAGTGTTGCAGGCACGTGATTTTTATAGTAATGTTTTAAAAGCAGTCCCCATACCACTTTTGGAATCTACAAAGAAGAATGGTGAGGGAGAGCCTCAATTACACAGTGAGAATTTACAAGGTGCTGAAGGAACAACACAGATAGATGAGAAAGCTACAGGAGTGGATCAAATTTCAGTATCATCGGAGGAGGCCAGAGACCAGAGGATGACGCGTGCTGCTTCGAGACGAATGAGACGAGAGCAAGAACAAGAACAGCAGAAAGTCATGATGGCACCTCCAAAACTTACTTATAGTGAAGCTGTGGGAGGAGCGCGACCTAAGAGAGTGCAGGTGATTTTGGAAGAAGCGCTCCAAAAGCTTCGGGTCGCGAAGGATGGCAACAAAGTTTCTAACCTGGAATGTTAATGGCTTAAATTCACCACAGAAGAGAAAGAAAGATTTTCAATATTTAAAACAATTTAAGAATGATGTTATTTGTTTACAAGAAACACATATTAGAGTTACGGATCAAAAGTACTTATTAAATTCAAGACTGGGTACACAATTTATTGTCTCCGCAACGGATAAGAAAAATGGAGTGGTTGTTTATGTTAAGAATACCTTGACAGCGGAGTTAATTGAAGCAGATAAACAAGGAAGATATGTTATAATTGAACTGTTAATAGAAGGCAAGAAAACACTTCTGGTTGGATTATATGCTCCTAATCAACAACAAGCAGACTTTTATAGTTTACTACACAGCAAGATTACTCAGTGGGATTATAAATCTTTTATTTTTATGGGGGACTGGAACGGTGTCTTGGATGTACAAATGGACAAGAGGTTTTTTTTAAAAGTATTCCAAGTCATGCTAAACTGCCTAAATCTTTTTTTGAAATGAAGGACGATTTGGAATTGCGAGATATTTGGAGAGAAAGAAATTTGAAAGAGAAGGACTATACTTTTTTTTCTGATAGACATCAATCTTTTTCTAGGATTGACTTTATACTAATTACTAATGATTTCTTTTCTAGGATTAAGAAGATTAAGATTTGTCCAAGAACTATGTCTGATCATAGTCCAGTCTGGTTAGAGATAGAAAAAGATAATAGAGATAGGCGTTCCTGGCGTCTAAATGAGAATTTGTTTAGAAATCAGGAAAATGTGGAAGAATGTAAAAAACAGATGAAGGATTTTTTTAAAATTAATATGCATAAAGGCACTTCTATTGAAATGGTCTGGGATGCTAGTAAAGCTTATATGAGAGGTGTATTAATATATTTGAATAACAAATATAGACACAATCTGGAATTCAGGAGGAAGGAATTAGAGAATGAAATTAGGGAAAAAGAAAAGGCTTTAATTTTGAACTCATCGGATGTGAAGATTAAAGAGGTAATTAATTTATTAAGGGGACAGTTCAACAAGTTGATGGCTGATCTAGTGGCAACTAACTTACGGTATGCTAGACATAATACTTTTTGCAATGCCAATAAACCAGGTAGATGGTTAGCTTATTTGTTAAGGAAGAAGCAAAGGGCTTCTAATATAGATAGAATAGAACATAAGGGTAAGGTAGTGTATCAGCAGAGTCTTATTAAGAAGACTTTTGTTGATTTTTATTCTAAGTTATATGCTAGAGATAAGATTAGTGAGGCAGATATTGATGAATATTTGATGAATGCTAATATTCCTGTTCTTACACAAGAACAAAAAGAAGAGATGAATCAATTGATAACTGAGGAAGAAATTTTTTCAGCAATTAAACAATTGAAAGTGGGTAAGGCGCCAGGTACGGATGGATTGACTGCTGTGTATTACAAAAATTTACAGTTAGAGATGGTAAAGCCATTAAGGGAATTGTTTCAGACAATTCAAATGGGAGGAGGGGTGCCCCCGTCTTGGAAAACTGCTTTTATTTCTTTGATTCCGAAGGAAGACCAGGATGTCACCCAAGCAAAAAATTATAGGCCAATATCACTTTTGAATACGGACTACAAGATATTTGCTAAGGTTTTAGCTAACAGATTAATGAGGGTATTACAACAAGTAATTCATGGTGACCAAACTGGGTTTATAAGTGGTAGACAAATGAAGAATAATGTGAGGCATGTAGTTGATTTGTTGGAATTTTTGGAAAGAAACAATCAGATCCCTGCAGCGTTGATCTTTTTGGATGCTGAAAAAGCCTTTGATCAATTGGATTGGCAATTTTTGTTAAAAGTATTAGATAAAATGAACTTTGGGGATAAATTTTTACAACCAATTAGGGCATTATATCAAAAGCAAACAGCCCGCATAATAGTTAATAATAGTTTGACGGAAGTATGTAACATTGAAAAGGGTACAAGGCAGGGGTGCCCGTTGTCACCTTTATTATTTGTTTTAACATTGGAGATATTATTGATTAAAATACGGGATTCGGAAAAATTAGGGGAATTCAAATAAGAGATCAGGATTACAGACTGAGGGCATTTTCAGACGATCTGGTTGTTACGGTAACTCAGCCTGAAGATTCAGTTGTAGAACTGATGGAGATAATAATGCAATATGGGAAAGTTTCTGGATTCAAGGTTAACAAAGAAAAAACTAAAATGTTGTCTAAGAATATGACAGTATCACAAAAGGCTGTTTTAGAAGAGTTAACGGGATTTGAAATTGTTAAAAGGGTTAAATATTTGGGGATATATTTGTCACCCTCAAATGTAAAGTTATATAAAAATAATTATGAAAAGTTATGGGGAAAAGTTCAAAAAGATTTGGATAGTTGGAAAAAACTACAATTATCCTTATTGGGAAGAATTGCAGCAGTGAAAATGAATGTTTTGCCAAAAATTTTATTTTTATTTCAAATGATACCTATTCTTAAAAAGGATTCAAATTTGGAGGAATGGTAAAAGGGTATTAATAAATTTGTCTGGGCAGGGAAAAGGCCACGAGTTAAATTTAAGATTATGCAGGATACGCGTGAGAGAGGTGGTCTTAAAATGCCTAATCTTAAACTATACTATGAAGCTGCTGCTTTGTCAGCGATAAGTGATTGGATTAATTTAACACAAGTGAGATTATTAAATCTTGAAGGCCATGATTTGTTATTTGGTTGGCATGCATATTTATTGTATGATAAGAAGGTGGATAATGTGTTCAAGGTACATATTTTAAGACATGCTCTGTTGTGAGTTTGGAAAAAGTATAGACATAAGTTAAATTATAAGATACCTATATGGGCAACCACGGAGACGTCCTCAGACAAGCGCTGGCTCTTCGGCTTTGAAACGGAGATGAGCACCGGCCCCTAGAGTCGGAAACGACTAGCACGCATGTGCGGGGGAACCTTTACCTTTTACCTTTATGGGCAATACCGAAACACGCAATAGAAAATATAAGTGTTGGGTTTAAACATGATGTGACTACATATAAGGAAATTTTAAGTTTGGAAAGGAATGTATGGCATTTAAAGCCGTATAATATTTTACGAGAAGAAAAGATTGTACAAACTTGGTTTCAGTATGGGCAATTACAGGCCAGTTGGAAAGAAGACCAGAAAATTGGCTTTTCAATGACTGATGAAAATTTGGTAAAGCAAATTAGAGATCAAGGCCAAGCACATATTAAAAGGATATATCTTGCATTGATAGAAATTGACTCAGAGACAGAATTTGTTAAAGACTGTATGATAAAGTGGGCTCAGAATTTTCAAGAAGTCATTACAATGGATACCTGGGAAAAGATTTGGGTGAGAAATGTAAAATTTACGCAAGCTCAAAACTTAAGAGAGAACTTTCATAAGATGTTTTATAGGTGGCATTTAGATCCTAAAAAATTAGCAAGTATGTATCCGAACTGTCAGCCTAAATGTTGGAGGTGTGGTGGTGAAGATGCAACGTATTTTCATATATGGTGGACCTGTAAAAAGGTTAAAGCTTTTTGGATTAAAATTTGGTGGAATATGCAAAAGATATTTAAGAAAAGGATAAAGTTTTGTCCGCAACTGTTTTTACTGGGCATTATTACTGATACTACTGTTGTGGACACTAAGCTGATGTTGAATTTAATTACGGCAGCGAGACTTTTAGTAGGGCAATATTGGAAGAAGGAAGAACTGCCGACTATAGAAGAATGGACTTTAAAAGTTTCCAACCTGGCGGAAATGGCAAAGATCTCGGCGTATTTGAAAGACCAGTCGCAACAGAGATATATTGTGGAGTGGAGAAGATGGATTGATTATATCCAGAATAAATATGGGACTAAAAAGTTTCACTTAGCATTTGAATAAGTATTGATGTGATATTTATATTGCTTGTAGTTAGTTTATAAGAGTTAAAGTGCGATAGATTTAATAGTTTATTGTTGTTTGCATAAGGTAGACTATGATTGTTTGTATTTTTATACCCTGTATTGAGCTCTGGGAAGTCGGGGAGGGGGGAGGGGGAAGGGAGGGAGGTGTTGGGGAGGGTTGGGGAGAGGGGAGGGGGTGGGGAGGGGTTTTGCTTTATTAAAAAAATGTATTGTAAAACTTTTCAATAAAAAAAACATTCCTCTTAGTTGAATGTTGATTAATATAATACAGCAATGTTAAGTTTCCCACCCCTTGCGAAACAGGCCAAAAGAATTTTGAACTGTTAAACTACTAAATCTTACAAGCTGTTGGCCTGTCATCTATAAACTATATTAATAACAAAATAGTTAACAGAAAAAGTAATAATGAACATAAATAAAAGTAATAAAAGTTGTGAACAATTATAAGAGAAAGAAAAAATTGAAATTCCAAAACCCTCTGTTAACAAATTATTATTGTAATCAACTCGTAAAAAATTTACCATGACTTCAATCCCAAATCATCCCAAATATTAATCCTAATTGGTCCTGGATGAAATATCCATGTTTGTTTATACCATATCTTATCAATTGCTGATAGATTGAATGCAATAAGACCAATCTCCAAAACCAATCTTATCTTCCCCCAAAAAACCAACCAGATAAAATAGTTCCTCGATCAGATGTATTAAATCCATTTCCCACTCTCCTTCAAACCCCTTTAAAAAAACATTTGCCATTTGTCCACCCAGAGAGTTCTCGGCTATTAGAATATAAAAGCAGAGTTAAGCTTCCAGAAGGTGTATGGAGTTGGCTCTCTTATTTCTGAGTCTATATTTCTTCCTGGCCAGTTTACAGCTGAGAAATCACATTTCTCCTCAATGTTCTCAACCATCTGTGTTATTTCGGTGTTTATATTTTTTCGCAATGAATCTGCTACTTTGAAAAAAAAATTCTTGTAGATTTAAAGTACTTAATGTCTGTTTTTTTAAAAAATATGTTTTGCACAGAATTTATATGAGGGCAATTCGGAAATAAACCTCTGGTTATCACTCGCAGATACAGAACGTTTATTATACACATTAGAAAACTACAACATTAGGGGAATTCCGGTTTGCGTCATGGCATTGTAGCCGAAGAGAAGCGGGGCTCCACTTCCCACGGCTGATTTCGCCCTGCCAGGGGGCTCTAAATGGGCCTAAAGTCGCCCTGGAGAGGCGATGAAGAAGGAGGGGACCCTTGTAGATCACAGAAAGACTGTCGATCCATTTGACCCAAGGAAAGCCCTCCAAACCGGCAAGGGAAAGGCTGGTTGCTTCTCTGCGGCTAGCCCAAGCCATCGGCAACCGAACAAAGAAAGCACCAGCATTACCAGCATTCTAAACAACGTGCGTGGAACTGGGTGAGAATATTAATCCTT
The DNA here is from genome assembly GCF_964194415.1 of Vipera berus. NCBI lineage: Eukaryota > Metazoa > Chordata > Lepidosauria > Squamata > Viperidae > Vipera > Vipera berus. The sequence goes on along the minus strand of NC_138210.1, from coordinate 28,067,317 downwards.
TCTCTACTACTTCGATACTTGACTCCCTGGATAAGACAAACCCCCATAAAGCAAGAAATCCCCAAGCGTGAGAAGGAAGGGGATTTTTGCCCTACCCTTCCAGAGAAATAAAAGCGGCAGGTGAATCTTTCTTGGGGACCAAAACAAAGAAGAATATAATACCAAAGTGGAAGTACTATAAAGACAGAGTGTTGACAAACAGTATAATTGAGAAAACTGTTAAGGATTTTCTCTTTGAAAAGAACATTGGGATGAAATGCAAGAACCTTTAAAGAGGAAATAATTGTTTGCTTTAAGTGTTGGAAAATGGACATCTGAAGACATCTAGTGGCGGCATAGACGTACAGCATTAAGCTTGTTGTAGATAGAATGGACTTGGCATAATGCCCAGACAGATAAACACCTAGCTTCTTTGATCTAGATAATATAAGATAACCTTTATTGTCATTTTTTACTGTGGACATAACAGCACACATCAAAAATGAAATTTAGTTGCCCGCTCTCAAAGTGAAACACATACATGACACACACCTAAACATACTATATACAACATGTATAGACCCACACCCCTACATATACATAAATAAATATTAAACACTCCACATCTTGAATATATAACGGAAGGAGGAAGCTTGAGAGTTCACTAGGTTAATGCTATATGGAATGAAATTATGGCTGAATCTGGATGTTATTTATTATTTATTTATTATTTATTATATTTTTATACCGCCCTTCTCCCGAAGGACTCAGGGCGGTGTACAGGGCAATAAATATAAAAAACAGAATATAAAAGTTAAAATACAATTAAATATAATGCCCAAATTTAAAATTTAAAACAATAATTAAGAACATGTTTAAAACCCCAACCCTAACCCATCAGACCAGGTCAGATTGCTCAAATAAATACGTTTTTAGATCGCGCCGGAAGGAGCGAAGGTCAGGGGCCATCCGGAGCTCAACCGGCAAGCGGTTCCACAGGTCTGGCGCACCCACAGAGAACGCCCTCCCCCTGGGGGCCACCAATCGGCATTCTTTGATCGGAGGCACCCTGAGGAGGCCCTCTCTGTGGGAGCACACTGGACGGAGGGAAGTTGACGCCGGCCGCAGGTGTTGCCGTAGGTAATCCGGACCCATGCCATGTAGGGCTTTGTAAGTCATTACCAATACCTTGAATTTCACCCGGAGGGCAACCGGCAGCCAATGCAGCTCGCGGAGCAAAGGTGTAACATGGGAGTATCGGGAAACTCCCAGTACAACTCGCGCGGCTGCATTCTGCACCAGTTGAAGCCTCCGAGTGGACTTCAAGGGCAGCCCCATGTAGAGAGCATTACAGTAGTCTAGTCAAGAGGTCACGAGCGCATGAGTGACTGTACGCAAGGCATCCCAGTCCAGATAGGGTCGCAACTGGCGTACCAGGCGAACCTGGGCAAAGGCCCCCCTAGTCACAGCTCCAATATGCTCTTCTAAAGAGAGCTGTGAATCTAGAAGGACCCCCAAGTTGCGCGCCCTATCTACGGGGGGTAAT